>NC_133393.1:148225963-148534111 GCF_047511655.1 Castor canadensis
ATGACATGTGGTTCCTCAAAAAACTGCACAGAGGGACCAGGGGTGGAGCTAGACAGAATTACTCTATGATCTAGCAATCCCACTCCTAAGTATATACCCGAGAAATTGAAAGCACTGATTCAGCTGAGACTTGGATTTCAATGTCAGCTTTACTCGCAATAGACAGAAGGTAGAAAAAAACAAGAGTCAGTCAACAGATGAACAAAGAAAATACTATACATGCACAGTGGAACATTATTCAGTCAGGAAAAGGAACGAAGTATTGATACCTGCTATGCCAGGAGCCTTGTAAGCGTGTCCACAGAAAGAAGGCAGACACAAAAGGACTAATCCTGTGTGGCTCCACTTATAGGGAATATTTACCATAGGTAATGCATAAAGACAGGAAGTAGAGTAGAGGTTCCTGAGGGGGTATTGTTTCATGGGTACAGTTTCTGTTTGGGGTGATGAGAAGTTTTTGGAAATAGATAATGGTGGTGACTGCTCAATCTTGTGAACGGAATTAATGCCACTGAATTGGGCACTTAAAATAGCTAAAATGAAATATTTTTACATTAGAGCTGGCAGAGTGGCTCAAGTGGTAGAGGCCCTGCCTAAAAAGTGTGAGGCCTTGAGTTCAAACTCCAGTGTTGCAAAACAAACAAAAAATGTTATATGTATTTTGCCACAATTTTTAAAAATTAATATACAAAAAGCATATTTTACACTTTGAATGGATAGATCGTACAGAATGTGAATTGTATCTCAATAAAGCTACTTGAAAGTTCTGGTGTCTCTGGCCACTTACTTTCCCCTTTAAGGCTCCAACTTTTGAAAGTCATGTCCCCATCCGGCCACAGAACACAGCCACCACTTTTTCAGGTGGTTGCTGGTGGGTGATTTAGGTATTTGGAGAAGGTATTTGCCTCCCCCTGCTGGTCACTAGGAGGATAACCCATATTAGGAGAAAAAAATAGCTTGTCAATTGCTGAACCTCCAAAAAACTGACAAAGCCACATATGGGATTTTAGAACACAGTTTTAAAGGACTTTATAGGGAGAAGTAAGTCTCCCTCTTACTCAACCCCCACAGACACCCAGAAGCCAATACCATTCTCCTGCTTCTTTATAGGGGTGTCTAAATACCGTGCAGGTGACAGCAGGCCACACACCTTGGTTTGTTTATCCTCTAACGAGTGGAAAATACTCAGCTCTGCCTTCGACTGTTTCCAGCCAGTCCCCTAATGGTGGGTACCCAGGTTGTTTCTACTTTTTTCTTTTTTTTTTTTTTTTGTGGTACTTGGGTTTGAACTCAGGGCCTACACTTTGAGCCACTCTAGTAGCCCTTTCTTTCTCTTTCTTTCTTTCTTTCTCTTTCTTTCCTTCCTTCCTTCCTTCCTTTCTTTTTTTAAATGATGGTTTTCTTTTGAGAACTATTTGCTAGGGCTGGCTTTGAACCAAGGTCCTCCTGATCTCTGCCTCCTGAGTAGCTAGGATTACAGGTGTGAGCCACTGGGCGCCCAGCTGTTTCTACTCTTTGACTTTTGTAAACAAAGCTGCAGGATCACTCCTGACTTGTCCTTTGCCTAAATGTCATGATTTCCAGGGGACAGGTCAGCAATGACTTTAACCACACAGCAACTTGTGAAGTATGTGTTACTGTCTCCATCTTACAGGGGAACAAACTAAGACTCAGAGAGGTTACGCACTTGCCTCAAGTTACCCAGAAAATAAGTACCTAGTCTCCAAGCAGGGTCAATGGTAGCCCATCAGCATCTTTGTGTGAATTAGAAAAAGACACAGTCCCACCACAGGCTGTGGGGTTTGGCAAATGGAGGTGAGCTGGATTTTACCTGCTTGAACCAAGGTGTTTATGTGCAGTGCACAACCCACCCAACATTTGCAGTGGCCTGGTGTGGTTCCTGAGTTGTCACATAAAGGTGAGTTGTGGGTTCAGGTCTAAGACATTGAGGAGAAAGTGATCGACCAATTGTTTGCTCTCATTCATTCATTCCATTCATTTAGCCCACAGCCTACTGAGCGTCAGCTGTGAGCAGGGACCAGGATGAACCGGGAAGCAAGCAGACGCGTGCAGCAAAACAGTCCATCAGGGAAAGGCAGCTTAAAGGTGTTTGATGAGACAGAGTTTGGGGGTGCTCCTGCTCGGTGACTTTGGGCAAGTTGCTGCTCTGCTCTGGGCCCAAGTTAGGTTTGAACAGCATCTTCAAACTGCAGGCCACAAAGAAGGGAACAGAAAATATCAGATGCCTGGCAGGGGGGAAGAATGAGCACTGTCACAAGAAACGTGGTTATGTGTTATATGTGCATGCGTGTTTAGGTCCTAACAGACATGGTTTTCATGAAGCAACAGAGCTTACATTTCAGGGCCGCTTGCTTCTCGGGAGAAAACATAACCCTGTGTGCTTAAGGTTGTCTTACACAATTTGCAAAAGTAAGAGGTTGAGGACTGACTGCTGTCTCCTTCTGACTTGCTCTCTGCCACATTCCCTTTGTGAAGGGCAGTTCTGTGGTGGCCATAGCGTTTTTGAGATCTGACTAAGGGAAGGCTGAGTTAGACATACAGCTAGTTTGAATTTAGTGAGTTACAGTTATAAGGTTCACAGTCACTTCTAGGAATAATGACGTGATTACTTGGAGGCCTAAGGAAGGACTGGCTTCCAGAAACACTCCTGCCACCTGATTCATGGGTATTGTGACATGAAGGCAGCAGAGCCAGGAGTCAACATGTGACCACAGCACACATCCCAAGCAGCATGAGGACATAGGTAGTGGAGTGAAAACAAGATCTGCACCACATGAGCCAGAAGGTCTGTGAAAAGGTCTTCCCATTAATAGACATGTTAAATTATAAGTGGAGCTGGGCCCCAGTGGCTCATGCCTGTAATCCTAGCTACTTAGGAGGCAGAGATCAGGAGGATCATGGTTTGAAGCCAGCCCAGGCAAATAATTCTCAAGACCTTATTTTAAAAAAAAAAACGCACCACAAAAAAAGGGCTGATGGAGTGACTCAAATGGTAGAGCACCTGACTAGCAAGTGTGAGGCCCTGAGTTCAAGTCCTAGTACCACCTAAAAAAAAAGTACAAGTGGATGTTTTGGTCCCTGTTGACACCTAGTTCCAAAAGATGTCCCCATCTATGGGGGACAGAGGCAACAATGCAGACTATGTAATAAGGAATTTTGTTTGCCACAATCGTGTGATAGAATTGATCAGAACACCTCAGTGGTAGAACGCAAACCTGCAGCAACTTTGCAATCAGGAAGTATAACACAGACTGTTTTAGCACATGACACGTGGGGTTGTGTCTTAGCAGGGAACACATTGCCAAGAACAGATCCTGAAGCTGAGAAAAGCTTTTCAAAAAGAAGTAAAAACTTTTTTGGTCAACCATACTAGAAGTTGGGCTTGTCTCTATGTAAAATATCATAAAATCATCCTTATATAAAGGGCGTCCAGTCCAAAATTGTACGAAAAGAATGTGTTACAGTAGCCTGCCAGGTGGTTAAGTAAAATATCTTTAAATGATAAGACAAGCCAGAGCTGTGGCACAGACCCGTCATTTCAGTACTTGGGAGAATGGGGCAAGAAGATGGTGAGTTTGAGGCCAGCCTGGGCTACATAGCAAGACCCTATCTAAAAACAAACAAACAAAAAACTTTAGAAAGCTAACAAATGCTGTAATTTCTCTCTTTCTTTCTGTGTTTTTGTTTTGTTTGGCTTTGGTTTGGTTTAGTTCCTTTGTGTAGCTCAGACTAGCCTCAAACTTGTGATCCTCCTGCCTCGTCCTCCCAAGTGCTGGGATTACAGATGTGCACCACCACACCCAGCTCCAAAGTTTGTAATTTCTACCAATTTATTTCTCACTGTAATTAAATACATAATGTTGCATCTGTAATTTTATACATATTTTTTAAAGAGGTCCCCAAAGTATCTAAAACTTCAAGCTCTGTAAAACTTGAGTTCCACCTGCTACTACAAAATGCATTTCTCATACTGGTTATCTACTAAAAAAAATGGTGGAAAAGCTCTGAAAGAGACAATGCACTCAAAGACCTCTGCGGGTTCCAGAATTCTCTAAATTTGAGACAAGGGCTCTGTTCCCCTCCCCCCCAGCAGCTGGCCTGGAACAAATCACCAGGAAGTCCTTTCTTGGAGCTTCTCCAAGTCTGTCCTGCTCTCCTTGGAGTCCTTGTCCTGCAGGGGGACAGGGAGACAAAGTGCCAGTGTGCAGAGTTGCTGAAGGGCGGGGCTAGAGGTGAAGTCAGGTGCTTTGAAGTCACCTGCAGCTTTGGGAAGGGAAAGGGAGAGGGGTAGGACCCATCTCTCCGACTAGGGAAGGAAACTGACGGCTTCTCCCAAAAGAACAGCTAAGGTACCCCTACTTAACGCTAGGGGCCCACTGCGTGCGACGTGTCCTACTTTTTGTTGTCTCTCCTTCCTGGTGCTGGGATCGAACCCAGGGCCTCACTCATGCTAGGCAAACGCTCCACCACCGAGCCACCTCCCAGCCCACGTCCTACTCTTATTTTCAATCTTCCCAGAGGCGAAGTGACTCGCCCAGTGTCACACAGCTCCGTCCCTGCACCCGTGTCATACTCCTTGCATTCCTACAGGTGTCTTCGCACACACTGCCCTCCGCCGCCGCCCCGCCCGGGGGGAACCTGTCCCATCCTTCAATCGCCCACTGCAGCGCTGATGGTGGCACCATCCCAATCTCAGGCCGTTACTGCTCCTTCACGAGTCTATAAATTCTACGATGCGCCCCCTTATTCTCTTCTTCGCCCCTTCTTGTGCTCTGCTGCCGGCGCGGGACTTGCACAAGGTTTGCACTCCACGACGACTTGCTTTCCTCCGTAACGACTGCCTCAAGCTTACACTGACGCTAAGTCCTAGAGCACATGAATGAGTGATGCCTCAGCCAATTAGCGACGGGCAATATTTGCATGTTGCTCATCTATTGGTGAAATCCGGGCTGCTGGTTTCCTTCTGGCCAGTGAGGAGAGGTCATAGTGTCTGCCTCAGTGGCCACACCCACCCCTACCGCGAGCTTGGGGCGGCTGGGGAAAAGGGGTTCATGCCTTCTTGGGTACTCTTCCCTGCCCCTTTTCCCTCTGTCACCTAGACTGGCACAGAATTTGGTGCGTCCCTACCTGCTGCACCTCAGCACCCAGCGCTGGGAGAGGCTGATGTTAAAAACAGCGGGAGGCTTGGGGGTGTGACTCAAGCGGAAGAGCAAGGTCCTGAGTTCAAACCCCAGTACCGCCAACAAAAATTTGAAAAGGAAGGCTGGTGGAGCGGCTCAAGTGCTAGTCCCTGTCCAGCAAGCGTGAGTTCAAACCCCAGTGCCACCAAGTAAAAACAAACGAAAACAGCTGGGGCAGAGACAGGCTGGGGAACAGAGTTGTCCACGTGATGTAGCAGATTTTGGGGTGCGTTGACCTAGGAGCTCGTCTCGGATCTGAAGTCACTAGGGAGCCAGAGCTGCAGGAGTTGGGGGTAGGGGAGCAACAGCACAGGCTAAGGCTCCCCAACTCTGGACTGCACATTCCTGGGCCACACCCCGAGTCCCAGGTGACTGGGTGCACAGGAGACACCTGCTTCTCTAGGGGACTTTGACACAGGTGGTGACCTCAGGGAAAGCTGGCGGAGTGCACCCAGCAGCACCTTGGAAAATCAAGCACAAGTTGGTGTCCACTCCTCACTTACCGCCTCAATCCTGACTTTCCTTAACCTCTCTGGATCTCCATCCCCTCCTCTGTAGAAAGCGGGGGCTGATACCTAAAAGCCCTAGGAACAAGTTCATTTATCTGTTTATTTTTTGTTTTTTGGTAGAACTGGGGCTTGAACTCAGGGCACTCAAAAGGTGTTCTACCTCTTGAGCCCCACCTCCAGACCATTTTGCTCTGGTTATTTTGGAGATGGGATCTCGAAAACTATTTGCTCAGGCTGGCCTCGAACCTTGATCCTCCCAATCTCAGCATCCCAAATTGCTAGGATTATAGGCTTGAGCTGCCAGCTTTATTTATTTTAGACTGGGTCTCTCTGGTCTCAAATTTGTGACCCTTCTGCTTCTGCCTCCCTAGTGCTGGAATACAGGAGTGCTCCACCACACTCAGCTCACATGTTCATTTCTCCAGTGGCCACAAACCCTTCACGAATAAATGGCTCAGTTTCCCTTAGCCCAAATCTTTTTTTTTTTTTAACAGTACTAGGGTTTGAACTCAGGGCTTACACCTTGAGCCACTCCACCAGCTCTTTTTTGTGATGGGTTTTTCAAGATAGGGTCTCATGAACTATTTGCCCAGGCTAGCTTGGAACCAAAGTCCTCCTGATCTCTGTCTCCTGAGTAGCTAGGATTACAGGTGTGAGCCACCAGCATCTGGCCTCACATTTTATTTCTACATTATTAGAGGCAATCCAGATTTTCTGGGGAAGACTTAATGGCAAGCAACCAATTAACTCATCTTCAATGGTGAAGACATTTATATTTGCACTGGCTTTGTATTTCCTTCCATTTAAAGGTATTTTCAATAAAGATAATGTACCAACCGTTCAAAGAAATAGGGTTGAATTTTAATACTTTGTAAACCTTTTATTGTATAAAACATGGTGATGAGGGGAGGATGGAGAGAGGAATGGAGATATAATGGAGGGTTGAACTTGTTCAAGATACATTGTAGGCATATACAGAACGATCACAATGAAATCCCCTCATATTATTCATGTATGCTAATTCAAAAATAAATTTAAAAAATTTTAAAACATGCTAATGATATTACTTATTTAACCTATTTCTGATTCAGAAAATATGAGCCCTGCTCCTATCTCCTCACACACAAATATAAGGGTTGAAACATACATTCCATGGGCTCCACCATCTGACACCTGCTCTCACCTTGGTCAGCAGTGGCACCTGAAATCATGATTCCTGGGATCAAGCATGAACCTTGGGTACAGAAACTCAGCTTGAATGCACAGCTTGTTTCTGGTCTTAGCTGTGTGGCCTCAGGACCTTTGCACTTGCTATTTTCTCTGCCTGAACCCACTTCCTACAGCTGGCTCCTTCCCAGCTTAAATGTTAGCTCCTCTGAAAAGCCTGCTCAGGCTGCTTCCCACAGGGTCTCTACTCTCTTCACATCAGCCACTTTGGGTCCTTTTGTAATTTCTCAATTGTTTTGTTTGCCTTTTGTTCTTTGAAGACAGGGGCTTGGTCTTATGTGGGCTCCTGTTATGGAGGCATTTGAGGACCTTGGCAGACCACATACCCATGGCTCAGAATTCTCATCCGTAAAACAGGAAAACTAGAACTGAGGACATGGCTCAAGTGGCAGGGTGCTCGCCTCACAAGTGCAAGGCTCTGAGTCCAAACCCTAGTAACTTTCCCACCCAAAAAAGACAGGAAAAAATAATACTCAGTTGTGAGGTCTGCATGAAAATTAAAGGGGACAATGACAACCATGGTCCTCTGTCCCTTGTCTTCAGGGGTCTGCCTGGAGGGGCCTGTGAGTCAGGATTTGTCTGGAGTCCTAAGAGTGGAGTTGGGGTCATGCCTCAGCTTGTTCCCTGGACTTCTACAACCCCCCAAGAAAGGATTGCATGCTGTCCACCCTCTCTCCTCCAGTTCCCAAGGACACCCTGCCCCTCCTCTTCTCCCACTCCACTGCATCTCCAGGGCCTGGGGGTGGGGTGTGAAGCCTTTAGAAACCAGCCTGGGTCCTTGGACTGTATCACTGCTTCAAGGTCTGCTCAGCTTTACTCAGTCCTCCCAGGGACTCCCCAAGTTCTAAGCAAGCCATCTACAAATGGGGTGGGGGATATGGGTGGGAACAGCTGTGTAGGCCCAATCCCTGCATTTCCTGCTTCCAGTGTTGGACAGTTTCTTTTCTCCACCCTCGTGTTCCCCTTCCCAGTCTGACACAACCAGTCCCTCCCCACCCTGCCCCAGCTCCTGGTTCTCCCTCAGCCTCAGGGACTGCCTGAAGCATCCTCCCCACCCCAACGGGCCCTGCCCTCCAGTGTTGGGCACAGGTGTTCATTTATTCCAGTACCTGTTTATCCCACACTGTCAGGGAGGAAGAGCCTCCTCAGCCCTCCTGGGGTGCCTGGCAAGGTCTGAAATTAAAAAAAAAAAAAAGCATAGCAAATGTATTTAATCAAAGATTTCTGTGGTGGGAGCCTTTGAAGTAAGGCCCAAAGACCAGGGGTGAGCTATCATTTTTATGCTTTGTTTTGATGAGGCATCGATATCACAGGTATTTAAACTGCTTTTGCTAAAAAACACTGACTCCTTGCTTGGTCCCATGAATTAATGAAAGGCAGGAGAAAAGCTTGACATCTATCTCTCCATTTTGTATCCATCTTTGCTCTGAACCATTCACCTTGCAGCCACTTTAGAATTCAGGAAAGACAAGACTGATTGATGACATCTTTATGACAAGGGATTAAAACTACCCCCAAAATAAAGATCCACAGAGCTTTGCAGGACAGACCACCCCCTAAGTGAGACAGTGACCTATGGTGATGAGGCTGCACCCTGGAGCAGGGGCAGTCATCCATGGGGACCAGGTTGATCCCCAAGTGGTGACAGTGCCAACTTCTCAGGAACCCCTTGATAATGATCATCCAAGCCACACTTTGCCTGTTGAATACTTACGCACTCCTCACATTCCCTGTCTTAATTTTTCCTTTATTTAAACCTAAAGTTCATACCTGTACCCTGAAGATGGCTGAAGTGCTTACCTCTGCCTCTTCCCAAGCTGCCTGCGTCCTGCCTTATCCGTCTCTCACCATTCTTCATCTCTTTACTTAGCGCAATGGGTGAGGGGCATGTGGAGCCCTGGGAGTCGGGCCTGTGGCCTAGAACCCCGGTTACAAGGACAGCCATGGAGAATGGGAGTGGACAAAGGGTGCGATCAAGAAAGAGCCTGGGTGAGAGGCCCAGCGGGCCTGGGGCAGAGCCCCTCTGGGATGAGGGTCTCAGGCCTATGAAATGCAGGTAGATCAGCAAGGTCGGGAGCTGAAGTGCGACTTCTGGTTTTATGGCTGGCTTGGGGGAAGAGCTGCTAGCGTCCATGACCCACCTTGAGCAAGAGGAATGCTCCTTCCCATAGCCTCCTGGGGGAAAAGGCCAGGAGAAAAGAGGTCAGAAAGTCAGAAAGGTCTTCCTCTGATGCTCTTTCTGGGTTCCTTCAGGTCCAAATGCAGTGTGCTGGGGTGTCATATTTTGGGGATCTGAGCCTCAACGCCACCTACTGTGCAGCAGTTACTGCTTAGGCCTTAGGGCCAGACAGATGACATTCCTTGGGGACGAAGCTCCTCACGTAAGAAGGGCTTAAACTGCTTTCACTGAAAAGCACTGACTCCTAACTTGGGCCCACAAATTCATTAAAAACAGGGGAAAAGCTTGGCATCTCTGTCTCCATTTTACCTGTTGTCCTTTGCTCTGAGCCCTTCTCTCCTGCAGCCACCTTGGAATGAGGAAGGACAGGAATGATGGATAACATCTTTATGACAAGGGAGTGAAAGTACCCCTAAGGAACAGTGGAACATGCAGGACAGACCACCCCTAAATGAGGACACTGACCTATAATGATGAGGCTGCACCCTGGAGTAGGAGTTATCGTGTCATGGAAACCAGATTCCTCCCTCAAGTGATGACAGCAATAACATCTTCGCCAGAGCCCTCCGAGTACAAGGACTGAGATAGGTAGGGGTCAAGCAGGCCCCACTCGACCACTGGAGCACACTGTGACTGGGGACCCTGTCCTAATTTTTTGTCTATGTAAAGCTGAAGCTCATGTCTGTCCTCCACCGATGGCTAAAGATGGGCTGCGGGCTTCTTCCCAGGGCCTGTTCTGAGCTGTGTAATAAATCTCCTTTCTCTGCTCTTCACCATGTCTGTTTTGTTTGGTGTATAGGGGAGAGGAGCTGGACCTGGCATGAGGAATCCCAGGAGTTTGGGCCTGGGATTCAAAACTCCAGTTTCTCTCAAAACTCACATTTTGGTGGGAGAGACACCAAAACCACCATGATGTAAAGAAATATGGGCTGCTAAGGAGACAAGTTCAGCAGAGACTGTGGGTGAGAGCCCATGTGTATGTGTGGGGAATCCTCACCTTCTCCTTCTATCAGATGAGAAGCCTAAGATTCAGAGAGGCTAAGCAACTTGTCCAAGACCACAAAGCATAGAAGCAGTAAAGTCAAATCTATGTTGTCTTTAAAAATTAACTGGCCAGGTGTGGTGGTGCATGCCTATAATCCCAGCACTCAGGAGGCTGAAACAGGAAGATCCTGAGTTCCAGGCCACCCTGGGCTACTTAGTGGAGACCTTGTCTGCCAACCCCTCGCTCTCCACTAAAAAGTACCTCTGACAGCATGGATATGTCCCTAACTCAATGCAGAACTGTTTGTATTTTATTTCAGCAATGATTCATTTCGGTAATAAAAGCAATGAACAATACGAGCACCCAGTATATATTATGTTACCGCGTTTATTGAGAGATGCAATAAACATACACATCCGTCTCCTGCATAATTTTCATGGCCTGCCAGGGCAGAATTTAGCACCCAGTCAGCTGAATGGTTGAGTTTAGGAGGAAAACGAACCCAGATGAGGTCAGTGCGGTTCTGCAAGGTCCTACAAGGTGACTGGAGGTCACTGTCAAGGTGACGTCTATGCAGAACCGGATTCGCTGGATTCTCGGGCCTCAGACAAGCTTTAACCCTTCCCAACACAGAGCCGCTGGCGACAGAGAGCAACTGACCAGGCTCCCTGGCGGGGGTGGAAAAGGCTGGTGGGAGGTCTACGATGGAGGAAGAGACGGAAGAGGATGTCCTCCTGCCCCCGCAAATTGCAGCCCAGGACCAACTCTCTGGACTCTCCGGCCCATTCATGAACGCATCTTCCCGCTCCTCCCCGAATAGAATATCTGGTCAAACCAGATCCACCTGGAGAAATCGACTGTCCTTCAGCTAATAATACCTCACTGCCTCTGTGAACCCTTTCCTGGCAAGACCGCCCCGCTCGCCCTGCGGCCGCCACCCCGAGGGCTTCCCATCACCTTGTGTGATAAGTGTCTCCTCCAGGGCCGATAGCAGAGCAAAACAAATGCAATGAGCTCATCGAACGATGGCAGGGTAGGTGCAGGAGGCAGTAACGAGTTCAGGTTCTGACATTGCGTGACCCCACACTAATTACACGGCTCACGCGTCTGTGGTAAGAAGTAATGAATTAATGTGTAAAAGGTGCTTAGAACAATGCCTGCAAAATAAAGTACTAAATAAACGTGGGCTCATCGTCGTCATTTTCACAGCGTCCTCGATACGTCATCGCCCTTTTAAGGGATGCTTCCCACCTTGGCACCTGAGCGGAAGTCTCCGGAAGTGACCTCAGAGCCCCTCAGAAACATGGCCCCGGAGAGTTCTTCCGGAAGCAGTCGCCGGCACCTCCGTGACGCTGAACGAGTTAGAGCGTCCCGTGGGGTTTCTATGGTGCTGCCCTCAGTCCCCAGTCTCTCCGCTTCCTCTCCTGCCTGAGCGCCGGGAGCGGGCAGGGCCGGCGGCGCGTCCCACCCGCGACGGAGCCGCCACCAGGGGGAGGGGTTGGGCGAGCAGGCGACGCTCTGGGCTGGCTCGTTCGCGTCTCTATGGTACCCCGCGCTCCCGCGCGCCGCTCCCGCGCGTCGGGACGGACGCTGCCCCTTTAATCGACGGAGGGCGGTGCCAAGGAGGTCCCGCGAGAGCTGTAGGGGGCGGGAGGCGGTGCCGAGGCGGGGGGCCCGTGGCGGATGGAGCCAGCGATGGAGCCGGAGACTCTGGAGGCGCGAATCAGTGAGTGTCCGGGAGGGGCGCGGGCCGGACCGGAACCGGAACCGGGGGCGCGAGGCAGTCCCCTTCCCGGCGGGGGCGGGGTACGCGGCGCCCCCTCCTCACGCCCCGCCCCCGGCCCAGGAGGGGCGGTGCCCCGGTTCTTAAGACCCTGGAGTGGAGGAAGACCCCCACCGGCTGCGCAGCCCAGCGTTGAGAGCTGTCGCACCTCCCGCCTTGTCTCTGGGCCTCGACCCCGGGCTGGATTCCCGGATCGAGAGAGCAGCCCCCAACCCTCTCAAGCTCAGACTGCTCCACCGAAGAGCAGCCCCCCAAGTCTTTCTTTTGGGTCCGGGTAGGGATCTAGTGAGCGGCCCCATGGCTGCATCTCAGACCCGGGAGGGAGGGACCCGAATCTTTAACTCTAGGGCCTGAATCTATTTTGGTTGATCCTTATACATGCAGCTGTTCCCAGATTCGCTCATTACCCTGTCGAGGAAGGAGAAGACCCCTGGCCGGTCTTATGCCCTCCCTGTCCCCAAGCTCCGGCCATGCCGTGAGAAACCCCCAGGTCCTAGGCTTGGGAGGATCCCGTCTCAGACTCCATAAGTAAATCCAAGTTCACTGTCACTATCCCCAGCCCACCTACTCTGCATCTCCATCCAAGATTCCTTTCCCATCTCTTGCTGAACTTTTTCCAAAGGCCTGTGCACCTATTTCCTGTCTCTTCAGAGACAACTTAACCACTACTCGGGCTTCTGATTCCCCAGGCCTTCCACCTGCGGCCCCTGTCCTGGATGCTGAGGATCCTCAGCTTTTACCATGTGTCTCCTGGTTTAGTGACAGTTCTCTCCCAGTTGGGTCTCTGTCTGTGCCAGGTCCTCAGGGCTTTTGGGTCTATTCTCGGCTCATCCTCCTGGACCTGGGCACACCAGAGGTCCATGCAGAGTGGTTTGGAGTCACAGCTAGCACTTTTGAAGTCAGTCTTGAGCAGAGTTGAACCTCGAGGGTGGTTGAGAACCATACTGTCCCCGAGGATGTTTCAGAGTCAGGCTAACTGGTGGGGTGGTTGGGGGAGTGAAAGGAGGACATTGACGGTTCCAGATGCCACAAGTGTCCAAGTCTTGGATAACTTGGGGGATGAGCAGGGTCCTAGCTGACTGATCTCAGATGAACTGTAGGACTTAAGCTGTGGTCTTACTGAGGTGTAGATTAGTGGTAGAGCACTGGTCTGACATGCAGAGACCCTGAGTTCCTGTCCCTGGCGGAGGGGGGGGGGTGTACAGTCTCAGATTTAGCCAAGGTGGAGAGTTCTGGAGAGGCCAGAGTCCAGAAACAAGCAGGAGTTGGGACCCGGGCAACGGTGGCTCATGCCGGTAATCCTAGCTACTCAGGAGGCAAAGATCAGAAGGATCAAGGTTTGAAGCCAGGCTGGGCAAATAGTTCTCGAGACCCTGTCTCGAAAAAACCCTTCATAAAAAAAGGCTGGTAGAGTAGCTCAAGGTGTAGGCCCTGAGTTCAAACCCCAGTACTGGGGGGAAAAAAAAACAAAGCAGGAGTTAGGGACATCTGGATTTGGCTAAACTCTGGAGATTAAGGCTGGGCTCAGATTCTTTTATCTTTTTCTTCCCCTTTGTGTCCTAGCAAAATCATAAAATCATGAGCGCTTCCCTTGTGAAGGTCAGGGGTTAAGAGTAGCTTCTTGTGGGGTCAGGGATATTGTCACTCTTGTGGACTGTCAGGGTGGAGTCACACCCTGTTGTGAAACACCTCCCTCCCTGAGTGTGTTCCCCTGCTGCCTGCCAGGGAACGTACTCTCTAGGTAAAGCTGGGGGCCAGGGGCCAGGGGGTGGGTCAGGCCCTCTGCCTCACAAGTCCTTGCTTGGGCCAGATGCAGTGGAGACGTTGGCCTTATGAGGCCAGCGCTTCCGCTTCACTGGCTGCTGACTCAAGAGCCAGCTCCAGAATCAGCTTCTCCACCCTCACTGGGGCTCCCATGTCTTCAACACTTAAAGGGACTTCCTGTTTGCCCCCACCCAGCTGGGTGTCATTGAGTTCCTCCCCCAATTCTCTCTTAACTCCATACTGGAGTGCTTCTAACTTCCATTCCCCAGCCTTTAGCTCTATCAGGGACTGAGAGGCAGCACAGATGGGCACCCTTGCCTGAGCAGGAAGGGTATACCTGGGAGCCCTGGGGGTCCTACAGGGTACCCAGAGAGAAGGTGCAGACAGACAGACACACACACACACACACACACACACACACAGACATACACACACACACACACACACACAGACATACACACACCCCTAAGCCTTTTCTTAGCAGTGTTCTGTGCTATGAACCTGAGGATTCATTGTTTCTCTTGCTGGGCCAGTGAGCTTCAGGGAGCAGGAGTGTTGTCTTGTTCACTGCTGCAGCCTCAGCACTCAGAATATTTATTGAATAAATATGAATTGAGTGAGTGGCAGCCAGGCACTGGGGAGTGAAGGTCCAGCCCTGGCTCCCCTGTGGCCAGACCATGCACAAAGTCAGTCTGTATTTCACTCCTGCTTTACAAGTGGGGAAATAGAGGTTCAAGGAAGTTATACGACCTGTTGATTGTTGTTTAATCAACATTGGGGACCAAAGAGGTGACTCCATCCGCTCCTATAGACCTGTCTGTCCTTTCCTGGAATCAGACATGGCTGAACCTCACCCCTGCCTGCCCTAAGCGTTCCCTTCATTAATTCATTCATTCATTCGCTTCCTGAGGTGGGGCCGGTGTGTGCACAGGTGACCAGGATGCAGTGGGGTGCAGGCTTGGACTGGCAGCATAGAGAACTGACCCAGCATTGCCAACCTGGGCAGGAGTGGAGAGTTAGGGAAGACTGCCAGAAAAGGTGGGCCTGAGCCACTCCCAGGGGACAGGACTTTCTAAACCCAGCATAATGGTAAAGGTCTCATTCCTTTCTGAGGCCCCTTGTGCTCTGCCTGTGCTGTTATCCACATTTCTCCTGGGCTAGGTGGAGGCCAGCCCTCCCAGCCTAGTTAACTTCTTCAGGTGCCTGCTGGAGGGTCGCTTCTTCCAGGCAGCCTGTCCTGGGCCCAAGCTGACCTAAGTCCCTTCCTCTGAGTCCCTGTGGATCCATTGCCTCCTTCTTCCACACTTCATTGAAACTTAGTTGCCCTGTACCTACTGCCCAGCCACACAGCTCCTTGAGGATGGGACGTGACCTCTTTTCCTTACCCCTGGATCTCAGCACAAATTCTGTGAGAATTGTAGGGACACTGTTCTCAGAAATGGAGTCAGAGGATGTGAAGTCGGGGTGGCAGGGGTACAGCTGCAGAGAAGGGAGTGAGGAAGTGTGGAGTGACCCTGGTGCAGTTTGTACAAGTAGGGCCCTAGGGGGAAGCTGAGGCCACAGGCTCTTTTATCTGGGAACTTCATTGGAACGTTAGCTCTCCAGCTCAGGGCAGTTGGACAGGAAGTGATGAGAAGGCCTCTTCCCTGTGCTCAGCCAAGCCATTTGCTGGGATGGGGAGTGGGAGAGGTGGGATCCCTCTGCCGAGCCACACTGACCCCGTGTCTGCCTACAGACAGAGCCACGAACCCCCTCAACAAGGAGCTGAACTGGGCCAGCATCAACGGCTTCTGTGAGCAGCTCAGCGAGGACTTGGAGGGGTAGGTGCCCCTCTTTCCTGACACACTTGACAGAGCCTGCTGTGTACCTGTTATACGTCCTCCAGAGCCTGGCCTTGGGAAGAAAGACTTAGTGTCCATCCTAAAGGCATTCATAATGAGCCTGCTAGCGGGCCTCTTGCCCCGAGGGCCATGTGGGTGCCACCCTCTGAGGTGGTCTTGCCTTGCTAGGCCTATTTACAGGGGAAGAAACCGAAGCTCCAGGGACTTGGCAGTTGCTTCAAGATTTCACAGAGAGGCAGTGACAGTCATGAACTTGCTCAAATCTAGACCTGCCTGCCCTGCAGTCAGTGGTTTATTGAGGGGAAGTGTACCCTCCCTAGCAGTCCCTTTGTATAGAAAGTACCAGAACCAGCCCTGTGAGAACCACTTGGAAAGCTGTCCAAAAGCACATCTTGGCCTTCTCCCAGCTGGGACCACGCGCTGGGACTTGGGAGGAACCTTTGCAGGTTCTGAAGTTCGGGGACCACGGCTCCATGCGTTCTTGCCCACCCACAGGCGCAGTGGCGGGCTCCGTGGGCTTTGGAGTCACTCGGGGCAAATCCCATCCCCGCTCTTAGCTCAGAAACCTTGGCAAGTAATTGATGGCCTCTGTGCCTCAGTTTCTTCAGCTGTGAAGTAGGAGTGGCAGTGGTGCTGCACTGGGAGGTTATGAGGGTTTTTCTGTCGCCCTTGGGGAATCTAGGCAGGAAAGTGCAGTGAGGCACCTCACACAGCCACAGCACTCAGTACTTGCCATCTGTTGCTGCCACTGGGAACAGGTTCTTTACGATCTGGTAGGCATAGAGTTTTCTCCATAGCATAGGGAAGACACACTGTGTCATAGTTCTCTCTCTTTTTTTCTTTTTTTGTGGTGCTAAGAATTGAACTCAGCACCTCATCCATGCTAAACCACTAAATAGCTAGCACGTCGCCCCTCAGCCCCATGTCCTAGTTCTTTTTTTTTTTTTTTTTGGCAATACTGGGGTTTGATCAGGATTTCATGCTTGCTAGGCAGGTGCTCTACCACTTGAGCCTCCAGCCCTTTTTTTGTGTTGGGTATTTTGGAGGTAGGGTCTAACTTTTTCCCTGGGCTGGCCTAGCCTTGAATCATGATTCTCTTTATCTCTGCCTCCTGAGTAGCTAGGATTATAGGTGTGAGCCACTGGCACCCAGCCTCTCGTAGTACTTAAAGCCAGCCAAAGTGCTGAGCTTCACCTTTTAAAGGTCCTTGCCCACATTCCCTGCCTGACCTTGGTGGTCACTATCCCAGCCCTTTCCCATCTGGAGAGGAAACTGGACATTGTATATGCTCTGTAGGATTGGCAGAGGGCTGAATTCCCAGCAAGCCAATATAGTGGCCTCCCCTGCAGTGAGTGGGGCTCCAGGGCAGTCCTGGCTCTGTGTTCCTCCCACCCAGGCCTCCACTTGCCACCCGACTGCTGGCTCACAAGATCCAATCACCACAGGAATGGGAGGCCATCCAGGCGCTGACGGTAAGGAGAAGGGGAGAGGTTATTATCTGTGCCCAACCAGGTGATGGCATTGGGGGAGGCTGAGTTTTTAAGGGTTCTATGAGGCTCTCCCTAGAGCCCAAGGGAATTGTAACCAGGTGTTCGGGATGGAGGTTTGGGCCAGCCCTTGAGGGTCCACAGCAGCCAGTGGGCTGGCCTCCTGCCCATACTCTGTATGATACACCTTAGCCTTTTTTTTTTTTTTTTTTTTTTTGAGGTACTGAGACTTAAGCTCAGGGCCTTCACCTTGAGCCACTCCACCAGTCCTATTTTTGTGAAGAATTTTTCAAGACAGGGTCTTGCAAACTATTTGCCCAGGCTGGCTTCGAACTGCGATCCTCCTGATCTCTGCCTCCTGAGTAGCTAGGATTACAGGTGTGAGCTACCAGTGCCCAGCTCTGGGCCTTTTTTTTTTTTTTTTGAGGGGAGGCTTCCTAAGATCAAACGGTCCTAGGATTCTCCCCTCCAGTTACACGGTGGCTCTCTTCCCTGGAGGCATGTTAAACAGCATGTCTGTCCAGACATGGACATTCCTGTGCACTGCAGGAGCTGCCAGCCTGGCTTGGGTCTCCTGATCCCAGGCAGCACTGTCCTTTAGTAGCACCTGTTATGGGGCTGTCCAGCTTAGTGTGAGGGCTGGTATCTGTGCCAATAGCAGAAGAAGAGGATTGAGATGGAGTCTTACAAACTCCCTGCCTGGGTTGGCCTCAAACCTTGATCCTCCCAGTCTTAGCCTCCCAAGTAGCTTTACCCATGCCTGGCTTTGAATTCGGTTTTTTCTTTTTCTTTTTCTTTTTTTTTTTTTTTGGTGGTACTGGGGCTTGAACTCAAAGCCTCAAACTTGCTAAATAGGCACTGTACCACTTGAGCCACTCCACCAGCCCTGTTTTGTCTCCTGAATTATTTTCCTGGGCTGACTTCAAACTGCAGTCCTTCTGCTCTCTGCCTAGATCAGTTGCTGAGATTATAGGTGTGAGCCTCTAGCACCTGGCTTGATTTGAATTTTAAAAAGAAGAGAGATAGTGAGGAAATCAAGTACACTCGGATGTGGCTCAGGCCTAGAATGTCAGAATCTTATGTCCTCAGGGGTTATTCCCTCCCCCTGGGCCCTGGCAAAGGTGTGAAAGAGCTGCCTCCTGCTCTGATGCTCCTAGGACTTCTCACCCCCACCCCACCGTGCTTCCCTGCCCAGGTGCTGGAAACATGCATGAAGAGCTGCGGCAAGAGGTTCCACGACGAAGTTGGCAAGTTCCGCTTCCTGAACGAGCTCATCAAGGTGGTGTCTCCCAAGGTGAATCACCCCAGCCCGAAATATATCTGCTCTATTGGAGGTGGGTTAAGGATAGAGACCCCCAGACGGGGTTCTCCCAAGGGGCCGCCCGGCCTCCCCATTAAAAATCAGACCCAGCACAGACACAGAGCCTTTCTCATGAGCTCTTCCAGCTACACCTGGAACAGCCTAGGCTTCTGGGAAGAGAGCTTCCAGGCTGATGGGTGGTGGGTAGCCATGGAACTGCTCTGTGCTCAGGAAGCACTAATCCCAGGGAATGCACACAGTATAAACATCTTGCCCAGCTCCAGTTGCTCTTTCTCCACACCTGGCTGCGGTGCTTCGCCTGGTCTCTGGCAGAGGTTTTCCTGTCCCTACCACCCAGGTGTGGCCTCTTTGGGGCCTTGAAAAAAAGCCACAAGCTTAAATGACTGAGATTGGCAACATCTCTACTGCTGGCCCTTAGCTTGAGGCATCCTCCTGTGTGATGGCACCCTGCCTCATGCACAGCTGCTGAGTGACCTGTCTGGTCCCCATTCTCCCAGGTGGGGACTCTGAAGTGAGAGCTACCTCTCCAGCCCAGGTTGCTGCTGAGACAGTTTGTGAAGCTCAGGGCCTCACAGTTGCACCCTTGCCCCTTCCTTGGTCAGCCTGGAACCTCTGGCTCCTCCTTGCTGAGGTCTCAAGCTTAAGGTCTCCATGAGCTGACTATGAGCTGGTACTGTGATCTGACCTCCCTGTGCCAATTCTCCATGCCCACCATAGTGGGGAAACTGAGTCACAGAGGGCTGACATTGCCAATGAGTAGCAGAGTTGGGTGATGAACTCAGCCTCCATGGGGTTGGTTGGGTGAGGATGAGCAGACCCTGGAGGCCACAGGGCTTCTGAGGGAGTTGTGGGGAGGCAGCAAGTTGAGGCTGTGATGAGTGAGGCTGAGAAACCTGAAAATGTCCCCTGTGCCCCTGAAGTACCTGGGCTCCCGGACATCAGAGAAAGTGAAGAACAAAATCTTGGAGCTTCTCTACAGCTGGACAGTCGGCCTCCCCGAGGAGGTGAAGATTGCAGAGGCATACCAGATGCTGAAGAAGCAGGGTGAGGCCCCCAGAGGTGGGCATGACCAGCACTTTCCCCCCAGCTCAGACCCCAGAAGCTTCAGGGGCTCTGGGCCAGCAGGGTCAGGTATCTGCCTTTAACATCTCCAGAACATATGGCTACTGGGGCCTCTTGGCTGTGCCTGAGACTAGCATGGGTGGAAAAAAGATTGGTTTGGGTCAAGCTTTCCCTCAAAGGGGGGCCTTAAGATAGGGGTGTCCAAGCTGGGTACTGGTGGCTCATGCCTGTAATACTAGCTACTTAGGAGGCAGAGATCAGGTGGATCGTGGTTCAAAGCCAGCCCAGGCAAATAGTTTGTGAGACCCTATCTCAAAAACACCCGTCACAAAAAAAAGGCTGGTGGAGTGGCTCAAGGTATAGGCCTTGAGTACAAGCCCCAGTACCAAAAAAAAAAAAAAAAAAATAGTGGTGTCCAAACCCTGTCCATGCAGTTCAACATGGCAGGTCAAGGGTAGGCCACGGCACACCAAAGTCCATAGCTGGCATGCTAGAGGACTGACCTCCTACTCCATCCTCCCCTTGCTGCACCATCCTCTTCTCCCTGACCCCTGGGCCTGGGACTGATTGACAGCCTTCCTGACCCCATCTACCCCAGGGATTGTGAAGTCTGATCCCAAGCTTCCCGAGGATGCCATCTTTCCCCTCCCCCCTCCACGGCCCAAGAACGTGATCTTCGAAGATGAGGAGAAGTCTAAGGTGAGGCTGCAGGGATAAGTGCAAGGGGACTCTGGGCCCACCTAGAGTGGATCCTTGGGGCTCGAGGAATTCTGGCTCCTGACTGCCTAGGCCTTTGGAGTAGAGGCTCATGCTGAGCATGGTCACTATAGGAAGTGACAAACACCATTTATTGAGCACTTACTGTATGCTGAATACTTCCCGGTGTTCTTGCATTTAACAAACACAGGACATGACCCTGGGGTTGGTTTGAGGAGTTTACATGTCTTTAATAAGGCTTTTGTTAAAGAAGCATGCGTACATGGGTAAGAAACTTAACAGCCAGGAGAGATACAGACTGCATCACAGAGCAAAAGTTCCTACCCAGCCCTGCGCAGCCTCCGAGGGTGACTACAGTAACGTCTCTCGGTGCCTCTGGAAAGGCTTTCAGAAAGCCGAAGTAATAATATAAGGAACAGTGCCTGTTGATTGTTGACTGACTCCTGCAGGCTCAGTGAGGTGTATCGTCCATGTGGTATCTCAGCTGTCCTTATGGCCGCCCATCAGGCGTCAGTACATTCCACCATTCTGTAGAGCTTTAGCACTTGTCCAGTTCTCATGGCCAGGGGGTGGGGAGCTGGAATGTGCTCCCCAGCCCAGTGCTACCCCCACAGTCAAAATGTCTGTCTCTGCAGATGCTAGCACGCCTGCTGAAGAGCTCCCACCCTGAGGACCTCCGGGCGGCCAACAAGCTCATCAAGGAGATGGTGCAGGAGGTGACGGCTGACCCAGTGCACAGGGAAGAGGCAGGATGGGGGTAGAATCTGGCCACAAATCTGGGGCTGTGTGTGCACAGACAAGACCTAACTAGAGGCCTGTCACGGCAAAGAACTGACTGGCAATAGGGCACTACTGCCTGGAGGGCAGAATTTCTTAGCAGCCTGAGATACCCAGCCCTGGGTGAACTTCTGTGAGGCTGATGTCTGTGCTGTAAATGTTAGGAATGAATTGGAGGCTGGGCATGTAGCTCAGGTAGAGTACCTGCTTAGCATGCACAAAGCCCTGGGTTCAATCCCTACCACCACCCAAAAAACAAAGGAAAAGAGAAAATAAGAATTGGACCTTAGTGTGTTTAAAAATATATATATATGTAAGTGTGCATACATACGTATATGCATAAACACAGTTAATATGTGTTTAGGTAAGTGTATATTTTGGGGGTGCACACTGAAACTTATACTGATAAGGCTAAGTCATCAAAAAAAAATTTAAGGGCTGGAGGCATGGCTTAAGAGCACCTACCTGGCAACTGCAAAGCCTTGAGTTCAAACCCCAGTACCAGAAAAATAAAAATAAAAAAATTTTAGATCAGTAGTTAATAGCTCAGATGACAAGAAACCAAATGTTCCAGCTTGTTCCGAAGTGCGGGATTAGCAACAGGGAAATAAAAGGTCACCACAAAGCAGACACCCTGGGGCAGGAGGAGGCTGGAGCACTCCCATGTGTCCAAGGTGCTCACCACCTGCAGCCCTGTGTATCTGTGTATCGTTTTTCTTTGAAGATGATCCAGAAATAAGGATTTTTGCACTAAGTCTCCTACTTCCCTAATGCCAGCAGCCATTCCTGTTTGTTTAAAAGCATGTACCACACAGAAGCTACAGGGTCATTCTTCCTAGGAGATGAGTCCACATGTGGGCCAGTCAGCTAGGCACAGGCTGGGGTCCTGGACTGATCCTGCCAAGAGCTTCGCTGAGGTCTCTTGCAACAGGTTCTGAGAGGATGTGTCCAGAGGCCCAGAGGTCAAGGGCAGGAAGGCAGAAGTTCAGAGTCTTTTTAAAGGGCTCTTTTTGTCTGTGATAGCCAAAGGGAGGTAGGTTCAAGGAGAGTGATTCTGTCAGACAGCACAGCACTTGCCCACCATTTGTTCTACAGGGGAGGAACATGCCTAGTAAGCAGAATGTGAGAGGAGAGATGGGGGGGATCACTTCTACAGCTGCTTTTTTTTTTTTTTTTTACGGTACTGGGGCTTGAATTCAGGGCCTAGCCCTTGAGCCATTCCACCAGCCTTTTTTTTTGTGTGTTAGGTATTTTTGAGATAGGGTCTTGCAAACTGTTTACCCAGCCTGGCTTCAAACCCCAATCCTCCTGGTCTCTGCCTCCTGAATAGCTAGGATTATAGTCGTGAGCCACCATGCCTGGCTTCTTCAGCCACTTTTAAAAGCTGTGAGACCCCCACATTTGCCAGGTACCAACAGACACTGGAAAGGCATTGCACTCATTTCTAGGCTGTATGTGGTTGACCACAGCAGTCCTCTTTCACTGTCAAGTACAGGAAACTTATTTTCAAAGGACAGACACAGGGGCAAGGGTTTCATAGAACCCTGAGTTGTGGGCCTGGGGCTCTGGTCCTTCAGAAATATCTGAAGAGGGCATGGGAAACTGGATGCCAGGTCATCTCTGAAGATTCTGATGCAGGCTCTCAGGCCCTGTCACTCCTCCACAGGACCAGAAGCGGATGGAGAAAATCTCGAAGCGGGTGAACGCCATCGAGGAGGTGAACAACAATGTGAAGCTGCTGACGGAGATGGTGGTGAGCCACAGCCAAGGCGCTGCATCTGGCAGCAGTGAGGACCTCATGAAGGTGTGCTGCCCTTCCCTACTCCTTGCCCCCTCCCAAACCCTAGTAGTCCTGACCTGTCCACTCGCTGCCCTCAGGAGCTGTACCAGCGCTGTGAGCGGATGCGGCCCACGCTTTTCCGACTGGCCAGCGACACAGAAGACAACGATGAGGCCTTAGGTGAGACCCTTGCAAGTGCCAAATCAGGTCCAGCTCCATCCCTCCACCTCCTTCTCCCATCTTCCCCAGGCCAGTCAGGCACACTTGCAGTTAGAAGGGGCCACCACCAGGGGGCCCCTTCTCCAGCACTGAGCCTGGGTTTCTCTTCTTGGAGGAAGGAGGGAGCAGAGAGCAGCTGCAGCCTTGCTGCCCTGAAGACCCTGTGAGCCAGGCCCTTGGCAGGCATCTCGCTTACTGTCCGCAGGATGCATAGGAGAATAATTGTCCCCATTTCACAGCTGGGGCTCAGGGAGGGAAGTGACTAGCCCAAGTCACAGAGCACAACAGTGGCAGAACCAGGGTGGACCGAAGTCATCTCCTCCCTGGTAAGATTGAGATAGAAACCAAGAGTGAATCCTGAAGCCTGAGCAGTTCCAGAGCTGAGCCTGGTGACTTCTGCAAGAGCCATATACCAGGTCCTTTTCCTTATCCTCAGCCTGCACATCAGCCCTGGTGACAGCAGGGGGCTGATGTGCAAGGAGTTTCCTGAGCACCTCCCACACCCAGGGCATCTGGTCCTGTGCGAGCTTTACTGCCCAGGTTGCTCTAAGTCCTGACCCCAAGGAGGCCAATGTTTGAGGGCCTCTTTTGCACCAGGCACTGTCCTGGGCCCTGGGATACAGCTGTGACCAATGTTGACCAAAGCCTCCTTGGAGAGCTTTGTGATCTAATGAACAGAGGCAGACAATAAGCCCCATCCATGAGCAGAAGCAAGTTTGTCAGACAGTGGTGAATGACTTGGAGAAGAATCAGCAGGGAAGGGATGATATGAGGTAGGGTGAGGTCAGAAAGTCCCCATGAGGTACATTTTGAGTAAAACATGAAGGCAACAAGGCATGAAGCCATGCAGAGGTCAGGGGCATCCAGACAGCAGAACCAGAGTAGAGACTGTGGTGGGAACAGCCCAGGATATTCAGGTGACCGCCAAAGTGGAACAGGGAGGTAACAGAGGACCTGAACCTGAGTAGATGAAACCAGATACCCCTGGCCTTCCCCTCATGCACAGCTGGGTTAAGTGTGGGATGCTCATCTCCTTGACCTAGAGACACTACATTTCTTTAACCTGCCTCTTCTTTCCTGCCTATTCCAGCGGAGATCTTGCAGGCCAATGACAACCTCACCCAGGTGATCAACCTGTATAAGCAGCTGGTGCGGGGCGAGGAGGTCAATGGTGATGCCACAGCTGGCTCCATCCCTGGTGAGGAGGTGGCAGGAGAGCTGGGAAGGACCCCTGGAGACTGAAGGGCGGAGTATAGGGTGGCAAGCTGGTGCCATGACAGCCAGGGCCCTGGCCCCTTAGATGTGTAAGGCCCCAGAGAGGCTGCTGGGGACAAAGTGTGCCAAGCCTGCAGCTGTAGAGAAGAATGGGAGAGAGGAGGGACCCCGGGGTCTGGTGAGGACAAGCAGAAGAAAAAAGACTTTCCTTTCCTTTTCTGTGGTGTGGGGCTGGATAACACCAGGGCTTGATTTAATTATCAGAAAGCAGGGAGAGGATGAACATTACAGATTTGACTCTATAACCAGGGCAAAATGACAGCCCTGGGGATCTTAGAAGAGGTTAGAATTCACCATGGTGAGATAAGGGGAGGGGGAGGGCATTGCACAGAAGCAGTAAAGTGTAAGCAGGTTCTTCAGGGATGGACAGCCGTGTCCTGCATAATAATGGTTCAGTCAGTGATGGGCCACATGTATGACAGTGGTCTTATTAAGACTATCACCATCAGGTGCCAGCAGCACAGGACTATAATCCTAGCTACTTGGGAGGCTGAGATTGGGAGGACTGAGGTTCCATACCAGCCTGGGCAAAGAGTTGTGAGGCCCCATTTCCAAAAGAGCACAAAAGGACTAGAGGTGTGTGACTGAAGCCTGCTTTGCAAGTGCAAAGCCCTGAGTTCAAACTGCAGTGCCACCCCAAAAAAAGTATCACCTAGGGACATCATAAATGTCTTAGTTGATGTAAGTATAGTCTGCAGTATTCACGTCATTTCACATTTCATTGTTGTATTTCTCAGAAGGTGCCCCTGTCGTTAAGCAAAGCATAACTACCTTCTGAACTGAAGTGCCACTTTCTACAGAAAGGGCCTGGCCAGCAGTTCAAACAAGGGCTGGTATGGTCACAGGAGAAGCAGAGGCCAGCGAGTGTGAAAGGTGGAAGGACAGCTGTTGCTTCACCCTCCTGTGTTCCCAGAGCACAGAGTATCACCTGGGACCTGCCTGACTCTCCTTTCCTACCCCAGGGAGCACCTCGGCCCTACTGGACCTCTCAGGCCTGGACCTTCCTCCTGTGGGCACCACATACCCAGCCATGTCCACCTGCACTGGCAGCCAGGCCAGCCCTGAGCAGCCTAGCTCCTCGGTTTCTCTGCTTGATGATGAGCTCATGTCTCTAGGTGAGGAAGGGGCTGGACTGGAGGAGGAGGAGGATGGGCTTAGGGGCAGGCAGAACATGGTGCCCAGGATACACCTTGCCAAGCACCTGAGTTCTGCATTCCAGATGACTCCACTGGAGGACCTGGGCTGGGCATTAGGCTTATCTCCTGGCTGAGGAAGCCAAGGCTTAGAAGTTCAGGAGGAAGGTCACCTAGCCAGCCTCTAGTCACCCTCTGACAAGCCAGCTGCACCCAGCTCTGGCTGCCTGGGGGAGCTGAGGGACTCCCTGCAACTGGTTAGAGCCTAGAATGGGGAGCTGGCCTGGCAGAAGTCCAGCAGTTTCTCCCCTAGAGGATGAGTTAGGGCCAGAGCTTGACGTGCTGTGTGACCTATGGTGAGTCTGGCCAGCCAGACCTGCTGTTTCTGTAGGGCAGCTCAGGGCTCTGGAGTCCAACAGGGAACCAGGCTCAGCCTTAAGGAGAGCAAAGCAACATCTAGGAGCAGCAGCCCAGCTAAGCTGAGAAGCACAGCTGTGAAATAGCAACCTCTCCTAACAAGCTGGAGTTAGAAAGAGTAGACGGGCCAGGCCCAGCAAAGAAATCTGAAAGAACTGATGATTGTCACACTGGGAAGAAGTGAAAACTGAACCTGAAGCTGAGAGTGTATCTCAGTGGGGGTGTGGACTTGTGCTTAGCACTGGAAATAAAAATGATGGCGTCCTAGGCACCCCACCCCCTCACACGTCTGCCCAGTTTTCCTGATGCCTTCTTCAGCACAGTGCCTGCTGCTGCACTGTGAGCCTGACAATCCTCCTCCCACTTTGTGTGGCAAGGGCTACTCTGGCCAGTCTTACAGATAAGGAAATAAGCAGAAAGGGCCCCAGGGTTTGAAGCAGGCGCTCTGGTTCTGAAGCCACACCCAAACACTCCACTCTTTGGAAGAAAAGGAGAAGGAGGACTTGGAAGGGGGAGGGAATGAGGAGGGGGAAGAAGGGAGCAATGAGCCAACACCTGCCTGAAAGGCCTAAATTCAGGCCACATGCATGTGCCTGACTTTATTCAGAGCCAGGATGACTAGGTAGGACCCCCAACCCGCTGTATGGAGAGCTAGAGGGCAGCCCAGGGCAGGAATGCTCATGCAGGTGCATCTTGCCCAGCAGAGCCAGGACCAGGCCATAGAGGATAGAAAAGTAGCAGCCAGACCTCCGGCCCCCAGAGAATGGTGGTGTCAGAGCCACTGTCTCATGAAAAACAAGTGTGCTGGGCACTTCCTGTCCACAGTTGTGCCTGCAGAGCCATGAGCCTCCAACTTCCTTCTAGTTTCTTCTGAAAGGCAAAGTGTGGGAACAGGAACCGGAAGTGGCAAGCAGCAGACAGCCCTGGGGGGACCATAAGAGCAGCTGGCCTTAATTACTCTCTGTGGCAGGGAAGAAGAGCTGTCAGGCAGGGCTCCCACCTGTCAGAGGGCACTTGGCACTGTCCAGGTGCTTTATTGGATGTGTTACAGTGCCTGTTTATTCCAGCCATCCTCTGATACAACTGCTGCTGTGACCTCTTACAGGTGAGGCCCAGGGAGACTTAAGTCACCAGCCCAAGGTCTCCCAGCTCCGTGGAAGAGCTATGTTCAGACTCCCAACTCTGGGCTCTGCCATTTTCCAGCCATGTGACCCAGGGCAGCTTCTCTGAGCATCTATCTTCTTTTCTTTTTTCTCTTTTGACAGTATTGGTATTTGAATTTAGAGTTTTATGCTTGCTAGGCAGGCAATCTACCACTTGAGCTACACCTCCAGTTCAATTGTCTATTTTCTCATCCCTAAAAGAGAGCTGAGAACCCTATACCTACCTTAGAAGGTTATATGAAGGTTGAATACTTGTAGGGTGCCCAGCATATGAGGGATGTGACACATGTCAGCGGTGACCACTGATCTCCATGGTCTCAGGAATGTGTTAGAAGAGACAGCAGTCCCAGCTTCCTGGAGCCCTTATCCTGTCTGCTAGAGAGCACGTCTGTTTATACCTTGCTTCCTCAGGATTAGCTAAGGAAACGAGGTAACTCATCTTTTGTAGGTCAAATCCAGTAGGATGAACTTTGCTGGTGTCTGCAGGGAAAGCAGTGGTCAGGCTGCTGACCAGTAGGTCAGTAGGTAGTTCCCAGGACCACCCAGAGGGCCCCAGTGTGTCTTGGCACCAGTCAATTGGTATTGGTGACCTATGCCAGGGCCTTCAAAGTCTGTCCAGTACATAGTTCACACCATTATTGTATACGTGGGGACTCTAAGGCTTAGCCAGCACAGTGCCTTGCTTATGGTCACTCAGAGGAGATCCATAAATTGGTCATCAGGTCAATACAGTGCTGTATTGACAGCACGGGTAGGGAGGTCTTCCCGTTCTACCACCTCAGCACCTCCTCTTAGTTGCCAGCTGAGGAACAGAGACCAAAGTCTCAACTTCTGTTATGCATTGGCTTCTGGGGGCCTTGCTGGGAAGAGAGGAAGCATGTGTGGGCTGCAGCATGGGCTGTCGGACTTCAGTTTCTGTTTCTCCTCTGCTGCTGGTTCTCTCTGAAAGTCTAGGTTTCTCCCTCTGAGCCAAGCCTCTCAGAAAACAGGGGAGCCAGGGACCCCAAGTCAGCATACAGTTGCGCCTTGGGCCCTTGTCTCTGCCCACTCAACCCATCTCCTTCTGTGTCCTGGTTTCCACTCAGGCCTAAGCGACCCCACACCCCCTTCAGGCCCAGGCTCGGATGGTGCAGGATGGAACAGCTTCCAGGTAAGAGGGGCTGGAATTAGCCCAGCTTGTCCCAGTCCCAGACTCTGGGACCCTGGGACCAGGAGCCTGAGGGGACAATGAAGGAACCGGTGGGCTCTGTATAGGACAGGAGGTAGCCCAGGGGCAGGGGTGTCCACCCCTGGGAAGAGGAAGACAGCATCTTTGTCTTCAGCTAAATCTTGCCAAGCCTCACCCTTGGACCTCCCTTAGGGCCATAGCCCATAGCCCAGCTTTGTGGTTGAAATGGGGACTCCCCTTTCCTTTCCCTGAGGATGACTAAGGAACTCTGGCCAGGCCTAGCTAGCCTCCCCGCCTCTGGATGGGTCTTCTGTTGTCCTGTCTGCTTTCCCAGATGTCATCTGCAGGGTAGGAGGGGCCTCAGGGCAGGGCTAGTGACCCTGTTACCTCAGTAAGCCTCCCCCCAACAACACCTGCTTCCTTTGTTCACAGTCTTCAGATGGCACTGAATCCCCAGCCCCTGCTCCAGCCTCAGCCCCCAGCATGGACAGCCGGCCCCCAGTGCAGGCACCACTACCAGTAGCAAGCAGCGGCCTGGATGACCTGGACCTCCTGGGGAAGACCCTTCTACAGCAGGCATTGCCCCCAGAAGCTCAGCAAGTGCGGTGGTGAGGGCTGCCATGACTGGGGCTTTCCTGTCCCCATGGACCATAGCTTCCAGGCCCAAAAGGGAGACATTCACTGCTGGCTGTTGCCAGGAGCCTGGGTGCCAGATCACTCACTCAGTACCAAACACATTTGGCTCTGTGACCAAGGCAGGCTCAGTCATGATCCCAGAGAGTGTAGAGTTTTTGAGAAGGGGGACCTGTGCCCACTCCCACACCACTGGGAGTTCCCAGTGCCCTAGAGAAGGATGAAAGGGGGGACACTAAGCTTGAGTGGGCATGTGGGATGGGGTGAGGAGGGGAACAAGAGTCGCCCATTCTAAAGGTGAAGATATCCATGGCCAGAGAGACAGTGATGTGCACTGGACCCTGACCTCTTGGCCACTGAGGAGTCACTTCCTAACTAACTGTCCCCACTAAGGGAGAAGCAGCAGCCAGCTCCCCGGCTCACACTCCGGGACTTGCAGAGTCGGAGCAGTTGCAGCTCGCCCAGCCCTGGTGCCTCCAGCCTCCTCCACACCATGCCCTCAGAGCCCCCTGGGCCTCCGCAGCAGCCCATATCCACTGAGCTCTCATTGGCCAGCATCACTGTGCCCCTGGAATCCATCAAGCCCAGTGAGTAGGGTGGGGTGGTGGGTAAGAGCCAGATCAGCTCCTGTCCCTTGTAGCCCTACCACTGGCTTGACTCCACAGGGAGGCCCAAACAAGGCCCTCCCCTTCTCAGTGATCACAGGGAGGGGGACTTCTTAGAAGACAAACCCTGGACCTCTCCCCTCTAGAAGTCAGGGGCCAGGACACAAAGGTCTGGGGCTCCCTGAGATCATGAAACCCAGCCTGTTAGAAATCCAGATCCAAGGCTGAGGCATCTTGCCTAGCAGCAATCAGGAGCCACACACCAGCACCAGGCCCTGAGCAACTAGGTGAGTTTCAGCTTGTCCTTTCACCATTGTCCATCTCTGTGGACTCACTGTGACGGCAGCACACACCCTCAGTGTCCCTACCTTACCAGAAGATCCCTAAGCTCAGAAAGGAAAAGTGACCGTAGCAGTGTTACATAGAGTGTAATCCAAACTCTACCAGTCCCTGACTCCAGCATGGGGGCAAACCTGGCTGTGACTCAGCACCAGGGTGGACATCCTACCTCCATCATCAGACCTGGGTGCAGCCACCCGGGGTCAGGCAAGGCTCTGGGTGAGGAGTTTGGTTGCTGGGTCCCAGCAGAAGAGCAGCATGTGCCTGAGGGGAACTGGGTGAGGGTGCTGGGCTTTGTGCTTGGGCTCCATTGCCCACTACCCTTCTCCCTGCAGGCAGCATCTTGCCCGTGACCGTATATGACCAGCACGGCTTCCGTGTCCTCTTCCACTTTGCCCGAGACCCACTGCCGGGGCGTTCCGACGTGCTGGTGGTGGTGGTCTCCATGCTGAGCACTGCCCCCCAGCCCATCCGCAACATTGTTTTCCAGTCAGCTGTCCCCAAGGTGACAGGCAGGGTGACATGGGACTTGGTGGGTCTGTCTGGTCAGGTGGTATGGTCTCTCTCCCTTGCTGGGGTGCTGAGGGGAGAGGGAGGGTATAGAAGAGAGACAAAGGACAGAGCCCCAAGACCCCCGAAGAAGAGCTGGTTCCTTGGGTACTGAGGATAGCAGCTGTGATTGTTCTGCCCTTCATCCACAGGTCATGAAGGTGAAGCTCCAGCCACCCTCAGGCACCGAGCTGCCAGCATTTAATCCCATTGTCCACCCCTCAGCTATCACCCAGGTCCTGCTCCTGGCCAACCCCCAGAAGGTGAGGACCTAACTGTGGCAGGTTGGTGTTGTGGGTGGAATGGCTCTTCCGTTGTGACTCTTCTGACTCCACCATCTCCTCCCAGGAAAAGGTTCGTCTCCGCTACAAGCTCATCTTCACCATGGGCGACCAGACCTACAACGAGATGGGGGATGTGGACCAGTTCCCCCCACCTGAAACCTGGGGGAACCTCTAGAGCAGAGGGACTGGGGAAGGAAGGGAGCAGAGGGAACGGCCACTGTCCAGCCTAGGTGGAGGCTGTGGTGGCCTAGGACACTGTCTGTTCCCCATGACCATGTACCCCCAGCCTGGTGCTTCTCTTCTCCCCTATGGCACCCAAGTGACTCTTCCCCCTCCTGCTTTGCCTCCTCTCTGCTGAGCCAAATCCAGCAGGATGCTGGGCCTGGGTTTGTTGCCAGGCACTCTTGGCACCTGTGGGAGCCTGGAGCAGGGAGGGGCTGTATGCCCTAGAGGACTTGATTGCGGGGAAGAAGCATGGTCATTGGGCCCGGCCGTGACCCCATCCTGGGGTTGGGTCTTCCCCACCTGTCTCTTATGCCTTATGGGAAGGCTCAGCCATAACTCAGAGGCCATGCTGGAGTGGGACCAGCCCAGGCCTCTGTAGGAACACAGTGACGGGGTGATGCCTGCACCCCCAGCTGTTTGAACTCTGGTGTGTGGTTTGGCTCTTTGCTTTTCATTTAGAGTGGCCCTGTGGTCACAGTCTTAGGAGGCCAAGTTGGGGAGCCAACCCTCCTCCTAGGGGCTTCCCTTTGCTTAGGGCCTCCTAAGGGGCTATGGGAACTCAAGCATAATGCCAGAAGGGGTGGCTCCAGGGTAGGCTACAGAGCTCCCTGAGTTCTGTGTGTCTTCTTCATTCATCGGCCTCTGCTGGGGCCTCCTGTGAGCATCTCACATCTGTCCATCCATCAGTCCGTGGTCAGAAGTGAGGTCAGTGTGTGAGTGAGAGCAGAAGTATTTATGAAAATAAAACCACCTTTTTCCTGAACCAGCTGCAGCCATGGCTTCCATGTTCTCTTAACTTCACCTGTAACCTGCAGCCGGGGCACTAGGACGTGCTGTGCTGAGCACCGCTCCCCAGCCCATCTGCCACATAGCTCTAGAGTCAGGTCTGGGGGCTTCCCTGGAAGCCTCTGCTGCAACCTTTGGAGAGGAGGCCATGGGTCCTCTCTGTCCTACTCTTCAAGCCCTGTACCAGAAGAGGCCCTTCTCAGGGGCCTGCAGCTGCTGCTGAGTCACCAGACCTATCCCATCTGGAGATGGGGAGTGTTCGGGAGCCCCAGCTGCTGGAGAGGCTGAGGGGGAGGCCCCTGGCCACTTGCAACTTCCTTCTGTCGAGCTCAGCCCTCAAAACACAACTTGCACAGTTACACCACTCCCAAGCCCCAGCTACTGCTCCAGGAAGCAGGACAGCATGGCAGCTAGTGTCAGGACAGGTCCATGAACCTCCCAGCCATGTATGGGCTGCTCAGAGCCTTCTCCGCATGGGTGGCTGGGATCCAGGCCTGGCCAGGGCAGAGAGGCCACACAGTTGGAGCAGCAGGGGAAGGCCAGCTCCACACTGCTCTTTAGGGAGGGACTCCCCAGGCAGAGAAGTGGGAGGAAGGCTGCCCACCATTTCTTCTCTGAGAAGAGAAACTGTTAGACCCTGGGAAGTTCCACATCTAAGAAACCATTTCACTTTGTCTAATTGAGTGTTGCCCAATCTGAACTTGGCTGCAGAAGCCCTTTCTCTAGATACCGTGGAGCCATCCTGGAGATGGTCCAGCTTGCCACCTCCCCAGCCTAGCTGCCCTTTTCTACTCATTCACAGACAAGCGACCCCCTCTGCCAGGTCCACACTGAGGGTGCAAGATGAGGGCTTTGTGTGGCTGTACTACTGAGGGGATGAGCGGCACCAGCCCCACGTGAGCCTCCTTTCACTCAGACCCTCCTGTATGACTTTCCCTGACTCCTGCCTGGACACAGCCCCATGGCCTTGTCTAGTTACCCCTTCCCTGAATGCATGTGACACTCCCAAAGCATGTCCAGTGGAAAGGGGAAGGGGCCTGTAGTGCCCACCTGGTGTCAGAGTCATGTATGGAACAGTCTCCTTACTAGCCACTGCTGGGGTGAGGCTGGCGTGGAGAAGGGACCAGGAGTCTGGGTGCTGGTCCAGCTGGATCACTGGCTTGCTCTGTGACTGAGCAAAGGGCTACCCTTTCTAGCCTCTAGGTTCCTTACTTGAAAGGGACCCAGTGAGTCAATGAGATCCCTTCCTCTGAGGAATCCCAGGGCAAAAGGGCCAGGCTGCCAGCTGTTACAGGGATCCCTTCAATCTCTTGGACCCTCTGCCCTCCCTTGTCCTAGCCCATCCTCCCACCTCCCTCCGCTGTCCATCATGCTAGTGCTTCTTGAGCAGTTCCCATGTCAGGCATGGCCTGTCTTCAGAGCTCACAGGCTGGCAGGAACTGAGGGCCTGGAACTCAGCATGGTGCCTGGGAGGAGGGAACATGAGGTACCACGGAAGTCCTGCATCTGTCTGAGTCAGGCAGGCTCTAAGAAGCCCTGGGTATCCACTTCCTGGAGGAATCCTTCCATGAATACTGTGTGTTCATTCAGACAGGTCTGGAGTTCTTGGCTGAGCCCCAGTGCCCTGGAAAGGCACTTTCTCTGTCTCCTGAAGAGTGACTCTCACCACCACACCAAGAGCAGTGGGACTTCCCAGACCTCGAAGCCACACTTCCACTTCTATTTGTTTGGCCACCACCAGACGTTAATTTTTTTAGTAACCACAGCCCACTGTGCTCATCTGTTCACGGAAGCCAAGAGTAATGGAGAGGCCTCTGCTGCCCTCCCCCAGTCTCCGCAGGCCTCCAGGCCAGGGTGCAAGCTCAGTGAGGCGGAGGAGGGGGAGCCTACCTGGCCTGGCGCAATGCTGGGCTTGCAGCCTGCAGTCTCCCCATTAGTCCTCAGAACTGCCCTGTGAGAACCAGACTGAGGTTCAGAGCTTGGATAAAGTCCTGGAGGTCACAGCTGAGGATCCCAGTCTTGTCCACCATGGTAGCACTCATTGTGCCATCTGAGCCCTCCCTCTCCAGCCCTTGGCAGCCTGACCTGCTCTTTTCTGGAACTGGGGTCAAGGGTACACACTCCCAGCACTACAAAGAGTACAGCTGGCATCCTCCCTCAACCCCACCCCAAGGTTCCTGGAAAGGCCTACTGACTTGGGACGATGGGAAGGAGTCACTAGAGCCCAAGAAACTATGCCTGTGCATAAGCCTTCACTCAGCTGTGCCTGTGTGGACACAAACAAGCAATCTGTGTTGCTGGACACTGGTGGCTCATGCCTGTAATCCTAGCTACCCAGGAGGCAGAAATCAGGAGGATCAAGGTTCGAAGCCAGCCTGGGAAAAGAGTTTATCCATCACAAAAAAGGGCTAGTGGAGTGGCTGAAGGTGTAGGCCCCGCGTTCAAACCCCAGTACCGCAAAACAAAACAAGCAATGTGTCAAAGCATAGGAGAGGAGATGACAAACGCCTCTACCAGCTCCTCAGCGCTGGCCGCCGCCGGCTGTCCTGCCCATGTCCTGATGCTGCACTAGCAGACGCTTCCCAGAATGCTCAAGTTTTCATAGACAGATCTGTGCAGAGGCTGCTAAGCCCCTCAGTGGCCAAAGGCAAAGGCAGGGGCAAGGGCCTTGCCATCTGACACAGGAGAAGGAGAGCAACTGTGGGCTCTGGGGTCATCAAATCTGCCATCTGACTTGGCCTCTACCATTTAGTCAGCTGGGGCCCTTGGGCCAGGAGCCTCTGTCTGCTCACCTGCAAAAATGGCAGGGCTTGGGTGGGGTGAAGATACCAGCCTCCTCACTGAAGGATGTGCTAAGGTACATGACAGCAAGTCTCATTGTCCCAAGGCAGCTGGATACATCCCGAGAGGAACTGAGAAGGTAAAGGGATCTTTCTATGCTTGACTTGGTAGGCTGAATAGGAACGGTAACAGGAAATTGTTAGGCACTTCTCTAAGCATTTTACATATTAATTTGTGTTATCTTTCCTCGTGGTTCAGCTTACTGAGTCTGTCTGGCCCAAGGTCACACAGCTAGTGGGGCTAGTGAGAGGCTAAGCTGGGCCTGGGGAGGGGTTGGCTGGTGACCTTTGAGGTCCCCCTTTCTGCATCTGCATTTCTAAAAAGTTATAATCCCAATATTCGTTGATTGAAACTTCTGAGTCCACAAGACTGATTACGACATCCTTTGAAGGAATAGCCTATGATCCAACCTTTGGGGCTTCTAACCTTCTATGAGTCAACATCCAAATGTGACAAGGGAGAGCCTAGCCCTAACTACACAGATCACCCAGGCGAGAGGCACAGTGGCCCCACCTAGGTTGGACCCATAAGTCCCTGGGTCTGGCTGGAAGGGAGCCTAGAAGTAGGGAATGGGGGATGGGCAAGAACTTGGGTGGCCTGATAATCTACTCTGGTTGTTTCTACAGAAGCTGCTACACAGTTCACGTGGATGGACCTCCGCCTCCCAGGCCAGAGCTGGAGCTTAGGCCTGACTAAACCTAGGCAGGACAGAGGTACAAGCCAGGCCTTACCCTCAGGAACCTTCACCAGCTGAGCAATTGTACAAGCCAGCCAGGGTGGTATAGGCTGGAGGGCAGGAGCACCTTGGAGTCCAAAGACCTCCTGAACCTGGGAATCTTCAGTTTTCCAAGGCTGCAGTTCAAGAGGGTGTTCCATTACAGAGATAGGAAAAACTGAGCCACAACGAAGTTCTGGAACCTTGCCAGTGGGGAAGGTGGAGCACTAGACCAAGAACCAGGCATTCCAACCCCAGCCCCACATTTTAGGAAGCTAGGCCTAGAAGACTCTGGTGTTTCAAAAGCTCTGCCCCCAAGCTGGACTTCCTTGCCACCCATCCCCCCAAATCACTGGTCAGCAGCCTTCTGGTTGGGGAAAGGGATGTAGGGAAGGAATCTTGTCTGACATCTCCTCACCCAGGGGACCAGAATTCCACACAGGTGGGCTCCCAGCTGGGCTGCTGGCTTCCCTCTCCATTCCTCCCAGCCTCTATAGGGACTGTCTGACTCTCCCTTGAGGGTCAGTCACCTTGGCCGCTGAGTGCCAAGCCTGTATGGTACAGAGGAACATGAAGCCAAGGTGGCCTGTTCACCCACACACAGTAGGTGCTCAAGTGGTCTGGCAGTGAACAGAAACTAACAAAGAAAATGCAGGGCAGGGTTCTCCTGCAGCCCCCACCCCACCCCACCATGACTCCTGATGGGAAAAGTGGGGAAAGGGCAGGCTGGGGTAAGATGGGAAGCTGGAAAGGAGCGTTTATTGTCGGCCAAAGGCTCTGGTGTACTAACTAGTAGCACTTCCTGAATGCCCAGCTTGATTTTCAGCAGATGGCCAAAGAGAGAACTCCTACAGTTTGGGGACTCAGAGTAGCACCCTTTTCCCTTACAAAAGGAAGAGCAGGGACTGGGGACTTTTGCCAGGAGGAATGAGAGATGGAGGAAATTGTCCCTGCTAGGGCCCCTTTAAAGGGGGGACATGAGCAGGCAGGGGTATATTGTCCACCTTGCAGAATCAGGCCACTAGAGACAGCCAGTGCAGAGTTCCAGGGACTTGTCCAAGGGCACACAGCTGCCAGTGGTCCCAGGAAGCCAAAGTTCCCTGGAGGTGGCCTTTAGTTCCAGATGGCCAGAGGTTTTCTGGAGGAGGGAGCCCCCGCAGGCGGCATCCTCTTGCTGATGGGCCCCGCACAGGTCAGGAAGGCCCGTCCTAAGCAGGGAGCCTTCTTTCTCCTTTAAGAGGGGTGCAAAGGTTGTTCGTACCGAGGGTGCCGGCGGCGGGAGGGCGCTGGCAGGAGCCGGCTTACCTGCTTCCCGCCACGGCGGCGGGGCGGGGCGGGGCGCGGGGAGGAGGAGCCGGCTCACAACCTGTGGACCGCAGTGGACCGCCGCGGCCCGCACGGCCGGACTGTCGCGGGCGGGCGGCCGGGGGTCGGCGGGGGCCCGGAAGCCGGGGAAGAGAGAGACGCCAAACTTGGAGAGAGGAGTGACCTGGGGGCCGGGGGCGGAGTCGTGAGCGGGGGAGGAGAGCACAGCGCCAGCGAGAGAGAGGGAGAGAGAGCGAGCGAGAGAGCGAGAGCGCGGCAGCCCAGGAAGCGCGAGCGCCGCCCACCCATCCGGGGCGAAGCGGCGCCGGGGAAGCAGGCTGGGCCGGGGGGCTGCCGGCCCTCGACCCCGACCGTGACCCCGCGGCCCCCAGCCCGGCCCCAAGATGATGAAGAGACAGCTGCACCGCATGCGCCAGCTGGCCCAGACGGGCAGCCTGGGACGGTGAGTGTCACCCCCTCCAGCCCCTCTCTCGCCCCGCGGGACCTGAGGGGGCGTGAAGAGTGGGGGGACCGCTGCCAGAGGCGGGGGACACGCGGGCAGCCGCTCTCCGGCCAGCCAGAGTCCTGCTCTGTCTTCCTCCCCTTGAAGGCCACCCCGTCTCCCAGGCAGAGCTTGGCCTTTAGGGGAAGGGGCGCCCCAAGCCCTGGTGAGAGGGGCAGCACGAGGGAGAATAGTCTCTGATCAGGGTCCAGAGCCTTCCCTCTCCGTGAACCTCTGAGTGGACAGTCCTCCCTGGCCTCACTTGTTCCCTCTGGACAATGGGGACAGTTAACCACCTCTGACTGTTGGGACCAAGAGGAGGAGGGTGGGCCCCCTGATTAAGGTCCTAGACCTTGGGGGAGGGGACAGGCTGGGTGTACACTGGGTTCCGTCCCCTCCCCCAGCCCAGGAGCCTCCTGTTTCTCTGTCCTGCTTCTGCTTTTCCCAGGCTCAGGTGGAAACATCTCCAGTTCTGTCCTCAGCACCCCCCAGCTGGTGTAGCTGAAGGAGGCCGGAAGTTTAGGGAGCCTCTGGGGCCTGTCTTCTCTGCTCCTCTTCCTTGGCCTCTGAGTTCCCCATTCTTTGGGCCAGGGGAGGGGACTTGGTGTCCCAGAGACCTGTTCTAGTCTCACAGTGGCAGAGAAGCCTGGGGGCGCCTAGGCATCTAGGCCACCTTGCTCTGGGTCTCCATATGCCATGGGTTCCTGGGCAGGGACCCAGGACCTGCCCACAGTAGAGGCCTGAGTGCCGGGACTGCCCAGGAGTCCCAACTATCACACTTCCCATTCTAGTGGCCAGACTAGGCCTTGTTTTTTCAGGGGCAGGCTGACAATTTGGGGGATAGAGAGAAGCAAAGGTTTTCCCTTGTGTCCCAAAACTGGGCCCCCTTCAGTTTCATGGTCCACCCTCTCTCAGGACACAGCCCTGGGTGGAGGAGGGAAAATCATGCTTTCTGTCCCGCCCTTGGAATGTGCTCCAACAGGGATGAAGTGGACATGCCACCAGGGCGGGCCCCACCTGGGAGGGGCACTGGAAACAACTGGGGTCCAGGTGCCCCACACGGGGGTGAGGGGCAGGGGGTTTCTAGCCCAGGCTGGCTCAGCAGAAGTCCCCCTCCCCCTTTAGCACCCCGGAGACTGCTGAGTTCCTAGGAGAAGACCTGCTGCAGGTACGTGCCTGGGCGGGCAGGGTAGGGAGACAGGCCTGTGCAGGCTGTCAACACAGAGACTGGCGGGTGGGGACAGTGGCTGGGGCCCTCAGAGGAGGGAAGAGAAGGTGGCTCCCTCTCTGGGGGGGAGACAACAGAGTGGTAAGGGGGGACAACCACCTCCCACTTTCTGCCAATCCCACACTTCCCTCTCAGGTGGAGCAGAGGCTGGAGCCAGCCAAGCGAGCAGCCCACAATGTCCACAAAAGGCTGCAGGCCTGTCTACAGGGCCAGACTGGGGCCGACATGGACAAGCGGGTGGTGAGTGAGGGCCCAAAGAGGAGAGGCCTGGGCAGAAGGCTTTTGTCCAGCGGGGTAGCAAGGTTGGGGTTGGGGCCTCCTTGCCAGTGTGAGCCCTCTACCACCAGGTCCCTCTGGCCCCCAACTCCTGAGGCCCCATGGCGTCCCCATTCCCTTCTTGAGCCCTCTTCCCTTTGCACCTTGAGCCAAGGCACACCCGAACTTCTCCGCCAGTCACAGGCAGAGCTGGCCCTCTAGATGGGCGGCCTTCTGAAAGGAGCAACGTTTGAGCTGAATTGACTAACACTCACTGATATTAACCAACAGGCAGCACTTATTGACGGGTTACTGCCCATCTGTTGCTAAGATGTGCCAATGCATTGTCCCCAAATGCTGGCAGCAGCCCTAGCAAGAGACACTGGTTTTCAGATGAGGAAACAGGCTTAAACTTACTCACCCAAGGTCACACCACTAGCAAGGGACACATGAGGTGTAACCCTAGTCTCTCTAATCCCAAAGTTAGTGTTCTCCATCACTCTAGTTGGGAATGTGGGAATCAATCCGTCAACAGACGGTTTGTTGTGGTGACTGGGGGTGGCGCTCAGTGGCAGAGCACTTGCTTAGCATGTGCAAGGCCCTAGGCTTCATCCCCAGAGCCTCAAAGGGAAATCCAGTGTGGCCAGAACATGAGGTGCAATAGAGGGCCATGGAGGTCAAACTCAGCGGTAGCCAGGTCAGTCTCCTCGGCCCTGGGGCAGAAGTCGAAGTGTCCCAAGGCCATCTCCTCCTTCCTTTCTTCCTCCAATTGTGTGACCTTGAGCAGGTTCCCTGCCCCCTTCACATGGCAATTTCCTAATCTGAGGTGGGACTTGGTCATTCCTTCCTCCCAGGTGGGTAGGAGATGTCACCTCTATGCCTTGTAGTCATCCAGTTTTCACTCCCTCCTGTGACTTGTGGTTCGCTCTTCCCCTGCCCTGAGTGCTCACGTGGGGTGAAAGGAGGTAAGTGCCCTCATGCTCACCTGTATCACCCACCTCCACCCACCCACTCCCTTTGCAGAAGAAACTTCCTCTCATGGCTTTGTCCACCACAATGGCTGAGAGCTTCAAGGAGCTGGATCCTGATTCCAGCATGGGGTGAGCATGGATGGGGCACAGCCCTTACCTGAAGATGCCCAGGAAGTGATCAGGGATGGGAGGAGGTCCTGGTCAGCAAGGGTATCTACATCAAAAGAATGACTGGGGCCTGGTGTAGAGGCTCACGCCTATAATCCCAGCTACTCAGGAGGCAAAAAAGTTAAACAAGACCCCATCTCATCCAACAAGCTGGGTGGTGACATGTCTATGATCCTAGCTAATGAGAGGTGCAGGTAGGAGGATCGAGGTCTGAGGCCAGGTCCAGGCAAAAATGAGAGGCTGTACTTGAAAAATAACTAAAGCAAAAAAAGGGCTAACTATGGCTCAAGTAGCACTTTCCTAGCAAGCGTGAGGCCCTATGTTCAAACTCCAGTAATGAAAAAAAACAAAAAGGACTAGGCTGGGAACATGGGCCAGGTCAGTGAGAAAGGCCAGGCCTGGGAGACATCAGCTCACTTCCTGGAGGAGCAGGAAGTGATGGGGAGTGGGGAAGCCCACTGAGTGTCTCCAGATGGGGCAAGGGGCGACGGAAGCCTGGGCCCATTGGCAGTGTGTCCACAGGAAGGCCCTGGAGATGAGCTGCGCCATCCAGAACCAGCTGGCCCGCATCCTGGCTGAGTTTGAGATGACCCTGGAGAGGGATGTCCTGCAGCCGCTCAGCAGGCTGAGTGAGGTGACCCTGCCTCTGCCCCCAAGCCTCAGCTTCCCCAGGCTCTGGCTCCCCTCCCAGCCCCCTGAGCCCTTCCCCTGCCTGCCCCCAGGAGGAGCTGCCAGCCATCCTGAAACACAAGAAGAGTCTGCAGAAGCTGGTGTCCGATTGGAACACCCTCAAGAGCAGGTAGGAGCCCAGGCCCGGGTCAGACTCAGAGAAGGCCTCAGAGCCTTGAGACCCTTGCCACACCAGGACACTAGAGGGCCCCTGGGTACATGTGTGTACTTGTGCCCATGCTGATCCATGGGAACATGTGGCGAGGGTTACATGCAAGGGTGCTGGTGACGGCTGGTACCACAGGTGACCCCAAATCCTAGGATACCCACAATCCTCCAACATCCCTGGGTGACCTGAGCTCCCCACTCCCTCTCTGGAGCGGGGGTAACTGTTACTACCAAGTTTGCCACCAGTGGCCGCCCAAGAGCCCTCCGGCCTAGGCTGAGCCTCTGCTCAAGGGTTTTGTGGGTCTGCACATCCTCCAGTCCTGTGTGGTCAAGTGCAGGAAGGGGACACTTGGTTGTGGACATACAATGTGATGGTGACCACCTCACCTTGGGATCATTCTTAGGCTCAGCCAGGCGGCCAAGAACTCTAGCAGCAGCCAAGGCCTGGGCAGTGGTCCGGGCAGTTACAGCCACACCACCATGGCCAACAAGGTGGAAACACTGAAGGAGGAGGAGGAGGAGCTAAAGAGGAAGGTGGAGCAGTGCAAGGTGAGGGGACTTGGCATCCACTGATGTGTGGAGGTGGCAGGGCTGGGTACTGTCCTCATTTCACAGATGAGGTAACTGAAGCTTAGAGAGGTGACTTGACTTGCCCAAGGCCACATAGCTAGGAAGCAGCAGAGTTGGGCTTTGAATCCAGGCAGTTAGACACCAGAACCTGTGTACTTGGCCATTACCTTGTAGCATCTTCTGTCTACACCACATGTGTGACCCCGGGAAGCAGGAACACAGTCTGTTCACTGGACTCTTGGGTGTGTGTACTGAGTGAATAAGTAAATGAAGGAATGGCACTTGCTGAGTGAGTGAATGAATAGCGTTTGAAGAGTGAATGAATAAATGGACAGTGTTTGCAGAGTTAATAAGCCAATGAATGAATGGTGTCACTGAGTGAGTGAATGAATGGATGCTGTTGGCCCAGTGTGTGAATGAGTGAATGAATGGATGGTGTTTGCAGAGTGAGTAAATGAGTGAATAAATGAATGTGGTTGGCTGAGTGAATGAATGAAGGGTGACTAAAAGAATGATTGCATAGTAAATAACAAGGCACTGTGCTAAGGATATGAGGACCCAGATATGAGGTCCAGTTGCTGCAAAGCTCCTAGATCCCTCCTAGGATCTAGGTCCTGTGGCCTGGTCCCAAGAATCAACCTTGGTGGAGAGAGAAGAGTCAGCTGGGACCCTCCCTGTATAGGTGTGTAGCCCTAGGCAGGTTAGCATCACCTCTGAGCCTCAGCTTGCTGCCGGATCCCCAGCTCACCTGGTATAAGCTCTGCCCTCTCTATCCCCAAGGACGAGTATTTGGCTGATCTGTACCACTTCGCCACCAAGGAGGGCTCATATGCCAACTACTTCATTCACGTGAGTCCGAGGCCCAGCTCCAGCCCTCTGAAACTAGGGGTGGATGCCAGAGGGAGGGGCCGCTGGGACCCCTACATGAAGTGGGACGTTTGCTCTGTGGGCTCTGGGGAAGGCTCAGCTTCCCTTGATTCCCCCGACGTGTCCCTTTGTCCTCACAGCTCCTGGAGATCCAGGCTGATTACCATCGCAGGTCACTGAGCTCACTGGATACAGCCCTGGCTGAGCTGAGGGACAACCACAGCCAAGCAGGTAGGGACATAGGTGGGCCAAACCCTGACCTGCCCTGCCCAGGGCCTGTTAGGTCACCTGAACCTCATCTTGAAAGGCAACAGGGAGCCATGAATGAGTTCTGAGCAGGGGTAGGCTTGATTAGGTTTACGTGGAGAGATTGCTGTGACTGCTGCATGGAGTATGGAATGAAGGGGGCAAGACTGGAGTTGGGCAATCTGGTAGAAGGAAGAGGGAGGTGACAGATCTAGGGGCAGAGAGGCAGGGGAGGTGGGCAGATGGGAGAGGATTGGATGGTTTCAGATGTGCCTCCGGAGTGGGAAGGAAGGTGGCATTACCTGAAGACACCTACGGTAATGTCTGCCCTGGCCTGACTGCCCAGGGCAGGAGGACCCTGGACCACTGATGTGTCTTATCCCTGCAGACCCCTCCCCCTCGATGACAGCCGCCCCCTTCTCCAGGGTGTATGGGGTGTCGCTGGGAATCCATCTACAAGAGCTAGGCCGGGACATCGCACTGCCCATTGAGGCCTGTGTCCTGATGCTGCTCTCTGAGGGCATGCAGGAGGAGGTAGGACCACTGGGGCAGGTGGGGAGAGAGCACCAGCCCCCCATAGGCTGCCCTGTCCTGTGGTTCCCGTTAGAGCATAGGTCCTCTGGGGGGAGACACGGCCTTCTATAGCTGAACCAACACTGCCTCCCCGCTAATGGTGCTTACAGGGCCAGGCTCTGTGCCAAAGGCACTCTGTGTTCCCTGCTCCGCTTAATAGTCCCAAGTAACCCTTGGAGGAAGCCTTCATTGGCTCTCTTGTGCAAAAGGGAGGCAGAGGCAAAGAAGTAAATGTGCCCAGAGTCACATGAGAAGGTAGCATTAAAACCATGGTAAACAATACAGGCTCTATGTGTCCATTGTACCTTCGTGTTGGGATACATTGGCCCTTTTCCCAAGGAGAGAACTTAGGTGGAACATCAAAGGATTGCAGGCCTCCCATCAATCCTGCTGGGGCCTCTTCTACTCCTAACCAGAGTCCTGTCACCCCATGATTTATTTATTTACTTATTTATTTATTTATTTTGTGTGCGTGGTACCAGAGGGTTGAACTCAGGACTCAGGGTCCTGTGCTTGCTAGTCAGGCACTCTATCACCTGAGGCACTCTGCCAGCCTCACCCATGATTTTCCTAGCTCCCCCACCCCACTTCCTAGCTCTGTCCTTTGTTTAGAATTCTAGACCCTGAAACTTGAGAGGGCCTATGGACACTGGAGTCTAGAACAGTGGGGACACTGAGTCCTAGTGAGAGCCAGCAGCCTGCCTTATGCTACAAGCAAACTAGGCTTCCCAGCCAGGGTGCCTTGCCCTGTCCACCTCTCCTTGACCTCCATCTGTGCCCTCTTGTTCCCCAGGGCCTCTTCCGTCTGGCCGCAGGAGCCTCAGTGCTGAAGCGTCTCAAGCAGACAATGGCCTCTGACCCCAGCAGCCTGGAGGAGTTTTGCTCTGACCCCCATGCTGTAGCAGGTACCTGATCAAGGGAGCCCCAGGCAGGAGGTTGGGGAGCAGGAAGCAGATGCTTGAAATAATCCCAAAACAGATTGGCTTTAAGGCCTGATACTCTGCCAAGGAGAACACCTGAGAACACATGGGGAGGGGTTCCTAATGTAGGGTCTGTGCTGAGCCCCCTGAAATGTGTGCACATTTATCTGGGAACAAGATGGCTAACTATTTTATCAAGAGAGACTGTGGTCCAAAGAAACTACCAGACCTCACCATGTTAGTGTGAACAAGAACTGGAGTTCCTTCATGTGGAGAGAGCTGAGTACTGGGGATTCAGGGGCCAGTTTGGGGGGCCACCTCTGACCTTCTCCCTGCTGCTTCAGGTGCCCTCAAGTCCTATCTCCGGGAACTGCCAGAGCCCCTGATGACGTTTGACCTCTATGATGACTGGATGAGGGCAGCCAGGTGAGGAAGTTAGGGGATGGAGTGAGAGGGAGTGGGGAGGAAGAGGCCCTGGCTATGGCCCCAGGCTGGCTTACTGGTCGCTCTCCCTCCTCAGCCTGAAGGAGTCTGGGGCCCGGCTGGAGGCCCTCTGCGAGGTGTGCAGCCACCTGCCCCGAGAGAACCTCAGCAATCTCAGGTGAGCCCAAGCCCGCCTCCCTGGCTGCCCCAGAGCCCAGTTGGGACTGAGAAGCCCTGGCTTTGGGTCGTGCCCTGCCTCTGTGTCCTACGCAATATTTCTGAAAATGCAGCTTTGACACCCTGGTCATATCTTTTTATATTAGACATTAAAATAAACACATCTCTTGACCCTTTGAAGCCACACTGCCTGGCTTTTAACCCCACTCCTGCCACTACATGGCCCTGGATAGACAACTCGGTGTCATTACCTGGAAAATGCAGGTCATAATGGTCCCCACCCCATATGGTAGCTGGGAAGATTCTCAGTACAGCTCTGTGCCCGACACACAGGTGGCACTCAACAGGTTAGATCAGCCTACTCACTATTAAAACTTAAATCCAGCTGGGCGCCGGTGGCTCACACCTGTAATCCTAGCTACTCAAGAGGCAGAGATCAGGAGGATCACGGTTTGAAACCAGCCCGGGCAAGTAGTTCGAGAGACCCTATCTCATAAAAACCCATCACAAGAAAGGGCTAGTGGAGTGGCTCAAGGTGTAGGCCCTGAGTTCAGACCCCAGTATTGCAAAAAAAAATAAAAACAAAACAAAAAAATGTAGTTCCAGGGCTGGAGGTGTGGTTCAAGAAGTAGAGCACTTGCCTAGCAAGCAAAAAGTCCTGAATTCAAACCCCAAATACAACCAAAAAAAAACCTTAAACCCGGGCTGTGTGCTATCTTTCCCACTTTTTGGAAACCCCAGGATGGGAATTTCTCAGGCCATGGGTAGGGGAATCCAGGATGTCCTAGCCCTGTCCAAGCCCTGCTCCTACCCAGGTACCTGATGAAGTTCCTGTCAAAGCTGGCTGAGCAGCAGGAGGTGAACAAGATGACACCTAGCAACATCGCCATCGTCCTGGGGCCCAACCTGCTGTGGCCACCACAGAAAGAAGGGTGAGGAGCCACGAGGATGTCCCCAGCCTGCCATCTGTTGCTTATTTATTAGGCCTTGGTTTCCCCATCCCTTGAGTGGGTTGAGGAACAGCCTGAGGGACCAGGAACCTCACAGGGCTTTGGAGACAGGCATTCTGGGTAATGGCCTGGTGTGGGACTGGGAGCCTGGAGACTGGTTCTTTCTCTAACTCCATCCAGAGATGGGCCTTGGGAAGTTACTGTCTGGGTCTCTACTTTCTTATCTGTAAATTGGGGAGGGGTTTTGCTTTGGGAATTAGATGAGATAATGAATGGGGGAGTGTTTTATAAGCTGTGAAGTTCTGTAATCATCAGTACCTACCAGTCACAAATAACACAAAAATTTCACCCTCTGTCCTGAGTGCTTATAAAGAACTGTCAGGAAAGAGCCTGTGATTGACTAGTGATGTTTGTCATGGGTGAAGGAGGCCAGCACACAGTGTCGCTTTAAGGGTTTTTTTATTTTTTTGGTGGTACTGGGAGTTTGAACTTAGGACCTTTTGCTTGCTGGGCAAGTGCTCTACTGGCCTATTAGTGACACATTTGCCATCAACTGTGCCCAGCACAGGGCCACACAGAATTGGGGTCACTAAAACACTGCCAAGAAGATGACTTGCCTTGTCTCTCCCTTTTGTGCCAGGGACCAGGCCCAGCTGGACGCAGCCTCAGTGTCTTCCATCCAGGTGGTGGGCGTGGTCGAGGCACTGATACAGAACGCAGACACTCTCTTTCCTGGAGGTGAAGCTGCTGCCTGCATGTCACCCTCACTGTCCCTTCCTCCTGCCCAGCTCTGAGTCCCCCATACCCAGTCTCAGCCCCTAGTGGCCCCAGAAACTTACCATAAGGCTTGGAGGAAGCTGCTCCTCCACTCTGTGCCTCAGTTTCTCATCTGTGAAACAGGCACAATCCTGCCTGCTTTGTGAGACCATTGTCTGGTTCACGTGGAGATGGGAAAGCAAAGCAAAGTTCCAGTCATTTGAGGAAAAGAAAGGAAGCCTGGGGTGGGAGACTGGCAAAGGCTGTGAACTGACACTTGCTCCTTCTGTCTGTCTCCAGACATCAACTTCAACGTGTCAGGCCTCTTCTCAGCCCTCGCCCCTCAGGACAAGGTCAGCAACAGGCTAGCCTCTGAGGAGCTGCCACCCACTGCCGTGCCCACGCCAGCTACAACCCCGGCCCCAGCTCCAGTTCCAGCCCCCGCCCTGGGCTCAGTGGCTGGGAAGGAAAGGTGAGGACTGAGGAGCATGAATGGGTCTATCCTAGCTCCACAGACACCAGTTGCATCTCTCAGGAATGTAATTGATAGCATTTTTGTTCCAGAGACCTGGTCCCTGGTTCAGAGTAGATGGGGTAGAGACCTGGAGGTGACACACCTCTTAGTCTTAGAACAAGTCTCAGTCTTGTTCATTGTAAGGCTATTTACTAAGTACCTACTATGTGCCAGGCATTGGTCAGACAGACCCTGGAGATTTAGGGAGCCTGGGAAGTGACTGTTTTGGAATGTGGAAATACCTCCCAGTCTCTAGTCCGATAAGTCTGGAAAGGCTCTGTGGGACAGTGTTGCCTCCATACCAATCAGGTATTGCTCAGTGTTGCCCAGACCTCACCATGAGTTTCTTCAGATGAGCCTGACAAATGCTGCCCTCGGAACCCGCCTCCCCACGGGCCGGGGCAGTGTCTACGCAGATCCACATGGGCACCCTGCCATGTCAGGTGGGGCTTGTGCCCTGCAGAAGATGAGGCAGTGTACAGTGTAACAGATGAGAGCTGCAGTAGCTGTGGGGACAGGAAAGGTCCCCCTGGGGAGTTGACTGCCAAGCAGAGACCGGCAAGGAATAAGCTGTGGACCCCTTGCTGCTTCTTATGGCTTTCTGGCTTCCAGTGGCAGAACATCCCAGAAAGATTACATGAAGGCCAAGAGCTGAGGCAGAGGGTTAGCCTTGTTTCCCACCACCCATCCTGGACACGGGATGATCCCTGGCACAGGAGGTGGGGAGCAGATCCTGGGGACCTCAAACTCCACCTGACAGCTGCCATTAGTCCAAAATTCCAGGCAGCCTCTGGGAGATAATCAAGCCTGCCTCTGCCCCTCTTCTTTCTTGGCAGGACAGAGCCTGAAGCACCACATAGACCAGCCTCCCCCAAGGTCAGCAGGAGTCCCCCAGAGACAACTGCCCCAGCAGAAGACACGACTCGGAGGAGTGAGTGGACCATGAGGGCAAGAGGAACAGAGGATGGGCAGGGACAGGAATTGGACAGCCTATCCCCATGTTTTTAGATCACCAGGGAGGCCAGGAATCAAGGTGGTTAGAAGCCCAGGTTTTGCTGTCTGGCATTCTGCTCAGATTCCAGCTCTGTGATGTTTCTTCTTCTAAATAGTGGAACAATAATTGCCCTGACCTTGGAGGGCTGTGTGGAGAATGAGTCGAGGCTATGGGGAGCCCGCAGGGCTCTAGCACACAGAAAATGCTGGAGATGAATGTGGGGGCATCCAAAAGCAGGGAGACCACAGAGGGTAGGGCAAAAGACTCTTCAAAGGGAGGAGTCCCAGGGTCTCCTTCTGAGCCTGCAGGCCCACTCACCTGTCATCTTGGCCCACAGCCAGAAAGATGAGAGGGCCAGGGGTCAGGGTGGGGTGTCCTTACCAGGGTGACCGGCACACTGGGGAGACCCCACCCAGCCCTGGGTGCAGGGGAATTTCCACCTGAGTGTAAGCTACATAGGCCACACAAGGACCTTGCTGAAGGAAGGGGCTTCTAACCACCTTTGGGGAGGAAGGCATTTGCTCAAAACACTGTCACAGCATCACCCAAGCTGGTCCCCACATCAGCTGTGGGAGGTGGGGGTTCACACCCCATCTTATCAATGAGGAAACAGGCCCCAGGGGGCAAGTGAATCACCTCAGGTCCTCCAGCTAGTGGAAAAAGGGTGAATCCAGAAACCCACCACACCCACTCCATCCGTGACTGCCTTATGAGGTTGGAACTGCTCTGGGATCTTTGAGCACTTGGACGGGGTAGTCTGGTGGGCTTCTGAGAGGAGGCAAGCAAGGCCCAAGTGACAGCAGAGACAGACACACTCATATGTTCAACGGACATGTACACACACCTCTCCCCACCCAGCACTGTGCCACATGGAGCTGCCTCACCTGGTCCATGTTCTAGGGAAGCAGTGGCCAAGTAAGATAAGAGTGGACAAGATAATTTCAGAGGACAAGCCTGTGAAAGCAACAAAAGTGGAAAACGTGACAGTAACTGGGGTGGGGTCTGGGGGTGCTACTCCAGCCTGATCAGTCTAAAAGACCTCTGAGGGGGTTAAGAGCATAAGAGACACCTAAATGATGAGGGGCCAGCTGTAGAAAGTGTCCCCAGAAGAAGGGATGGCAAATACAAAGGCCCTGAGGTGGGACCAGGCTTGGTGGAGACACCACAAGCAGTATGGACGTCTGACCTCCCTTCTCTTTCCTTCTTCTGCAGCCAAGCGCCCAGCACCCGCCAGGCCCACAGTGCCACCCCCTCAGCACTCTAGTGCCCGCTCCTCTCCTCCAGCCCCACCCCTGTCCCCTGGCTCTGGCAGCCCTGGGACCCCCCGAGCTCTGCCCCGCCGTCTGGTGGGCACCAGCCTTCGAGCCCCTACAGTGCCACCCCCATTGCCTCCTGTTCCTCCACAGCCCACCCGGCGTCAAAGCCGGCAATCACCTGCCTCCCCCAGCCCGGCCTCCCCCAGCCCAGGCTCTCCAAGCATTCCTGCTCAGGTGGATCTGGGGCCAGCCCCAGAGGGCGGAGGGGCTCCTGAAGCTGCAGGTGGGGGTCCCACTCCCCCTGCATTTACCCCTCAGCCCCGGCCCAGGGGTCTTGCCTCTGAGACTGATTGAGGGGGCAGGTCCTCCCTGACTAGCCCTCAGTGTCCCTTCCCTCCCCACTACGTCCTTCCAGGATAGCCCTGGCCTCTGTCAAGGGGCTGGGCCTCCAGCCTTCACCCGCAAGTGCCTCTGCGCCCGCTGGGTCAGCCTCCATGGCCAAGAGGGCTCAGGACAGCCCCCGTCTCCTGGCCTTTTCCTCTTCCACACTGGGTTCAGAAGCCCCCGCACCTGACTCCCCACTCTCTGGCAGGGTCCCAGGGGAGCCACCAGAAGGAAGGGCAGGCTTGCCTGCTCCTACAGGACTTTTATTTTTCTCTTGCCAACGTATTTTTGTAAGGCTGATAAATAAATTATTTTGGACAAAACTGGAGCAACTGCCCCAATGATAGCTTTATTTTCTGTCCTGGAAATAAAGAAGCCACTTTCAAAAAGGGGAAAAATGACATACTCTCTGTCTCCTTTCTTTCTTCCAGTCTGAAATGGTAAGAGCCAATGTTTTTACATTTTTTTCTGGACCTCACACTCTTTTCTGCACATGTTTCTGTGTAATCTTTACCTAGTGAAGTGAATACCACCACCTTGAGCAGGTGACAGGGCAGAGGTCAGCAAGAAGTGACTCAAGCTGAGTGTGAGCCTGGGATAAGGACAAGGTTCAACCGGTTCCAAAGTCTGAGCTGTTCCTCCCATCCTGGGCAGTGTGCTCAGCCTCTCAGTGTCCTGGTCTCCTCTAGCAATCTCACCAAGGTGGTGTTCTGAGGACCTGAGCCACTCCTGTAAGTACCAAAGCACCACCCTGGCACACAGAAGTACCCAGTAAGCACTGGCCGCTGCTGCTTCTGTCAGCTTTGGAGAAGGCAGGGAAGCTCTCCAAGAGCAGAATGAATCTATCCACGATCTTTCTGAAGGCTGCTGTCAGCCAGACCCTGGGCTTAGCTCCCGACTCAACCATACACCCAAGGAGATTCTGGGAACAGACAGGCAGAACAGTGACAATTACAATCAAGTGTCATGGCACTGGAAGCGTGTATTAACCTAGTTAGGGGTGGGTCATTGAATAGACCCTGATGTGTGGATGGGGAGCGGTTGGTAAAGGAAAGCTTCCCAGAGGAGGTGATGCCTAAGGGAGTCTCCAGGAGTTGGCCAGGTGAAAAAGTTGAAAGGAAAAAAAATTGCCTAGGAGACCACCTATGCAAATGCCAGGAACAAAAGGTCTGGGGCAGTGGGGAACAGTAGTTGAACCTCAAAGGTAAGGTTTTTTCCAACTGCAGCAACTATTGGGGTGTGTGTGTTGGGAGGGGGAGGCGGTGTAAACATCCTCAGAGCCTTCTCTGATATTGGTCGACAGTCTCAGAATTGCGATATCTTAGGTCCCTACACTTTAAACAACTGACTTCTCAAAAGACCTGCAGTTTCCTTCAGATCAGAAGTCCCGTTCCCCAAGAAGGAGACTCAGGCAGCTGGGTCACCCAATGATCACCTTGGGCGACTGGCCAGCAACCAAACAATGCCCAGGCCCTACCAAAACATTAAATCAGAATCTCTGGGTTCCAGCCGTGCATCCGTATTTTGAGAAAGCGTATCAAAAGTCATCGAACTCTACGCATAAGATCCACTCAACTTACTGTATGTAAGTTAAACCGGAAAAAAAAAAAAAAGTTTCCTGGGAGACTCTACAGAACAACCAGCGTGGAGGACCACAACCCTAGACCAAGCCCCAGCGCCACCAAGGCACCACGTGCCTCTTGCCCTATCACGTGTCTCAGGACTTTGCTCGGAACCGGAGCGTGCAGGGTTCAGAGAGCAAGGCCATTTGACCCAAAGATAACATCTGCCCTCATCTCTTTTCGTCCTAGCAACCACCTCTGCTAAGCTTTTGATTGGCTGGGGACGCGGGACTATTCGCTCCGCGTTTTCTCTTCATAGCTCCTCATTAGTTCAAAAGAACGCCAGTCTCCCAGCCGCCCGCCACTCTAAGAGGCTAGGCGGAGTGGAAACTTGGCGGCTACTGGCCCAGAAGAACAAGAGGGCGGGGCTAAGGGCCCAGACTGGTTCTTCATTGGTCCTCTCTCCTCGCGCGGCGTGGCTCCGCCCTCTGGCCCTTCCGGCGCTGTGCCGATTGGCTCGGGCGCGCAGTGCCCGGGGAGGAAGAGCGGTGCGGGCGTGCGAGCGGCCAGCCGGCTGCATGGCGCGCTGCGAGCGGCTACGCGGCGCTGCCCTGCGCGACGTGCTGGGCCGGACGCAGGGGGTCCTGTTCGACTGTGACGGGGTGTTGTGGAACGGCGATCGTATCGTACCGGGCGCTCCGGAGCTGCTGGAACGGCTGGCGCGGGCTGGCAAGGCGACGCTGTTCGTGAGCAACAACAGCCGGCGCGCGCGGCCCGAGCTGGCCCTCCGCTTCGCGCGCCTGGGCTTCGGGGGGCTGCGCGCCGAGCAGCTCTTCAGCTCCGCGGTGTGCGCCGCGCGCCTGCTGCGCCAGCGCCTGCCCGGGCCGCCGGACGCGCCGGGAGCCGTGTTCGTGCTGGGCGGCGAGGGGCTGCGCGCCGAGCTGCGCGCCGCGGGGCTGCGCCTGGCGGGGGACCTGGGCGAGGACCCCGGCGCGGCTCCGCGCGTGCGCGCAGTGCTCGTGGGTTACGACGAGCACTTCTCCTTCGCCAAGCTGAGCGAGGCGTGCGCGCACCTGCGCGACCCCGACTGCCTGCTCGTGGCCACCGACCGCGACCCTTGGCACCCGCTCAGCGACGGCAGCCGGACCCCCGGTGAGCTTGGAACTGGGTGGAGGGGCGACCTGCGCCTTCGCCCCCACGCTTGGGGCGGAGGGTGGGGGATGCAGGTGGAACAGGATTGATGCGAGGGAGGCCCCCACACGCAGCAAGAGTCCAGGGTGCTTTCGTGTCCGATTCTGCCAAGTCCTGCAGCTGCCACCTGTGAGGGGCCGCGGTGAGGCCCCCGATTGGCCCAGGAGCACACTGAAGCCCTCTGTGGCTCAGAGTTGCAGGCTGAATTCTGGGCTCCCGACTTCCAGAACTGACCTCCTGCCATTTTGCCCTACCCAGGTTGGAAAGTGGAAGGGCGGTCCTCCAGAGGAGGGTTGGAACAGCATCGGAGGCAGGTGGAGTTTGATAGAGTGCCAGCTTGCTGTGTAGCGTGTTGGGTTACATAAGCTCCAAGCATCTCTGCTGGGCACAGGGAATTACCCATCATACCAGTGTCGCTCCAGGGACAGTGATGAAGGACAGTGCCTCCTGGCGAACTTGTAGCCCTCCCGTGCTTAGAGAGCGGCACCAAACACCTCAATGCCTGTTCTTACTTCGTTTCCAAATAACTCAGGAGATGGGAGTATTGTCTCATTTCCCTCCTTTGTGTGTGTGTGTCTCTATCATTTTTTTTTCTTTTTTTTGTTTCTCTCTCTCTCTCTCTCTCTCTCTCTCTCTCTCTCTCTCTCTCTCTGGATTGGAACTCAGGGCCTTGCACTTACTAGGCAGACTCTCTACCACTGGAGCCATGTCTCCAGTCCAGTATTATCCCATTTCCCATTTAAAGAAAGTGAGGCTTTAAGAAAAGAAAAAATGAGGTTAGGCCAGATGAAGTGGCGCACATCTGTAATCCCAGCTACTTGGGAGTCAGATTGGGAGGATTGAGGTTAGAGGCCAGCAAAGGCAAAAAAGTTGTCAAGGCTCCCATCTCAATAAACAAGCTGGGCATGGTGGTTTGTGCCTGTAATCACAGCTAGTGAAAGGCCTTAGGTAGGAGGATCACAGTCTGAGGCTGGCCCAGGGAGAAATATCAGACTATCCAAAAAATACCTTGACGCACAAAGGTATGGCATGGCTCACATGGTAGAGTACCTACCTAGCAAGCACGAGGCTCTGGGTTAAACCCCAGTACCACCAAAAAACTGAGGCTGAGAGAGAAGTGAGCTGCCTAAGGGTCCACAGCGAGGCAGGGGAATCTGAATTTGACTTGTGACGCACGCGCGCGCGCGCACACACACACACACACACACACACATTCCGTTTCCAGGGCACCCTCGGCTGCCATTATCTTGGGTATCCAGCCCTGCAAGGAAGGCAGACCCAGGTGGGGGCCCCACCATCCCAGTGTTTAAGTTAAGCGAGACCTGGAGACAGCAGAGGCTGACGGGCCATGATGAGTGTGTGTGGACAGGTCCATACCTCAGCCAGTAGGCAGGGCACGGACACATCTTCATCACCCCTCTCTCCTGGTGCCATGGCTCAGACAGTCATTGATCCCAAATCTTGGGGGCCAGGATGGTACTGAGGTGAAGTAAACACATGATGTGCAGTGAGGGTCTGGGAAGGCTTCCTGGAGGAGACGTGTTACAGCGAATAGGAGAACAAGGAGTGTTAGGATGGGGTGGAGGGAAGGACTCGTGTGGACCCGTCCTGGCTCTGCCTGGGACCTACTTGCCACTTGACAGCGTCAGTCTCAAGGGAGGGCTGTGGTCGGTGCTAGGGCTGCAACAGCTCCTACCTGCCCTCAGGCTAAGAAGGGAGGTATTCCCTGGAGACGTCAAAGCTCAGCTGGGGTGGGGCGGAGAGCATCCCCAGAACTGGGGAGAGGCCAGGCCCTGCCCACAACCGCACCCAGGCCTCTGTAGGAACCCAGGCTCCAAAGGGCTCCACACCCACCTGTCTGTGTCCACCTGCTCTGCTGGTCACTCCCACCACCTCAAGGGGGAGGCAGAGGCTTACATCCAGCGCAGCAGTGCTGTTTGGGCCCAGCTGAGTGATGCAGCTTTCAAAAAGTGGTATAAAAAATAACAAAGCCTCCCCCACCATGTAAAATCTGAAATGATGCAAATCTCCCACCCCAGACGTCCCTTCCCCCTCCCAGGAGGGCCTCCTCAGCATTTATCTTGTTGTCAGTGGCAGCCAGGAGCTGGCAGACAGAAATGCCCGACAGAAAATGCCCACTGACTTAGATACATCATCACGCAAGTAGCAGCCTCAGAGGTCCCTGTGTTCACAGGGACCCTGCGGGGACGCTTGCCCCAGGGTAGGGAGCTTCACTGTGTTGACCGCTCTGTCTTCAGTGTCTAGCTTGTAGCTGGGCCATAGCAGTAAATCTTAGGCGAATGAAGAAAGTAGGACATGGGGCCCAGGAGTGTCAGCTATGCCCTGGCCACTCTTTTTCGGAAAAAGCCGACAGCATTGGGCCTTTCCCAAGCTGAGAAAAATATTTTGGGGTGACTCAGTGAAGTCCTTCCCATTCTGAGTGGAATCTCCAAGAGGGAGGCAGTGGTTCTTCCCTACCCAGTTCTGAAGAAAACCACATGGACTGGGAGTGTGGCTCAGTATGCATTAGTCCCTGGGTTCCATCCACAGCACTCAGAACAAAAGCAGCAGGTTCTGGGAACTTGTTCAGAAAAAACCTGCCAGTGGTGTTGCTGTGGGCCAGCCTAGAAGCCCAGGTTCTGGCCTGCCTCTGCCCTGATCATGTCTTGCTGAGGAAGTTTATTTACTTATTTTTCTTTACTGAGTTTTTTGTTGTCCCTTCCACTTTTTCTCTGTGCCTTTGGCTTAACTGAGTGAAACGTCACTGGCTGTGAGAAGGCAGAGGCCCAGAGCGTTTTGTGTCAGGCCCAAAGTACTGAGAAATGTTTACTAGCAGGGAGAGGCTTGATTTATAACATGGACTGATTTCTGGTGTAAACACTCCCACTGTTGCTGATTTGGATGCTATGCGAGGTCCCTGAATGCGTAGTGGACACCTTCCAGTGGGATTTCCACTGTCACAGGTGTCAGTAACCTCATCTGCAGAGATAATCGTAAAATGTGGTATGACCGTTAGAAAGCGATGAGTTTTGAGGACATGTTATCTTTGTTTTAAGCAATTTACTTAGTTGTGCGTTCCTAAATTGACTTTTTTTTTTAAAGGATACAGGTAATTGAACCTGGGACCTGTGCATGCTGGGCAAGTGCTACAGCACTGGGCCACACCCCCAGCCCTTTTGTTTTTACTTTGTTTTTTGAGACAGTCTCCCTAACTTTGCCCAGGCTCGCCTTGAGCTCTTGGTCCTCCTGCCTCTGCCTCCCAATTAGCTGATACTGTGCCTGGTCACATAAGCTGACCTTTTTTTTTTTTTTTTTCTTTGCAGTGCTGGGGCTTGAACTCAGGACCTTCACCTTGAGCCACTCCATCAGCTGTTTTTTGTGATAGGTTTTTTCAAGATAAACCCTATTTGCCCGGGTTGGCTTAGAACCACGATCCTCCTGATCTCTGCCTCCTGAGTAGCTAGGATTACAGGCGTGAGCCATCAGCGCCCGGCCCGTAAGCTGACTTTCATTAGCAGCTTCATTTAACAACCAGCTCACGAAATTCCTGAAAAGGCAACCGTCCTCACTGCTGAGCCAATATAAGCGTCTGAATCAGTGCAAGCCAGCCCAACCCACGACCAGGTCAGACCCACTTGAACGAGTGTCCTTTCACTGCCCCTGAGAAAGCTGTGCACATTCGGGCAAGTTACTTAAATGTCACGGGGCCTCAGCTTTCTCATCTGTCAAAGGGGCTTCCAGGAGTGCCCCTGACAGTTTAGAATGTGCTGGTAAACAGCAGTTCTCCTCACCATCATCTGGTCAGGGACATCAGTGTGAAGGCAGGGTGTTTTGGCACAAAGCGTGCCTGTGGGAAGGCACAGTGGCTTCATTGTGCTGGCGGGACAGCACTGGGGTGGGAGGCAGGCCTTTTTCCAAACAGGCCTCCCATTGTTAGAATTTGGGCTCCTTCCACAGTTTGGCCTGTGATGGTTCCTGTGGCCACAGACATCTTACAGCATGTAGCTTTTTGTCTGCAGTTGGAATTCTGTCCTTGGATCACTTTCCCTGTGGAGGCTCACTGGATCAGAGGTCCTGTGTTTCTGTGCCCTGCTCCATTCCTGGTGGGCTGTGCCAGTTTCCCATGCCAGGAGCACAGCTTCTTGGAGCAGTAAGCTCAACTGCTGTTTGCTAAGTGCTTGCCTCCACAGTGTCCCCTTGGGGGACCCATTTTGCCTTAGGTCCAGGGAAAGTCAGGTCGAGTGACTTGCTCAAAGGCATACAACCACCAAGTAAAATAGTGAACCTCAGACAAGCTGATTGAGGCAGCCCTTATTTTTATTTCTTTTGGCAGTACAGGGGCTTGAGCTGAGGGCTCGCAGTTGCTAGGCAGGTGCTCTGGTACTTGAGTCAGTGCCTCCAGCCCCTAAAGCAGCCCTGTTTACATTCAGTGATTCATTGAGTCTTTACAGGGCTTAGAGGAGGTAAGTAGCGTGGATACCTTCATTAGAGATGGGGGGACTGAGGAACAGAGCAAGTAACTAGCCTGTCCAAGAACAGTGGTGATGGTGTCTGAATGCAGGCATCTAGTGGCGAGGTCTGCGTCATCTAGCAGCACACAGAGACCTGGAAGCAGGCCTCTGACGCGGGGCCTTGCTGTTGGATATGCCAGGCCCAGCTCCTACCCTCTTGCTGACCGAGTGTTCCCTCCCTACAGGCACCGGGAGCCTGGCCGCTGCGGTGGAGATAGCCTCGGGTCGCCAGGCCCTGGTGGTGGGCAAGCCCAGCCCTTACATGTTCGAGTGTATCACAGAGCACTTCAGCGTGGACCCGACCCGCACACTCATGGTGGGTGACCGCCTGGAAACCGACATCCTCTTTGGCCACCACTGTGGCATGATCACCATGCTCACACTCACAGGCGTCTCCCGCCTGGAGGAGGCCCAGGCCTACCTGGCAGCAGGCCAGCACGACCTTGTGCCCCATTACTATGTGGAGAGCGTTGCGGACTTGATGGAGGGGCTGGAGGACTGAGCCCACCTGAGCTGCAGCTGAGCCCCTCTCTTCCCACCCCTCATCCCCATAGACAGAGGCCATGGGTCGTGGTTTTGTGAGTGCACCACAAGCACTCTGGGGCCTCGGTTTCTTTACCCTGGTGGGGTGGGACCCAGTGAAGGTTTGAGGGCAGTTTCAGAAGCTGCCCATGCAGCTTGAAGGTTCCCCTGGCCTGACCCAGCCAGGTGGCCTCATTTCCTGCCCTGTTACCATCCCTCCTTGGATGTGGGCTTTGATGCCAACTGAAGATTCCGCCAACCCTGAGCACTTGATCTCCACCCCTCCCTGGGGCCTCTAGAGCCCTGCCCACCCTCCAGTCCTGCCTTTGGGCTCCTGTTGGCCAATCAGAGATCTAGGTAACCACAGCCCATTATTGTCCCAAGTGGACCCCTGGAAGGCTGAGTGACAGTGACTTACTGATGTACCCTGAGTGGACCAAATATCCTAAGGAACAATGACCCTTATGTGTGCTGGAGCCCCAGTGCACCAATCAGAAGTTAAGTAACATGGGCCTTGTATGTCCTAGGTCCTGAGTGGACCCATCAGGATGCCAAGTAACAATGACCCACTGGTCTCTTAGATCTCAAATAGAACAATCCAGAAGTCCAAGAGACAGTGACCTGTTGACAATCTGCATCTCACTGGATCAGCCAGGGGTCCAGATTTCAGTCAATAAGGAGGGCCCAAGTAGGAAGACACCCCTCCTCCACATAGCTCATGGTCTTGGGGCTGCTGTGGAGAGCCCTGCCCCTCCCATCACAGTACCTGCCCTGTGTTGATGGTGGCCAAAGCTTGGAAGGGGGTTTTTGTGCCCTCCCCCGTGTGGTCAGTGTTTTATGTGCCACCTCTCCCCCATGCCCAGCTATTTATTTATTTATTTATTATTGTGTGCCAGTGCCCGTGGGTGTGGAGCTGGGCCTTCCTGCCACCATGCCCCTGTTGTAATCAGTCCTCTTGAGCTTAATAAAGTGCCGGTGGGAGTGTCTGTGTGTCCCAGTCTGTGGCCGGGAGGGAGAAGAGCCCCTTCAGGAGCCTGGAACTGGCCTCCCATGACCTTGTCATTATATATCCTGGTTCCAGAGTGTTCTCCATGTGCAGAAATACCTTGACTCAATGCACTTAATTCATCACTGACTCCTTATATTCCAATCTCAGTCCTTTAGAAAAACCAGCAAGTTTGTTATCCAGCTTGGATTTTCTGGTGGTACCGGGGATTTGAACTCAGGGCCTCATACTTGCTAGGCAGGTGCTCTACCACTTGAGCCACTCTGCCAGCCCTGTGTTACCCATCTTAAAAACAGGAGCAGATGTGATGTTAAGGCCTGGGGGCACAGCTTCATGGTAGACTGCTTTCCTGCATGTGAGAGGACCTGGGTTCCATCCCAGCACCATAAAGAAGTGTACTCGCTTGCCAAGGGCACACAGTTGTATGGTGATTTAAACCTGGGTTGACTTGAGGTCACAGTCCCATCTTTGGAGAGAAAGGACAGGAGAGTGCAGGATGAAATCCCCACCCTTCAGAAGCTCTGCTGAGATGTTCTTGAGGTCATCCACCTGGGGAACTGCTGGTGAATGTCGCCAAAGGCCAGCCCTGAAGGCCCAAGAACCTTGAGGAAGTGCAGAATCCGCTCTAGGCCTTTCTGGCTCGCTCACCACTTGTTTCACTAGCTGCTTTCCACTCTGCTTCTCTGTCATCTGCAGAGGTTGGCACTTGGAGGGCTGGGAGGTCCTCTCTAGTGTGGCTCCATTTGGGAAGAGGGTGGGCTCAGCAACCCTGGCTACTTCATGAAGTCAGAGCACAGAGAGTGCTTCTGTCTGTGAGGAACTCAGCTCAACTTGACTGAGGCATAACAGAGTCACTGGCTGCCCCTACTATGTGCTCTGGTACCTGCTAGGCACTCCCCTCACTTCTGCCTCCCAGTGGATACCTCCCACCCATCCAACTTCCCAAGGCAGATTTTCATTGACCTGGCTTGGGTCACAACCCCACCTGGAAACCTGTACCCAAAGGGATGGGACACAGTGGTTGGCATCCCTGGCCCCACCTTGGACCTCACAGATATTTGCTACCTTCCTCCTTGCCAACAGAATCCTGATGTCCTTCAGGACAGCATATGGAGGCATGTGAGACATTCTAGGCCCCAAGCAGTAAATTTTTTTTTTTTCACTACTGAGGTTTAAATTCATCTTGAACCACTCCACCAACTCCACCAGCCCTTTTTTGTGAAGGGGTTTTTTGAGATAGGGTCTCTTGAACTATTTGCCCAGGCTGGCTTCGAACCACAGTCCTGGTCACTGCCTCCTCAGTGGCTAGGATTACAGGCAGTGTATCTTAATTGATTTAAAGCTTGAGTCTAAACCAATCATGGTTACTTGTCTCCTGGTCACTGCCCTACCCATGGTTATGTGATACTCTTCTGACTGCTGAGACATCAGCCTTTTATGTCTGCTGGGAACTTCTGGTAAGGCTTACCTCACTTTAAAAGAACATGGAGTAGCAGGGTGCCAGTGGCTCACACCTGTAATCCCAGCTACTCAGGAGGCAGAGATCAGGATGATCGCTGTTCAAAGCCAGCCCAGGCAAATGGTTCACAAGTCCCTATCTTGAAAATACATAACACAAAAAAGGGCTGGCAGAGTGGCCATAGTGTATTCCCTGAGTTCAAACCCCACAAACAAAGAAAATAAAAAAATACAGAGGGGCTTATTCTTCTGGGGTTTGGATATGATGCTAGAAGCTGTTGCAGTTGCAGCCATTCTGTGATTATGAGGTGTGATCTAGCATGTGACTCTGCTTTGCGATTTGGCTACAGGTGGCAGAGCAGAAAGATGGGAGGAATTTGTTGGGGTCTCCTGAAACTTTTAATTTAGAACAGTTTCAAACTAACAGAAAAAAAAGTATAAGAATGATACTATGTCCTCTGGTGGATTCACCAGTTGTTAGTATTTCCAATTTGCTTAGTAGCTCTTTATATGTATTTAACTGAACCATTTAAAAAAAGCATGTTACCAATAACACAGTTTACTCCCCAATCATTCAGCTAGTGTCTCCTAAGCAAGGATCAGTGACACAGCTTTTATTCATTACCCTAGGACCAGATCTTGGATGACTTCATTGAACCACTAATTCATCTGCCACCAGAACTGTGTAGCTCCAGACTTCTTGCCATGCGAAAGCTTCCTTGATTTTAAAGCACATTCCCTTGAGGTTTCCAGTTCTTGAAGCCACAAACTCTCCTGGTATACAGGCCTCACGCACACAGAAAACATTAAGAAACACGTACATCTCATCTGAAAGATACGTTTATTCTCAATCATGGATGTGACCATGGGTGAGGCTGGAGAGGTGTGAGGCAGCCATTTTTTGGTATAGAAGCAGGAGATGAAACCTACACAGGAGTTCAAGGTCAGATTAGGCATACTTTCCCTTGAGAATTCGCCAGTACTGCTACTTCCTTAATTTTTCACATTACATAGCATTACCTGCTCCTTAAAAATCAGACTGCAGGACTGGGGCATGGCTCGGGGTAGAGCACCTGCCCAGCAAACACCAAGCCCTGAGTTCAAACTCCAGTACCAGAAAAGAGAAACTAGACTGCAGTTTCTTTGAAGGATGAATCATTCCTCACTCTCCCACCCCTTCTGCCTTCAGATCTATCTGTGCCGGGTGGTCATGGTAGAGTCAAGTAGCCCACCACCCATTTGGCTCTCCACCTGCTGTATATGACACATTTCAGGATTTCTCTGAGAACTTTATCCAAATTCAGGAGAGCAGGCTATTCCTAAAGATCTCAGACAGCTCGTGGCTATTCTGTAATTAAACCGTACTTCAAAAAATGAAGTAGTGGCTGGATGCTGGTGACTCACGCCTGTAACCCTAGCTACTTGGGAGGCTGACATTGAGAGGATTGTGGTTCAAGGCCAGCTTGGGCAAATAGTTTGAGAGATCCCCATCTCCAAAATAACCAGAGTAAAATGGACTGGAGGTGTGGCTCAAGCAGTAGGGCACCAGCTTTGCAAGTGTGAAGCCCTGAGTTCAAACCCTAGTTCCACCAAAAAAACAAAAAAAAAGTAACAGTCATATTTAAAACTAAATGAAAGCCAAACATAAGAGTGCTTCGAAACTTGTGAAAGTACAGCTTGTGGAAAAAAAGACATATAGAGATGAGAGAGAGAGAGAGAGAGAGAGAGAATCTCGCTATGTGTAGCCCAGGCTGGTCTTGAATGCAAGATCTTCCTGACTCTGCCTCCGGAATGCTTGGATTACAGACATTCACCATCATGTCTGGTGATACATTTTTTTGGCAGTACTAGGGTTTGAACTTGGGGCCTCTTGCTTGCCTAGCAAGCAGGTTACCACTTAAGCCACAACCCCACCCACCCCCTTTTTTTTTTTGCTGTAGTTATTTTTCAGATAGCAACTTGAGAGTTTTTGTCCCAATCAATCTTAGACCTTGATCCTCCTACCTACAGCCTCCCACATAGCTGGGTGGCAGGCATGCACCACCATTCCCAGCTTACTTGTTGAGACAGGGTCTTGCTAATTTTTTGCCCAGATTGGTTTTGAACCACTATCCTGATCTCTGCCTTGCAAGTATCTGGGATTTACAGGTGTGAGCCACCCTATCTAGCCCTATTTTTAAAGGCACTTTTTTGGTTTTGTTTCAGACATGATTTGGCTATCAGATCTAACTATGGCTAACTGACCTCCTGGAATACTGAAACAATTCCAAACTAAGAAAAACCCAACCTACAAACTTGTTTTCAAATGTAATGAGTTAATGAGTTTTTACGACTAGCTGAGTTAATATCTCATTAACTTTGAGCACACTAAACATTTATTCATTTCAATTTGGCAGTTTGAGATTTTGGTTTTTTGGTTTTTTTGGGTTTTTTTGCAGCACTGGGGCTTGAATTCAGGGCTTCATACTTGCTAGGCTTGAGTAATTCCACCAACCCTTTTTTTGTGTGATGGTTTTTTTTTGAGATAGGGTCTCAGGAACTATTTGCCCAGGGCTGGCTTTGAACCTTGATCTTCCTGATCTCTGCCTCCTGAGTAGATCTAGTTACAGGTGTGAGCCACCTGCACCCGACAGCAGTTTGAGTATTTTGGAGCCAATACATTTTTTTCTTCAAGTCCCAAATATTTTCTGAGTTTTTAAAAATCTCTTGGGCTAGCAGAGTGGCTAAAGTGATACAGCACTTGCCTAGCAAGGCCTGAGTTCAAACCCCAGTGCCACACACACACACAAAATAGTCTTGCTTCCTGTGAGCCTGTAATTATTTCAAAATAAAATGTTAAAAAAGAAAAAAGTAGGACCAGGTGCAGTGGCTCAAATCTATAATCTCATCTACTTAGGAGGCAGAGATTGGGAGGATTGATGTTTGAAACCAGCCCAGTGAAATCTCCATCTCAACCAATAACTGGCAAAAACAAGAGACCTATCCCAAAAATAACTAAAGCAAAAAGGACTGGAGAGTGGCTCAAGTGGTAGAGGGCCTGCCTATAGCAAACATGAGACCCTTAGTTCAAACCCCAGTACCACCCACAAAAAAATCAAAAAAGGTAAAATTCCATGGCTGACCCCTGGAGGGTTAATGACCAAAAAGGGCTGGACCCCACCCCAACCTTATCTGAGAGGAGGTCTTGACTGGAAGGGGCAAACCCCAGGTGGGAGACAAACCTGAAACCCACTGTAGGGGGATAGGGCTATCTGGGCAGGTAGACCAACACGGGTAACAAGTGGGGAGGTAGAAATGAGACAGCCAGTTAAGTGGAGGACAGGCTGCAGCACAAACTGGTCAGAAAGTGCCTGAAGTGGGGGGGGGGTATCCCCCACTGTCCTCCCACCCTCCCTGGAGCAGTTACAGAGGTCCAGGGCTCCAGGACCCCATTGTTTTCTTTGGATCAGCAGAGAGGGTTTGGGCTGCAGCTCCTGGTGTGCGCATAGACAAGTGACCCCGTTTCTGGATGGTTTCTACATCATGCAACTGCATCACTAAATGGGGAGCTTCTAAGGCAGGGGGTGTGGATGGCGCCCCATGGGCCACTGCCCTCCCTAGCAGGGCCAGCTGCAGGAGGCGAAGCCTCCTTGGGCAGGGTGGGAGACATGCTGGCCTGGGTAGCCTGTCTTGTCAGGGAAGGAGCCAAGGTCCATCTGCAAGATGAAGGAATTCCAGAGAGCTCATAGCCTCTGTTGGGAAAGGTAGGCAGTGAGGGGAGCCCCGGGGTGGGGGCTTGGCCTTAGAGAATGGAGGAAAACTTCCTTACACATCACACAGATAATCCTCCAAGCAGTTGGGGAGTGAGGGAATGACTTCACTGCCATCTTCCAGCCAGAGGCTGGAGGATCAGTGGGCGCCACTGCAGGAGGCCCTGAGGACTTGGGGGAGGGGACACAAGGCACCTTGTCCCTGCCTGCCCCCACTCTGAAAACCAGAGTACTTGTTGTCAGGGATACTGGGAGCCTGGAGACTCCGCACAGCGGCTGAGGCAAGGACCAGTGCTAGGAGAGGAGTCCTTGCAGAGGCAGAGGGGCTGCCAAGGCCCCAGGAAGGCACATTCAGCCTGGGAAAAGGGAGTAGAGGGAGGTCAAAACCTGATACCCAGGGCTGGAGGTGAGGCTCACGTGTGGAGCACCTGACTAGCAAGTCTGAGGCCCTGAGTTAAAAAAAAAAAAAGTGATCACTTACTCAGTACTGCAGATCCAAGTTCCCACCCTGTACTACCATCTGAGGGGAACAAGATTTCACCTGCCCCCACACCCATTTGCAGATGGGGAGACTGAGGCAAGCAGGAGGTGAGGCATGCCAGGATGCCCTGGAAGGCAGGTGGCAGAACCTGAGTCCCCAGTGCCCAGTGAGGGCCTTTCGGGGGACCTGACCCCTATTCAGTGCTACCACACTGGCAGCCTAGGCAGGCAATCCTGAAGACATAACATTCCCTCCACCCCACTCCCCACTCCCAGGCACACACCTCCTGGTGCTGGGCTCCCTGTCCAGGTCAGGACAATGAGAAGTGGCTCCTTGGCCTGCAGCGCCTCTGGTTCTTGTGTAGGACTCCGACCAAAATACCCATTCCTTTGGTTTTTTCTCTTCTATTTTGCTTTTTTTTTTTTTTTCCTGAAATATCCGTTCCTAATGTGGCACAGGGGCGTGCCCAAGGGAAAGACCAGGAGCTGGGCCGGGCCCCGCCCACCCCTCCTATGATTGAGCTTTGGGGAGGCCTCCACAGGAAAAAGTGAAGCTGCTGTGGTTGGTTTGCCGCTGCGACCCAGAGAAGGAAGAGGGCTCACGGGTGCAGCCCAGCCCCTCTACACACTCCCTCCTCATCCTGTGCCAGGCCAGGGTGGGTTTCAGTCATCTGGAGGAAGGAGCTGGGGGTGGGGAGGGGCTGAGCTAGGGAGGAGGGGAGGCCAGAGTAGGTCTGCTGGCCTGGTCTCCAGATGTGAGTCACTCCTAGCCCACATCTTCCTCCCCCTTCGTGCTGGCAGCTTCTGAAGGAGGGGTGGCCATCTGGAGCCCCTTTGCCCTAGCAAGCCCCTCGCCTTGCCTAGTGCTCCCCATGGCCTTCTTTCCACCTAGTTTCTAAGTGTGAGGTGACACCCATCCAGCCAACCTTCAACTCTTGCTACAGTGATTTTTCTCTACAGTCCAAATCTGGCCTCAGTACCAACCCACCTACAATCTTCTATGGCTCCCCAGCATCGTTGGCTGAAACAATGCCCAACCCCTTTACCTAGTCCATGAGGCGCTTCATGATCCAGGCACTGCTGCCTTCCCAGCCTCACCCTCTGTCTTTCTCCTGCCTCCCCAGATGCCGTTCCCCAGGCTGCACTTTCTATCTCTGAGCCTCTGCCATGCTGGAACACCAGGCCTTTCTTCAATCCTCCTTCAAGACCCTCCTACTTCAGTCTTCGGTTTCCATCCCCGCAGCACCCCACCACTGTGTTTGCTCATGACTTCCCAAGAACCATCCCACTGCTATTTCTCAATTAGGTCCAAGGTCAGATTCCGCCCCAACCGTAGGCTCCTTAAGAGTGGGGACTGGGAGGGGTTTATCTTTGAATCCTCTGAGGCCAGCTCAGAACCAGGCACATAGCAGGTTTTCAGGAAGGCTGTGTCTGACCTCAGAAGGAGAGATGTAAAGAAGGAAGTAGAGCCGGGCACCGGTGTCTCGCATTTGTAATCCCAGCTACTCAGGAGGCAGAGATCAGGAAGATCACAGTTCAAAGCCAGCCCAAGCAAGTAGTTTGAGAGACCCCCATCTCGAAAAATCCCATCACAAAAAAGGGCTGGTGGAGTGGCTCTGAGTTCAAATCCCTATACTGCCAGAAAAAAAAAATGACGTCAGGGTGCACAGAGAGGGGAACCCAGCCACCCAGGCCTGACACTCTCAGACAGGCCGGAGGCTGTCAGGCCCCGGCTGAGAATCCAACAGGCCTTCCAGGAGGGTGAAGCCCGAGGTGCACGCCAAGGCCGCAGCCTCAGGCCTGGCACCCGGCCCGGTCTTTCTTTAGCCCTGGTGCTCCCAGCAGTCACAGCCCCGGCTTCCGGGGGCGGCCCAGGCGGGGGCCGGGTGGGGCCAGGGCTTTATGGTAACGGGTGCTCAGCCGTCTGCAGAGGCCCACAGCGGTTGCCACCCCCTGGCCCTGCCAGGCTGTAGCGTCTCCTCCACCAGCTGATTCCCTGAAGGACTGTGCGCCCCTCAGCCATCCTCCCTGAGCACCCCCGAGCTCTGCCTGCTGGCCCCAGGCCCTTTCCCCGCCAACTCTGAACCTAGCTCATCCTTAAACTATTTTCCATTTGCTTCCCCAATCTCTGCCACAGCACAACTTTTTTTTTTTTTTTGGTAGGGGGAGAGGCATGAAGGAGGACAGAGGCGGAGCTTAGGGCCTGGGGGAGTGGGTAGGAAGGAGGGAGGGGCTCGCTGCTCTGATTGGTCACCGCTGCTCCAGCACTGCCGTCAAAATTCCATTTGACTCCGCCTCCCGTGGCCCCCATCCCCGTCCTGACTTGCAATTGGCTCAGTTTCCAGGGGGCGGGACTCACCGGGTCTGGTCCTCTTAAAAGGGTGGGAGCGGCCTGGGCTCATCTCCACTGGTGTCTTCAGACGGCTGGTGCAGCGGTTCCTGGGAACATCCTCTTGGCCTCAGTCATGGCTTGTGTGAGTGTGGGACCCCTACTCCAAGGACTAGGAGATAGGCTCCCGGAAGCAGATGGGGAGAGCCGGGCAGTTCAGGAGCTGAGTGCTAGTCTCAGCTGTGTGGCCTTGGACAAGTGCCTTTTCTTTTCCCATCCTCAGTGCTCACATCTGTAAAATGGGGGTGGGTTGTCAAGGCCTTCTCTGGTATAAGAACTTTCTGGATTCCTCCAAGGTCTGACAATAGTTTTCTGCCAAGGCCCAACATTCTGCCACTGAGAAGTTGGAGTAAGAAGGGTGTGGCCAAGGGGGGGGGGGAGGTGGGTGGGAGGGACACACTAAGGGCCAGGGCACTGTCCCTTCCCCCTCGTCCATTCTAGAGAGCCTCCTGTCCCATCCCCCCTGCAGCTGTCCGCAGTCACAGGGCCAGGGCCTAATCACCCTCTGCTCCAGAGAGCTCTAAAGAGTGGGCAGGACCTGCGAGAGGCTGCCTGCCACAGCCTGCCTGGATTAGGAGGTGGAGGGCAGTTCTGTTCAGGTGGGAGTTGGGGGAATTCCCCCCACGCTAACTGGGGGCTGGGGGGGGAAGGGAGGGGGAGGAGGCAAGGATCTTTTGCAGGCCCCTAGGGAAAGGGTTCAAGTTTGTGGCAGAAGGAACCACTCACACCAGTTAACTCTTGCCCACCTGCCCCAGCAGGCATCAGTGCCCACCAGTGCCCTGTGTGCACCCGGTCCTGCTCGGTCCTGTTAGCCCTGTCCGCAGCCCTGACCTTTGGCTGCTCTCCCTTCTGCAGAGGAGCATGGCCAGTTTCCTCAGACTTTCTCCAGCCACTGCACCCTTCTGCAGAGAGCAGCTTGAAGGGGGCAGGGGAGGTCGCTGCTGCCCCTGGCCACTTGAGGCTGACTCATTCCGAGCCTGATCCTCTCCATCTGCTAAATGAGGCAATGGGGTGTGGCACCTACCTCCAAGGCCACTCTCGTGTCCAGATTCCCAAGCCAATGTCAAATCTTCTAGAGCCCACATGTTTCAGACTGAAACACACTCCGTGGGGTAGCAGGACTTTCTCAAGACGACACAAGAGAATCAGAGGCTAGAACTTGCACCCTGTCCTGTCCCCCAGGCTTCCCCTTGGCCTGGTCGGAGGACCCAGGGTGGGAACAGCCCCACTCCCACCCTCAATCACCCCAGGTCACTGCAGGCAGCAGAGGGCACGTCCTCCTAACCCAGCTGGGCGGGTCTTGTCTGCACAGGGTCTGGTCGCCAGCAACCTGAATCTCAAACCTGGGGAGTGTCTCAGAGTGCGGGGCGAGGTGGCCCCCGATGCCAAGAGGTGAGGTGCCACTTGTGGGGTGGCAGGCGACAGGGGCAGGGCTGGGAGGCCGAGGGTCCAGTTGGGCGGGTGGGTTGGGTGTGGCCGGTGGCAGCCCACTTCTCCCCAGCCTGGAGGGGGTTAATGGCCAGCTGCCCGATGCTGCGTTTTCTGGATGAGTCACTTCCTCGCTGGGTCTGGGCGCCCCCGCCATGGGCACCCCCTCCCTCTTTGCTGTGCCTCTTAAACTAAAACAGCTGCTGCCTCCCCAGCTACCTTGGCCTGCCCCCTCCCCTTCCGGCTCTGGGCGGGGTCTGCCCAGTGGTGAAGCTGGGACGAGAGTGGTGTCATCCGCTCTGTCCCTCTGAGAACCATGGGTGCTATCTTGGTCCTTCGGTCCAGCGCTCATCATTCATTCAGCCAGCTGGCCCATTTTGTCAGCAGCCATATGACCTTGGACAACCAATCTCACTGAGCCTCAGTTTCTTAATCAATAAACAGGGGAGGAGGTTGTGATGTGGAGGAAGTAAGAGGCAGGGTCAGGGGTGAAGATGGTGACCAGCTGATCATAAAAGCTGCCCACTCTCATTTCATTCTTACCAAGCCCTCACAGATAAGATTGTACGTTATTATTACTATTACTATTATTGTTTGTGGTGCTGGGGTTTGAACTCAGGGCTTTGAGCCACTCCACTAGCCCTACTTTTGTGATGGGTTTTTTTTTTTAGATAGGGTCTAGCTTCGAACTGTGATCCTCCTGGTCTCTGCCTCCTGAATAGCTAGGATTACAGATGTGAGCCACCAGCACCCAGCTTAACAAATGTATTATTATTATTATTATTTGTTCATTTGCCCCACAATTGATCATCTACTCTGTGCCCTGCTCCATGCTGGCCTCCAAGATAGGACACTTGCCCTCCCAGAGGTCACCTTTGGAGGGAATCCCCAACCTTGACCAATGGGGCTTGGACCCAAACTAATGTCTTTGAGAGTCTTGGGCTGTCAACATAGCAAGACCTTCTTGTGCTGGCTCCATTGTACAGATGAGGAAACTGAAGCCCAGAGAGGGGCAAGGAATAGCTCAAGGTCACACAGTAAGTAGGTGGCAGGATCAGAACTAGAATCCAGGTTTCTGGTCACCCTGTTGACTGAGCACCAGCAAGGTGCATTAATGATGCTCTGTGTGGCAGACTGGCTAGCCTTGGCGGCCTAGAGCCGGCTGAGCTGGCCTCAAGTGCACCTGTTACTCTAGCTTTGTGCTGAACCTCGGCAAAGACAGCAACAACCTGTGCCTACACTTCAACCCTCGCTTCAATGCCCACGGGGATGCCAACACCATTGTGTGCAACAGCAAGGATGGCGGAGCCTGGGGGGCCGAGCACCGGGAGCCTGCTTTCCCCTTCCAGCCTGGGAGCATCGTGGAGGTGGGCAGGGCCCTGGGTGGGCTGGCTTTAGTGACCAGAGACCTGGGCACCCCACCATTCTCCCCCTCCCTGGCTGTGTGATCCCCTGTGTCATCCCCTCTGGCCTCACCCATGACCCAGGAATGTCCTCTTTGTCACATAAGGGAAGGGCTCTGGGAGGGCCCAGCTCATTGGCATTCTCTGCCCCCAGGTGTGCATCTCCTTTGACCAGGCTGACCTGACCATCAAGCTGCCAGATGGACACGAATTCAAGTTCCCTAACCGCCTCAACATGGAGGCCATCAACTACATGGCAGCCGATGGTGACTTCAAGATCAAGTGTGTGGCCTTTGAGTGAAGCCAGCAGTGGTCATGACCCCCAATAAAGGCAGCTGCCCCTGTTCTTTCTGAACCAGCCTTGTACGTGTGTGTTTGTGTGCGCGTGCGTGTTACAGGGCTCCCCACCCAGCCAGGCCATTCCCTCACTTCCATTCATTCCCCCATGTGTCCCTCCTACATCCCAGAAACATATCTTCTGCCCCTGGGTTCCCCAAGCCAAGCAGAGCTCAGCACACAGTAGAGGGCTTGGGGACCACTGAGTAAGTAACAGTCCCATGGTGACAGGAACAGAACAGCGGAAGTGGAGGGAAAAACAACTCAGGCTCTCTCCTTTGTCTTGAGAGCTAGAGAGCTCTTAACTGGGCATGGGGTGTAGGCCTGTAGTCCCAGCTACTCGGGAGGCTGAGGCAGGAGGATCATTTGAACCAAGGAGTTCAGGGCCAACCTGGGCCACATAGCAAGACCCCACCTCAGGGGACATAAGAGAAAGCTCTGGAGTCAAAGGAGGGCTCCTAGCTGTATAGCCTTGTGCTTATTAACTGATCTTTCTCATTCTTGAGCCTCAGTTTATTACTTTGCTTTTTTGTGGTACTGGAGATTGAAATAAGCTAGGCAAGTGCTCTACCACCTAAGCCATGCCCCCAGTCCTTTTCATTTTAGTTTTTCAGATAGGGTCTTGCATTAACTTGGCCTAGGCCAGCCTCAGACAGAGATCCTCCTATTTCTGACTACTGAGTAGCTGAGATTACAGGTGTGCACCATCATGCCCGGTAGGGAATAATACATGTAGCCATGCTAGGGTTGGTAATAAATGAGATGTTTTGTGCAGGAGGCCAAGTCCAGCCCTTGGCACGTGGTAAGCGCCCAGGGGATGGTGGTTTCTCGACTCCGCACTACATTTTGTGATGTTATCTCTCTAATTCGAAGGGAAGGAAATGGGTTCTGAGTGATGAAATGACTCTTCAGGCCCAGCTGAAGGGGGCACCCTGGCTTAGGGACCTCCTGGTATATAACACAAGGGCAGCCAGGCTGGAAGCGGCTGGCTCTGTGGCTCTGGGCAGGTCCCCCACCCAAACAATGGGAGTATGGGCTTGAGTGCCAGCCCTGACGCCTCACTGCCAGCCAGTGACTGTGGTAGGAGGAGCTGGGGGGGACAGGACTAAGTGGGTCCCTGTGGAGAGTCAAGAGGGAGAGGCTGGCCAACTTGAAGCCCTGCCTTCAGGCTCCCAGAGGCCCCCCACTCCCTGCATGCAGCTCTTGCTGGGAGAGCAGAGCAGGTGCCTCACTGGGCCTGAAATGGACCTCCCCAAGCCTCTGCTCCCTGGCTTCCAAAGGCTTCTCCCCCAGACCAGCACAGGCTCTGCTACCTTGGAGAGCAATCCTTAGCCCCTCTCAAACACCCAACCCAAGGGAAGAGATCAGTCAGATGCTTGCTGTGGGTGGTGGGTTTTCCCACAGCCCCTCCTACCTTCCTGGGAGACAGCTGCAGGAACTGAGCCAAAATCCTAGAAGGCTTCAAATCAGAATGTCACTGGGTTCCCCCCAGGCCCCAGGGCACAGTCTCCTGAGGCCTAGTGGGGGTCATTTTTTGGATGGCTGATTCCCATGTTGGTGGAACCACTGGGAGCTGGAGGCCCACCTCTATGAGAGGGTGGAGCACCCAGGCCGGGTCTCCCATGAGCCACACCCAATCTCCATGTTCTTCTGGGGCTCCCAAATGGCATCCAGAAAGCTTTGAAAGCCTGGCTGTGGAGGGGCGCCCTCTGCTGGACATAGGGAAAAGCGTTCTCTAGGCTGTCTCTCCAGGTCCTCAAGTTCATCCATTGATTCTCTCCACACTGGCTGAGTACCCACTATACACCAGAGACTACAACAGGGCAAAGGAGAGTCTTGAGGAAGATAAGGAGAGAGGCCACTGGGCATGGAGTCAGACCTGTGTCTAAATCCCAGCCATGTGCTCTTAGACCAGTTACACATCTCTGAACCTGTTTCTTCAACTGTCAAACTGAGTTAAAGCTGATATCTTCCTGTAGGGTTGTGAGGATTAGCAATGTGTAGAAATGCACCATACTTGGCACCCTATAAAGGTTCTGTAAATGCTGGCTTCCCTCACCCCTTTTAAGACTCAGCGTGTCATGGGAGCCTAGCAAACTGGGTCCAGAGAAGATATTAATACCTCTGTTTCTAAGACCCCTTGAGTATCACCTTCAGCACCTGCTCTTCTTGATTCTGTGACCTCAGACAAGTGACTGCACCTCTCTGGTCCTGTTTTCTCCTCAGTGAAATGGAGGCTATACCTCTCCAGAGATAATCACATTAAGAGCCAAATAAATGGCAGCAGTTGTGATTTTTCTGGCTTAGTACCTTCATCATTTCTGTGTGCCATCCTTTGGGGCACACAGCTGCTCAAAAAATGCAAAAATCATTTCAAGCAAGAATCCAGCCAATAAGGGTGGTAGCTGGTCCCTTGGCCTCTGTCTTGGGGCAAAAGGACCTGAGACTCCTCAGGAAGTTTCAGGGTGGCCCTTGGCTCTATTTTGGGAGCTTTTATAGATGGGTCTCCCTATCCTGCAGGACCAGCAGCTAGGTCTGGGTTGGGTGAGGGCCAATCTTGCAGAGCTCCCCAGGTGAGGTCTTGTCTGGCAGCTGACTCCTTGTGCATTCCCATCCCCGTGCCACCAGAAACCCTGGCAAGTCAGGACCGTGCTGCATGCAGGAGCAGCTGTCAGGGCAGTGGCTCAGGTCCTGCTACTTACTGAGTCCTGACACTGATCAAGTCTCCTTACCTTTCTGAGCTTCCTCATTGGTAAAGCAGGCCTGGAGGCAGTGCCTACCTCCTTCAGGAGGCTCTGAGGCTTGGCACATTCCTCAGCACAGAAGGCTTCTATGTGCCCAGAGGGAAGAGGCCAGGAATGGAGCAGACAAGACAAACAGGTTTCTGGCTTATCAAGCCAGGCAACAGGGCCTTCCCTGCTGATCTACAGCCACTCTGGGTAGGACTGGGAGGTTGGGAAACAGAGCAGGTGGCAGCCCTGAGACCTGGTGCCTGGTACTCAGAGGAGGCAGCCCCAGCTGCAGAAGGCAGCCATCTGGGTATCTTCAGGGGGCATTGCTGCAGCTGGGGCGATGTCTTTACCCAGAGGGAAGGTGCCATGGGTAGCAGTATGGGATGGCCCCTAGGGGGCAGAAGTGAATGATCAGAGGGACAGGTGTCCAGCACCCTAAAGTCATAGCGACGGTGCACTGAGCTATGCAGGTTGAAAAGCAGGACTCACACTTTCAGGACAACTTGTTTCCAGAACCCATCCTGGAATCCCCTAGTGGAATGAATTCAACATTCACCAGGTCGTGTGGCCACTGCATGCTTGGCTCCTTCCAAAACTCATGGTTACTTATGGCAAGCCTGCCATTGGGTATGTTAGCTTCTGGGGGATTGGGCAATCCCTTAGGTCAGCAGCCCAGGGAGCTGGGCAGGGAGGCCAGAGACCCAAGTTCCAGTCCCAGCTTTGCCACAGTCCCTCTCTCTGAAATAACAGAAGATACTTAATACATGTGTGCTTACTTGCTCTCTGGGTTCAATCTCCCCACTTGTCAAAAGAGAGGACTGTGTCCTGAAAGTCTGTTACTCCTCTGATTACCCCGCTGCTCAGCTGGCTCTGAGCTTCCCTCTCCTCCACACTGGAGGAGTCAGCCCTGAGCTCCTGTAGCCTCCTAGCTTCTCGCTGCAGAGGCCTCATTCCTGGCCTGTAAAGATTACTGACCTGGCCAGCCAGTCCTTAAAGTCAAGAGCAGCACCCAACACAGGTCTTGCTGAGATAACATGCCTGCAGGCTTGAGAATGGGGAATTCAGGCAAACACTGAGTCACTAGACTCTCTTCAGGTGTTGTTTCACTGAATGCCTTCACATTGGTGCCCTCATTTTCTTTTTCTTCTTCTTTTTTTTTTCCTTGAACTCAGGGCCTACCCCCTGAGCCTCTCCACTAGCCCCTTTTTTTGTGATGGGTTTTCCAAGATAGGGTCTTGCAAACTATTTGCCTGGGCTGTCTTCAAACCTTGATCCTCCTGATCTTTGCCTCCTGAGTAGCTACGATTACAGGTGTGAGCCACTGGCACACTGCCCTTATTTTCACTAGAAGGCCTGTTACACTCCCTCCCCCTACTTGGGGAAACTGAGGCACCAAGCAGGAGGTGACCTGTGTAACAAATGAGTATGGCATAGTATTTTGTTATACACACTTCATATAACTTACTTATTCCTTACAATTGTAGTCCATGGATCAGCAATATTGAGCATCACCTGAGAACCTTCTAGACATGGAAATTGTGGAGTCCAGCCCACATCTGCTCACTCAGAAGCTCTCGGGTGGGACCCAGTGATGAGGATTTCAGCAAGCCCTCTAGGGGATCTGGTACCCGCCAGAGCTCCAGAATCAGTGTTTACAATTACCCTACAGTCACAATGATTCCTACTTTATATCCATACTTTACCAATAGAGTTAGTGAGGCACAGGGAAGAAGGCAATTGGTGCAGAACCACGCAGTTGTGCGTGGAGCACCAGTCTTCAAATGCAGGCAGTTTGGCACTCAAGACATCCGAACCAACTTAGGATCATCAATTTTTGGCCATTCACACTAACTATTGAGGACCTACTTGTGCCAGGCAAAGGTGTTAAGTGATGGGACCTGGGAGCCTTATTACCCAAGCCAGTTTAGGAAGTGGGCGGGGCTGGGAGTCGCCCAGAAGGCCGAAAGGAGAGGCCGAAGGCGTGGGGTGAGGAGGTGGAGGGGGGAAGAACAAACAGGTTACGCGGCTCCTTTAAAAGGCGGAGCCTGGCCGGCGGAACCATGGAGTAGTTTCTACGAGTTGTACCCGGAAGCCAGCAAACGTTACGCCCGGAAGTTTCTTAGAGGAGAGGAAGCTGGGCCGCCGGAAGTCTTGCCGCTATGGGCCGCAAGAAGAAGAAGCGAGATGGCGGGGACCGGCGGCCTCGGCTCGTGCTCAGCTTTGATGAAGAGAAGCGACGGTGAGTTTCAAGACCAAGCCTGATTCCTCTCGGGCTGCCCGGCAAGGCCACGGCCAGCCCCCGGTCGCGCACGCTTCTGCTGAGGGCTCTTCCGGCCTCGCCCCCGGTCGCGCACGTGGCCAGAATTCAGGTTCTTCATTCTGACCGGCTTCGCCAGCTCGCTCAGATCCATGGCTTGGACCACCCGGCTCCAGTGTCGTCTGTCATGTCTACACACAGTAGGCACTCAGCCTGCTGCGATGATGATGAGAGAAAGAAAGAGTGGTTTACGTTCATTCCTACACTCATCAGACGCCCGTTGGGCTTCTGCGTGTGCCAGGCTTCCTGCCTGAGCCTGGGTGCCCCACAAATGCCCCATGGTAGCGGGACCGCGAAGACGGGTGCAGAGCGCCGGAGCAAAGCTGGAACAGAGTGTCAGGGACATGAGAGGGGCAGAGATCAGACGGGGAGGGAGCGAGATGCGGAGGCACAGTCAGGAAACTCCCAGGGTGGCATTGATAGGCCCCACAGGTGGGTTCAGGAGTCAGGTGTCCCGGGGAAATGGGTGTTGGTCCAGTGGAGGGTTTTTGCAGGCCTGGGTGCAGAGTTTTTGTTTCTCCCCCTTCCAGTACCGAGGGCTTGAACTCAGGGCCTTGTGCTCGCTAGGCAGGTGCTCTTACCACTTCCGCCACTCTGCCAGCCCTGGGTTGAAGGTATTCTTAAAAGCTCTGATGGAAGTGACTTGATTCCCTGAGAAAAGAAGGATCCCAGCGTAGAAGAGCCCCCACCTGTCTGTGTGTGTTCACCACCTGGCTTCGTTTGAGCCCACCAAGAAACATAGAAACCAAGGTTGAGAAGGTACAGAGCTCAGAGTCCTGGAGAGTGCAGAGAAGACAGAGGAAGCATTTCCCTTATTTTTCTAAACTTACACCGTCATGCATTATATAATGATATTTCTGTCATTGATGAACCGCATAAAGATGGTGTGTCATGCAGCCTCAGTGTGTAGTAGGGTATATCGTCTAGGTTTGTGTCCATGCACTGATGTTCAAGCAAGCACAGTCACCTAACAACTCATTTCTCATAATGGTGTCCTTGTCACTAAATGATGTGTGATTGTACTCTTTGTGTCCTTGGGCAAGTCCCCTCAGCTCTGTGCCTCAGTGTTCCTGTTTGTAAAATGGGAATTGATAGGTCCTACGCAGGGTGTTGTGAGGGTTCAGTAAGTTAACAGGTGGATGGTGCCTGGAACATAGTGCAGCATTGGTGGATTTTCTCTTTCTAGAGCAAGCCCTTCTTTCCTGTATCTCCTCTCCACTTTGCTGCCTTCTTCTTCCTTCTGGTAGCGAGTTCCTGACCGGCTTCCACAAGCGGAAGGTGGAGCGGAAGAAGGCTGCCATTGAGGAAATAAAGCAGCGGCTGAAGCAGGAGCAGAAGAAGCTCCGGGAGGAGGTGGGGGGGGCGGGGGCGGGTCTCCAACTCCCTGGGGACTCCTAACTCCTGGGTGACTCACAGCCTCCTGTTGGAGATGCTGCAGGGGCAGACTAGGGAGCAGTAGAGACACTGGGTCTGGGGAAGGGGAGAAGGGAGGATGGCAGTTCTCCTTGACCGCGTTCCCTAAGACATGGTCACACATACCATGGAGGTGACTAGTGCCCCTGCTTACGACTAGACTGAGGCCATACTCACTGTGTTCCTTTCCCATATGGCTCCAGCGCCACCAGGAATACTTGAAAATGCTGGCAGAGAGAGAGGAGGCGCTGGGTGAGTCCCCTTCTTGGCCTGGGTTTCTGTGTCCCTTGGTGGGTGGGGAGGGCGTGGGGGAGGGGGTGAGAGCTTTGCAGAGGGTGACTCCTTAGCTCTAGGGGATTTGGTGGTAACATGGGGGCCAGAGATGGTCTAAGTACAAGTGAATAAGAAATGAGAAGGGGACTCATGGTAAACTGAGTCTCAGCGGGTGTGAATAAGAAATGAGAAGGGGACTCATGGTAAACTGAGTCTCAGCGGGAATGCCAGGAGGACTGGAGGGACTGGGGCTAGAGGGAGGGGTATCGGCTTCTGGTATCATGCAGTTTGTCCAAAGTGGGGATTAGCTGGAGCACAAAGGGACAGGTGGCTTATTTACACCATCTTCCTATGGGCCAGGCTCTCGGCCAGCACCTTTGTGGATGTAGAGGGCTGTTGCTCTCCAGAGCTGGGGTGAGGCTGGAACCTGAGGGCATCTTCTAGGGCTGAGGACTGATCTGTACCCACTCTGTAGAGGAAGCAGACGAGCTGGAGCGGCTGGTGACAGCCAAGACAGAGTCGGTGCAGTACAGCCACCCCAACCACACAGTCACTGTGACCACCATCAGTGACCTGGACCTCTCTGGGGCCCGGCTGCTTGGACTGCCCCTGCCTGAGGTGGGTCCTGGTCCCAGTCCTGGGAAAGAAGGGGCACAGGAGCAGACTGGCTTGTTAGGAGTGCTCAGTGCTGGCTCATGTGATAGGTCTTCTAGTGCAAGGGGCTCTTTCCCTTCTGGACCCATGGGGACTGCTGAGGTCACTATGGAGCATCCCTGAGCTTGGGCAGCTTTCTTTGCCTGCCTGCCTTGGTTGGTAGTTGCAATGTTAGTGCCTGCCTGGGGGCTGACTGTGAGGATGAGGAGTGAGGCCCTGGGAATCCCTTAGCACTGAGCCCAACCATAGTAAGTGCTCCACAAAAGATCACTCTGTTGTGATTGTTCCCTTTGCATGAAAAACAGCAATAACAGGGCACTTCTGCGTGCTGATTGCAAGTTCACACCTGTGAGTTGTGAGGCATCAATAATTTGTGATAGCATTGAAAAAGAAGAAAAGCATGCAATTGAAAATATCAGACAGCATCCCAGTAGGTATTATTTGCTAGAACATCCACTTCTGTTAAAGTTGTGCCTGACTGGTTTGTGTAAGAACTTACATACGGAACAGTCACCCCTCGGTATCCACAGGGACTGATTCCAGGGTCCCTTCGGATACCAAACATGCAGATGCTCAAGTGTCTTATATAATAGTGTAGTCTTTGCATGGCGCCTGTACAAATTCTGCATACAAATCCTGCATACAGATCCTGTATACAGATCCCGTATACACATCCTATATACAGATCCTACATACAGATCCTGTGTATAAATTCTGTATACTTTAGGTGTTTGCTTTTTTTCCCCTTCATACTGGGATTTGAACTCAGGGCCTTGTACTTTCTAGGCAGATGGTCTACCGCTTGAGCCATGCCTCCAGTGCCCCTCCCGTATACTTTAAGTCGCTATAAAACCTAATACACTCTGTAATGACAAGAAATTCGTACTCGCTCAATACAGTCAAAATCTTTTTTTCTGAATATTTTCATTCTGCTTTGGTTCAATCTAACTGCACAGAGAGGGTGGTCAGAAGTCTGTAAAGCCTGGACTACATAGCAAGACTCTGTCTTAAACCAATCAATCAACCAGTCAATCAATCAATAAACTTTTCTCTCATAGTAAGCCACCGCTTTACCATGCCCTGACTGAACTCCGCTCATTTTCCACTTTATGCTCTTCCTTCCTTCCTTCCTTCCTTTCTTCCTTCCTTCCTTCCTTCCTTCCTTCCTTCCTTCCTTCCTTCCTTCCTTCCTTCCTCCCTTCTCCTCTTCCTCCCTCCCTCCCTCCCTTCCTTCCCTCTCACTAAGTAGCCCAGGCTAGCCTTGAACTCTCAATCTTTCGGCCTTTCTGCCTCATGAGTGCCTGGGTTATAGGTGTGCACCACCTTGCCATGCCTGGCTCTTGTTGTCTTTTTGCTCGTTTTTCCATTCATAAGTGTTGAGTGTCTGTATATCTGCTAGTGTGAGGCAGACTCTGGCTGTAGGTGGACACAGCGTTCTGCTGCCCAGGGCATTTGTTGAGCCCCACCCAGGGTGCAGGGTGACAGATCAGGCCAACTGGACAGAGCCAGGACTGCTCAAGGTGCTCAGCCCAGATGCCTATCTGCTCTCTGTAACAGTCCTTGTCCTATGCTTCTCTAGCAAGGGGCTGGGGACCCATCCAAGGAGTTGTCATCCACCGAGAAGCCAACCAGAGCCTTTCCCAGAAAATCCAAAGACCCCCTGCTGTCTCAGCGGTGAGCCCTGGCCTGTTGTCTCCTGGGGTCCCACTACTCATGGCTGGACTGTGGGATGGCATGGGCGGGTGTGAGGCTGGCAGGCTCTCTTGAGTCAGACCAGGCCAACTCTGGGATGAGTTTGGTGCTCCTGGTGTTTGGGACCTGTCCTGACTTCCCCTCCATGAACCCGATGATCACTCATCCCCACCTAGTCTTCCACCCACTGCCCTGTTCCCCAGGGCAGACTGAGGCCCTAGGCTCATGGCCTCACCCTCCCGTAGGATCTCCTCCCTAACTGCCTCACTGCATGCACACGGCCGGAAAAAGGTCAAGAGGAAACGTCCCCGCCGGGTGCAAGACTCCAACAAGAAGCTTCCAGGCGCCACTCGGACCAACAAGACCCAGCGCCGGCGACTGACAGGCAAAGCCGGGCCCAGTGGGGAGTGAACCCCAGAACCCAGTGCTGTCCCAGCCTTGGCTCTGGACTCCGTCCTGTGTCACCTGGACTGTTCTAGTAAGCAGCTGCGCCAAGGAGTCATTCCATAGCTTGAGGTTAGGCAGCTGGCTCTCAGCACCTGACCCTTTTGGGCTCAACCCCCCAGGGTGTTTCTCAGGCAAGGACAGCTACCCCCAAGGGTCCTGCAGAGTCAGGCTGGGTGTGTTCCCAAATGTAAACCTTCAGACTTAACACATTTGTGAAACTCATCAGATGTGTGCGCTGTGGTTTCTTTGTCACTGGCCTTGACACCGCACACCAAGGCCAGGCTTCTTGGGTGCTGGAAATGGTCAGGGGCCCATCCTCTGTCCCTAGCATTTTTCCTGATGGAATGATAAGGTGTGTTAGATCTGGGTCCCCTAAACAAGATTGAAGACCAGCTTGTCCACTGGTAGAATCCAGAGCCCACCCACCACTCTAGAAAGTGGGCGGTTAGGGCATTGTGGGCAAACTTCCAGGCCATGCCCTCCACTGGTGGAAGCCGTCAAGTCCTGGAACATTCCTTGTGCCCAAACTTGGACAGCTTTTGCAGGCTTTCAGCAGCTTCCAGAGCCCAACAAAGAATTGACCTTCACTTTTTTTTTTTTTTTTTTTTTTTTTTGGTGGTACTTGGGATGGAACCCAGGGCTAGTGCACATTGGGCAAGTGTTAGGCCACTGAGCTACGCCCCTGCCTTTCACTTTTTTTTTCCTTTTATGTCTTATTTTTATTTTGTAAATTTTTTATTAGGATATATTAATTATACAGGGGGAATTCATAGCGACAATTCCAGTTAGGCTTATATTGTACATTAGTTACATCGTCCCCATCATCTCTCCCCGCCCCACTTAAAGCAATGGCAAAAGGTTTCTTTGTTCCAGTTCATGCAGGTATATAAAGTCCATCAACCTTATACTATCACTTTAATCTCCTTCATTCCCCCTCCCCCTCCTACTAGTACCTCTCCTCCCTCCCACACACTGTACCCATATTACAGTCCTGTCTTTTGTTATTAATATTTAAGTCAATGTAGGGGTTTCTTAATGTATCCCTGCTGTGGGTGTACTTTCTTTTGGTCCATTCAACCCCTTCCATTACTCTCCCTTATCTCTCTACCTCTCACTCCCCATTTCTCAACAGCTCATATCCTTATGTCCTCTACCTTCACAGATGTTCTGCTTGACAATATTGTTGATGCTCTATCATCCTCTTATGTTTCATTATTTTTTTGAGACCAGGTCTCGCCATGTAGTCCAGGCTGGCCTCAAACTCGGGATCTTCCTGCCCTGGCTCCCTTGTGCTGGGATTACAGATGTAAGCTGTCTGTCTTCAGTTTTTTAAGAAAGTACATTGTGACTTAACATGAGTGTGGCCCCTTTAGAGCTGAGCCCTGGAGGCCAGCTGCTCTCACAAGAGCTGCTGTTCCTTCAGGCTCTGCAAACCAGACTTGGCCCTTTCTTTTCCCTGCATGTGAGTCCAGGGTAGGAGCATAGGAATTTTGAGTTGTTCCCTGCTTAGGGGAGCTGTGTTAGGCCCTAGACGTGAGACTGCACAGGAGATGAGCTGTGTTCTCAGCCCCAGTGAAGCCCATGGACTAGCCTGAGAGGGTTCCAGAATAAGTATGTGGTTGGGGGACGCCTGCCCCAAGACAGGTGGTTGGAGGGAGCCTGGAGAACAGGGCAGGGGTTGGGGGACAGGCCTCCCTACTCCAAGAGGGCATGACTGGAGCAGCCACACCTGTGCACCAGGCTCAGGTTCAGGAAGTATGATCGGGACAGACTGTCCCCGAGGGTGTACAGGTTTTCCCACCTCACTGTCAAGGTTCACTTTCTGGTGATGGTTGACAATGGCTGTGTATATTTGAAGGCCACATGCAGGCATGGAACACAGTTCAGGGCTTGCTGGGAGGCCCCTCGGCCTGGCCTCCACGCCTTCCCCGCATTTGGGCTGAGTGACTTGCTACATGCAATGCCAGCCTGTTCCTAGGCAGAATGGTACCTGTGTCTGGCTCTGGATACTTTTGGTCCTCAGCTTAGGGCAGTGGGTGTGGGCTTCACCCTCAGGACCACAGTGAGCAGAACAGTGGGCCTGGGGAGGAGCACGCACAGCAGGCATAATGCATGAGCTTCATGCTGTGCAGCCCTCTGTGGGTGTTTCCACGCGTGGATGACAGCATAGGATACCTGCCTCTGTAGCTGAGTGGGGCTGTAGGCATGAGTCACTTCCTCAACCACCTGGCCCTCCTGGAGACCTTGGGCATGTGTTCCCCACTTCTGCCTCAGCTGAGAGGTCTGTCTCCAGTCCCCTTCTCCAGTGACAGGTCACTTACAATGTGCATTTGTAATTTAGCGTGTTTGCAAGTACTGGATTCCCATTTACCACTCCTGTGGGTGCCATTGTTTTTTCCAGCCAACCAGGAAAATCAAGTCAGTGACTTGCCAATCCTAGGATCAAGGAAGGCAGAAACAGAATCCTCTAGAGAACTTCTCTCCTGCCAGGAGCGCCTCTCTGTGGTCCATACCTGGACTCCTCTAGGACCTTTGTCAGAAGTGGTGAGGGTTAGGGCCAGGGGCATGGCTTAAGTGGTAGAGCACCTGTGCATTTCAGCCATTGGAAAGGAGGAAGGGATGAATAAGGCTTTTTTTTTCCACCTGTACTGGGGATTAAACCCAGGTCTGTGTATGCTAGGCAAGTGCTCTACCACTTGAACCACACCACTCTCAACCCCCCCCCTTTTTTGTGGAACTGTGGTTTGAACCCAGGACTTTGTGCTTGCAAAGCACTACCACTTGAGCCATACCTCCATTCCCCCTCTCCTTTTTTTTTTTGAGATAGGGTCTCTCTAACTTAGGGCTGGCCTCTAACTCAAGATCCTTTTACCTCTACTTCTGAAGTAGCTGGGATTACAGGAAGAAGGCCTTCTGAAGCCCTTGATGCTTGTCATGTTCTCTTGAACAGAAGGTAATGGCCTGGGGCAGGGGGATGAGGGAGCGCCTAGCTGCAGAGGCGCTGGAAACTCTGCCCTATTCTGGAAAGCAAGTGCCCAGACCAGAACTGATAATAGTGTTACTGACAAAGTGGGGAGGAATGTTGGGCACAGCCAGCAAATTCTTCCCCAGAACCAAATGCACAAAGGGCTGTGGTGAATTGAGGGGGTCAAAAAGTGTGAAACTGAGGACCCTGAACATTGACCTGTCCTCAGTTTCCACACACAGCTCCCTGACAGGTCAGGCTCTATGCTGGAACAACAGTGAGCCAAGGTCATGGTCACTGGGAGCCAGGCTAAACTCACCAAAGGAAGAAAGCTCTCTACATCTTTTGGGGTGACCTGACCCTCTCCTGTGGTGAGAAAAGGTCAGGAACTGTGGAGAGTGTTCCTGTGTCGGAGAGCTTAAGCTTTATCATCACCAAGGTCCGACTGACCTCTGAGGGCTCAGGGCCCTGGCTTTGAGCTGTGTTGGTGGCTCTGGCGAGAATTCTTGGTTCATCCTGAGCACTGGCCACTCACTGCTTGTGTTGGGAGGTGGTCATTAGAAAATTCTCCCTTGTTCTGAGGCCACATGTTGCTCTCAAGAGTGTTGTTCACCCTCTTCACTGGGGGCCACCTCCTCAGAGAAGGCATGCTCTTAACCTTGCACTAATCATCTGCTCGGAACCCTAGATAAGCACATCCTGAGGGAATAGCTCAAGAAACACATCTGGCAAAACTTACTCTTGGACTAAAAGGTTTCCTTGTTAAAGGAAAAATAAATATCTTCTGATGATGGTCTTCTGTGCCCTAAAAAAAAAATCTAAAAGCACCTGGCAGATTCTCAACCATATATCAGCTGTGTCAATTAAGGAGGCTTGATCTCTGGGAATCCCCAGTCTATGAGGCCCAAGAGTGTAAGGGCTGTCATGGCAAATGATAATGCCAGGTGAGCTAAAGGAAAGCATGCCAGAGTTAAGGCCCTGTAGACCCCTAGACTGAGCTATGCCTTTATTTATTTGTTTGTTTGTTTGTTTTTGCTATACTGGGGCTTGAACTCATGGCCTACACCTGAGCCGCTCCACAAGCCCTGTTTTTGATGGGTTTTTTCGAGGTAGGGTCTCGTGAACTATTTGCCATGGCTTTGAACCGTGATCCTCCTGAGTAGCTAGGATTACGGGTGAGAGCCACCGGCGCCCAGCTTGACCTACGTCTTTGTAAATACGCCTTACACAAAGGACTCGGAGCACCACTCACGCACCCACAACGCCAACCTCCTGGGACTAAATAAAACGTTTATAAACTTCTCGCCTAACTAGCACCATGCTTTGATTCTGTTCTGTGACAATGCCAAGAACTCATTGGGCATAGGGGTCATGAACAACAGTCCCACAACACAAGCTCTGCACCCTGGGTTGAGATTATATTCTGGGACCCCTCCCGTATTTGAACTGGTTGTGGTTGTAGCAACAATTCCAGCTACTCAGGAGGCAGAGGCAGGAGGATCACAAGTTTGAGGCCAGTCCAAGCAAAGGTAACAGCAAGACCCTATCTCAAAAACAAACCAACAGCCAGGCCCCAGATGGCTCAAGCCTTCAATCCCAGTCATTTGGGAAACTGAGATCAGGAGGACTGAGACTCAAGGCCAGCCCAGGCAAATAGTTCATGAGACCCCCATGTCCAAAATAGCCAGAGCAAAATGGACTGAAGATGTCATTTAAGTGGTAGAGCACCTGACATCTACTGAGCACCCACTGTATACTAGGGGCTCCTCTTGGGGTTTAACTCACTGAATGCTCACAGTAAGCCCTCAAGGTATGCAGTTCCCTGAAGCCCATTTTGCAGGTGAGATACTTTGAGGTGGCACCCATGCTGGCCAAGATATCTTAGCTAGGTTCTAACTACTACAGCCTCGCAGCTGGAGCTGGGAGTTAGACCGTGAATGCTCTCTGGCTAAACACACGCATAACCTTAGAGAAGTTCCCAGAGGGTAGAGGTGCCCAAGCCACGGGTTCCTCACCAAGGAAACAGTCCATACCCTAGAAACAGGCATTAAGCCTGCCAAACTGGCTGAGAGCCCAAAGAAATCAAAGTCAGTACCAAGGATCAACATGGGGGCAGGGGAGGGGGACAGAACTTACAGACAACAAGGTGAAAGACACCCTACAAGATATGCCAGCCCTGTCCAGGTCTCTGCAGAGTGAGCCCTTCCCAAGGGCCTGGGAAGCCAGGGAGGGCTTTCTGGAGGGGGTGGTGTTTGAGCCATGATGAGGGGAATAAAAATTGGTCTGTGATTTACCGTCTCAGAGACTCTGCAAGAAGAGAAGGCCCGAAGATTAGTTTGGTTTTCATCACAGTGTTTAAAAGCAATTTGAAGGCTTAAAGAGGTGACGCACACCTGTGGTCCTAGCTAGTTGGGGTGCAGAGGGAGGAGGATTGCAGTGTGAGGCAAAGTTAGTGGGAGACCTTATCTGACAAACTAAAAAAGGGGCTGGGGTGTGGCTTAAGTGGTAGAGTGCTTATCTACTGGAGTTCAAACTCCAGTACCACCAATAAATAAATAAAAACAAATTGACTTTCTAGTAATATTTAAGTTCTGAGATTGCCTATAAAGTTCAGTTATTTGGCTTGTCCAGTGAAAGCAAGCTTGGCTACGTTGGAGCATCGCTTCATAGGGCACCCATGGGCTAAAGCAGACCCTGATGGCCCCTTAGAGACCCGGGCTTTCCCCGCGCCATCAGGCCGAAGGCCCTGCACCTCTACAGCTGGCCCACGGGAAGGAGGAATGGGGTTGATACCTCCACTTGCCAGGTGAGGAAACAGGTCACGGGCAGAGAGGGGCCAGAACTACTGCTAATCATTCCATTTCCCCAGATCTCTGAGGCGTCCCAAGCCAGGGTGGATGACCTGAGAAAAATCCAAAGAGGCAGAAGGGGATTCAAGACTGCCCTGGCCACCACCATGACACCTTCAGCCCTGAGCTCTCTGAACCATTCACAGGGCTCTGGGAGCATGGTTTGTACACCAGGCTGTGTCATGGAGCAACTGAATGGCGTTGGGTAACTCTCCCAAGCCCCAGTTTCCCTGGAGAAGATGGGGACCAGGAAGGCTGCCTTCCCTGCGCCAGGGATGGCGTGGGCACAAACATCACCAGGTAACATACTCGTGCTTGGCTTCATTCTCTTACCTGAGGTCTGCTTTCCCCCACAAAAGCAGGACAATCACGTGATCTTAGCACATGGAACTGACAAAGAAGCCCCATAAATAATTAATTGAATTACTGAGAGTGCCACCCTGCATTGGTTCTGTTTTACTGATTGGCAGGGGCTATACCCTGCGCTGTAAACTCAATCCAAGCTCCTACTCCACCCTAGAGTCAGAGAGGTCAAGCAACTTTCTCAAGATCACCCAGTCAGGAAGTGCTAGAGGCAGACATTAAACATGGGTCTCTAGTCCCTGTCTTGCTTCAAGAGGGACCAAGCAGGAAGCTCTTGGTCCTTGTTAGGAAGCTGTGTTTTAGCCAGTTCCATACTGGGCCAGGATGACCCACCCAGGGGGTTTTCCCTCCACTGAACTAGGTGCCTTTCATTGGAAGGAGCCACATTTTATTCGTGTTTCCTTTCCTCCGTGCGAGCGCAGGCCTAGACTATATCATGCACTTGTGACTGTCTACGTGACTTCGCAAATGAAGACACTGTTGTGGCCCTCGGGAGTCAGAGACATCAGGGTTGTAGTCCTGGCTGTGCGACTAAGTACTGTGTGATGCTGGGAAGTTAACACCCTGTTCTTCAGTTGCTGTGAAACGGGGAACCGAAGCTGGCATGCAGACCTTGCAGGAGAGGCTGGGGGCAGGGGGCTGTGCATTTTGTGGGTGAGCGCCAAGTCAGTGGAAATGTGCAGTGGGGTCCCTAAGGCCCTGACTGCGGTCCTGCGCATCCACTTGGCGTCTGCTAGGTTCCCGGAACTGTTCTGAAACGCTTCTTTCTCACTTGGAACTATTTTTCATCCTCACACGTACAGGCTCGGAGATTACCTCTCTAGCACAAGGTCTGAGCTAACGCCAGCCTGGATGACGGTGGCCCGAAAGAACCAACCGGAAAGAGAGCAGAAGAGGCGGGATCCACCCGCGCCAGCCCTCCCAGGCCCCTCGGGAACTCCGAATGGGCTATGGCTGAGAAACGCGCCCCGAGTCCCGCGCTCAGCCCAGTCTGGGCACCGCCCGCCTCCGCCCTGCCCCTTGTCCTCCAAGGGTCCAATCCCACGCTACTCATGCAAATGAATCTCTTAGGCAGAGCCAATGCGAGCGCGGCAGGGGCGTGGCCTTCCACCCCCATCCCGGGCAACGTTTTGATTCATTGTTAAAATACAGAGGCGGTGACCCTGGCACTCCCACCTCCGCAGCGCTGGTGCGCGGAAACTCGAGCCGAGGTTAGTACTGGGCGGTGGAAGAGAGCGGGTCGGGAGGGGAGGCTAAGCCAGGGGTGGGGGTTGAGGGATACAGGAGAAACTGGTTGATGAACAGGGCTCCAGGGGTCCATTCTTTGGGTGGGGCATTCATATCTGCTTAAGGTTTTTCGTTATTACAGCCACATCCAAAGTGCATTTTAGGGAAGGTTTCTGCCTGCTGGGTGAGGACACGGGAGCAACCAGGGGCACGTGGAGTAGAGACCCCCCCAGCCCCCTGACGTTCTCCACCCAAGGCGATGCTCCTTTTTGTGGCCGACCCGGAAAGAGCCGCCCGGGTTGGTGCGGACCCTTCCATTCGCCACCGGGAACAGGGAACGAGGCCCTGGGTCACCGAGGGGCTAGTGGGTGCCCCGCCCCCCACCCTGTCCTCTCCAGGGAGAGGAGCTGCCCTATGGAGGATCTGAAATTCCTCAGCTGTCAGCGGAGATGGGTGACAAAGGCCTGGTTCCCTGGGAACTGTGCAGGAAATTCACCAGGTAGGATAGGTATGAGGTGTCTTGGGGTGCCATAAGGTGCTGTGTGCTGGGGGATGTTGGATACCTCTTCTGCACCACCACTCCCCCATCCAGGGCTCCATATGGGCGGGGAGGGCATTTGTAAGTCGCTTTGCCTCCAGGATGTGGCCACTGGCTTGGGTGGAGACATAAGGGTTTCTTTTTGGCTAAGCGGTGTCACAAACTTGCCATGTGAATTTAGGCTGTTCACTTTTGTCTAAGACTTTGTTCTCAACTCTGAAAATATCTGGCCAGCCCTTTGCTTCACTCCCTGTTTCCTGTGCTGGCAGTGTGACCCCTGCGTCCACTTCCATCTGAGAGAGTGGCAGCACATAGCCTAAATTTGAATCCAGCACTGTGATCTTGTGGGCCAGGGAGCCTCTCTGAACCTTACTTGCTTGATTTAAAATTGGCACTAAGTTGAACTACAATGACAGAGTAGCTATATGCTTATAAAGCTATAAACTTTCACCTAGGGACTCGTTTGAATGGTGCACCCTGGAACTCACTCCTGGAGATTTTGACCAGATGGATCAGGAGAGGGAACCTAGAATCTATTTTGTTTTTCTTAAGAGACAGACTCTCCATATGGTGGGTATCTTGCTATGTTGCCCAGGTTGGTCCCAAAAGCTGAGTAGCCAGGACTACAGGTGCCTACCACTGTGCCTGTGCCTGCTTTTTTTTTTTTTTTTTTTGCAGTGCTGGGGAATGGAACCAGGACCTTGCTCATGCTAGGCAAGCTCTCCACCACTGAGCTAGCTACACCCTCAGCCCTATGAAATCTGTATTTTTAGGAGCAGCTCACAAGAGTGTAATTCAGAGTCCTTGGAACCCACTCTGAACACTGTAGAAAGGTGATGGAATCACACGTAGAGGCTTGGCAACATGCCTGGCTGCTTAATAGGTGTTAGTGAGTGTTTGTTGAATGAATAAATGAACAGATAAACAAGCAGATAACCTTATATCCTTGGTCCCTGTTTGACCTGGGGAAACTGGGACTTGGGACTATGTGGGTGGCCCACCAGTCATTTGGTCCTTCCCCTATCCTGTTCTCCCCAGGCCACACCTAGACAGCCATTGGATAGTTGGAACTGCCCGGGCCTGGCTCACCCAATATGGAGGAGATGGCTAGAAATGTCCCAGGTGAACGATTTGAGACCAACATGCCAACCCAGAGTCACTGTCAAATCTCTTTCCACCCGGAGGAGGTCCGTGGATTAAGGCACCAGGTGGGCTGGCTTTCCCAAGTGTGGGTGGTTTGGGATGGGGACTCAGGGTGGACTGGGTGGTGGGCTGGGCTTGGCTGGGCTTGAAGCTGCAGTTGAACGCAGATGCTTCCTCATGGTCTGTGCTTCAGTTTTCCTAGTCAATATTGAAGAGGTCATATAGTGTTTCCTGGTCTTTATTCATGCCCTCCTGTTTCATACCTTCACCGCAGCCCCATCTAACCTACTGTTACTTTATCCTTCTTTAAATTCACATCCTTTCTTTTGAACTCGGGGCCTTGTGCTTGCCTAGGCACTCTTACCCCTTGAGCCACTCCACCAGCCCTTTTTTTGTGTTGGGTTTTTTCCGAGATAGGGTCTCTCCAACTACTTGTCCCAGGGCTGACCACGATCCTCCTGATCTCTGCCTCCTGAGTAGCTGGGATTATAGGCGTACCAACGCCCAGCTTGACGTCCTTTTTTGGGGGGTGGGGGGGAGTGCTGGTGATTGAACCCAGGATCTTGTACGGGCTGAGCACAAATTCTGCCACTGAATTACACTTCCAGTCCCCAAACCAACATCCTTTATTCAGTATCCTGAGACAAAACTTCACCTCACCACCAAGAAAATTAAGATTATGTCCTGTAGGTAGAAGGTTAAAATAAAAGAAGAAAGAACAAAAGAAAGCAAAACTGAAATGTCTTCATGGTTGTTCATGAAGGCTCTGAGTCCAAGTCCTCCTGTCTTTTGTCAAAAGGGAAATTAGCGTGTGAGAGGCATTAATTGATCCCCCCTACCCTCGTACCTACGGGAGACTTCCTTCTGAAGTCATTGAAGGAGTGACAGAGGTCGGTGTCTCACTCTGTGATCCATGTGGTCTCACGCCAAGCGTGAGACACAGCCGGGGTTACACAGAAACCCAGAGCACGTGGCACACACGCCTTGAGAAGCAGGGGACTCCTGAGTTTCCAAGGGCCCTTCCAGCCTTGACCCTCTACTGCTCTGTTGTTTTCAGTGGAATCTGAGATCCCGAGTGGGATCTCAGGAGGCTGGTAGCCAGCTTCCTGCAGGGGGTTAGGCTCGAAGTGGCCCTGGAAGGGGGTTACCATTCAACGTTGGAGCCAGGTGGGCATGAGTTGCAGCCTGAGTTTGCCATTTACCTGCTGTGTGACCTGGAGCCATTGAAGTTCTCCATCTTCACTCTGCTCCTGGGTGAGGGGGCAGCAGCCTCTTCACTCCATGCACCTAGCACTGCTCAGCCCAATCCGAATGTGGCTTATTCAGAACATGTTAGTTTCCTCTGTGTCCCTTTCCTGCTCAAAAAAAGAGAGCTTGGAGATTCCTTCCAATTGCCTTGATAGCTCCAAGAACAGCTCCCCTGTTCTGAAGCTCAGGGAGCAGACCCCCGTCCTGGCATCCATCTCTTATGCAAACGCCTCCCAATGGTTGGGGGTCAGGCCCCTGAATTCAGCCATGTCTGAGTTCTAGTCTCAGTCCCACCATTTCCCAACTGGACCTTAAAAGTCAGCTCCCAAAGTCACACATATTGAGCAAGTGTTTAGAATGTACCAGCATTGTGCTGGGTGCTGGGGAAAAAAGTGATAAATAAGACCAGACACATCTCTGGCCTCATGAGGCTGCTAATCTAGTAAGGGAAATGGAGAGGAGAGTAAGAAAGGAATCACGCAGGCTGGACATGGTGGTGCATGCCTGTAATCCCAGCACTTGGGAGGCTGAGGCAGGAGGATTAGTGTGAGTTTAAGGCCAGCCTGGACTATCTATACAGTGAGATCCTGCTTCAAAAAAAAAAAAAGGTTGGTTGGCATGGCTCAAGTGATAAGAGCACCTGCCTAGCAAGCTCCAGGCCCTGAGTTCAACTCCCAGTACTGCCAAAAAAAAAAGGGAAGGAACCACAGAAATGATTATTTAATCATGGCTGGATCAGTGCCATAAAGGAACAACAAGTGGCTTGATGGTAAATGATAGGTCATGGGGAAAGTTACTCCAATGACATTCAGCTGCTTGGGGAAGGCTTGCATTGCAATTTGGTGAAATTGGAGGAGAGGAGAGGCAGAGAATGGGCCTGTATGTGCAAAGGCTCTGAGGTAGGAAGGAAGACCTGAGGTAGGGAGGAAGGAAAGTGTCAATGGTAGAAGGGGCAGAGGAGATACAGGATGAAGGAGACAGGATGGGAACAGGTGAGGCCTGCATCTCCTGGGGCCTGTGTGGCTTTGTGGGCATGCTGAGGACTTTGGATTTTATTCTGAGAGTCATGGGGAGCCGTTAAGGATTTTAAACAAGGGAGTGACTAGACTAGTGGGATCCAATTTTTCCAAGTCACTGTGATTGCTGGGCAGAAAATGGGTGCAGGGAGGCAGGAATGAGGCAGGGTGACCAGTCAGAGAAGGTGCAAGTATGTTTGTGCCAGAGATGAACAGGCTTTGAGGTGGAGACACAGGCATTTTGAGAACTACTTGGATAGGAGAACATACAAGATTTGGGCCAGGAGGGGGAGAAGCCATGACTGAATCCGATGTTACTTCTCCCAGCAGGGTGCTTGGGGTGGGAGGTGGGTTTGGAGTTGTTTGAGGCCTGGTGAAGGTCACAGGACACCGAGGGCTGGTTATTGACACCCAGAGGCGTCTGACCTTGGCAGGAGATAGAGGCTGGAAAAACGGACACTGATGAGAATCTTGCCTTGGATGGAGCAGAGTGTGGGGACTGGGGAGCAGTGATGACGAGGCTGATCCCTAGGGCTCTACCCCTGAGCTACATGGCCAGCCCCTCCCCCCACCCCCAGGAATCAGCTTTGAACTGTGGGTAACAGGAGGCAGAGGCAGTGCAGAAGGTGGAGATGAGCAGCCAGAGGTTGGAGGCAAACACCAGAGGCTCCCCCTCCCCCAACCCAGCCTGGAAGAGATGGGCCCTGGGGTCAAATCCTTGAGCTTCCAGTTGCCCCATGGTAACCCCAGGCTATGAAGCAGGCCCCGGAGCCAAACTCTGGGCAGGACATAGCTTCTTGTGTACCAGATGTGATAAAAACTGACCCAGCACCATAAACACCTGAGTCTCAGCCCCAGAAGATGGCCATCACCTCTTCTGGATTTTCCTGTTCGCCTCCCTGCTCACCCCTTTGGCTACCCTGGACCCCATTCCATGTTGCTTCAAGGTTAGGTATGGAAGGAATGGGTGGGCTCTTCCTGCTGCTTCCCCAGGGAGCAGGGCATTTAAAATAGCCAAGTGTGGTGGTGCACAGCTGTAATTCCAGCACTTGGGCAGTAGAGGCAGGAGGATTGAGCATTCAAAGCCAGCCTGGGTTACATAGTAAACCCTGTCTTGAAGAAACAAAAAATAAAATAAAATACAGAAATGGCCCCAGAACCTTGGATGTCCCCAGACCACCAAAACCAAACAACTCTTGACCAACTGGTTAAGTAAAACGCACTGGGGGCTCCAGCTGCCCTAGGCTCTTGGGCACAGTCTGGGAGGTGGGGGCGGGGGTCAACCCTGGAAATCACACAGCCTTGACCAGGTCATGGCCAGGTTCACAGAGAGGGAGGAGGTGCTACATGGGAGGACCCTGCCATAGCTAAGCTCTACACATTCCTTCATCCCTTTTTTTTTTTTTTTTTTTTCCAGTACTGGGGTTGGTACTCACACTTGGCCTAACCACTTGAGCCACTCCACTCAGCCAGTCCTTTTTGTGTGATGGATTTTTTTTTTTTTGAGATAGGTTCTCATGAACTATTTGCCTGGGGCTGGCTTCAAACTTCGATCTTCCTCATCTCTGCCTCCTGAGTAGCTAGAATTTCAGATGTTAGCCACCAGCCCCCAGCTTATTATTATTATTATTATTATTATTTTTTGGCAGTTCTGGGGAGTTTGAACACTTGCTAGGCAGACACTCTACTACTTGAGCCACTCCATCAGACATTTTTGATGTTGGGTATTTTCAAGATAGGGTCTCTTGAATTATTTGCCCAAGGCTGGTTTTGAACCTCGATCTTCCTGATCCTCACTTCCTGGGTAGCTAGGATTACAGGTTTAAAAAATTTTTTTTTCTTTTAATTTTATATATTCCTCCCTTTCACCCCCATACACCCACTTTTAATGTGAAGCCTGGGCCCCCTCATTCCCCCTATACCCTGTGATCTCCCTCACTCCAGCTCCCTCTGGCCTCCTTTTTTTTGCAGTACTGGGGGTTGCACACCGGGCCTACACCTTAAGCCACTCCACCAGCACTTTCTTTTTGTGATGGTTTTTTTCAAGGTAGGGTTTCACAGAACTATTTACCTGGGCTGGGCATGACCAGCTTTTTTTTCCTGTTGAGATAGGATTTCACAAACTTTTGCTTGGGCTGTCCTTGAACTGCAATCCTCCTGATCTCAGCCTCTGACTAGCTAGGATTATAGGCCCGAACAACTGCTGCCTGGCTTCCAGGTCATTTATTAGTTCTTAATTTTATTTAGCATTATTCTACCAATTTAACATTTGTAAAATTCTATCATTTATTTATTTATTTTAGCAGTACTGGGGTTTGAACTCATGGCCTTGGGCTTGCTAGGCAAGCACTCTACCACTTGAGCCACCCCCTACCCACCTTTTCTTCCATTATTTATTATGCTTAAGATGTATGGACAGACACTGTTGTGTCTTACAATATGAATTACAAATATTAACTATTTATTTATTTTTGGCAGTACTGGGGTTTGAACTCAGGATCTTATGCTTGCTAGGCAGGCACTCTCACTTTAGCCACACCTTCAGCGCAATATTAACTCATTTAATTTCCCATAACATCCCAGGAGGTGGTTCTGGTCATCGTGCCAGTTTTGTCCTCTGAGGCACAGAGAACAAGTCACTTGGCTGAGGTTTTGGTCACACCTCCGCCTCGCTTTCAAAGACCACAAGGCCCAGAGAATCAAAGCCACTGGGCAAGGTCTCCCATCTGGGAAGTGGAGGAGGAACCAGGATGGGACCTAGTTCTGTCTGGGGCTAGCAAGATAGGAAATCAGAGCTGGGGAGGACCACTCTGCCACTCACATGGGTGGTGGGTGGTGATGTGGCTAGGGTGAAAGCAGGGAAAAGGTGCTGTGTCAGAGTGGGGTCCTCTGGGCCTACGTGCCTTAGAGATGCCTGGCCAGTTACCCCCTCCTCTTTCATGCTGGGCTGTCCCCTGGGTGGTCAAGGCGCCAGGACGGGCCGTGGAGCTGACACCTCGTGCTGCCAGGCTCTGATCGGAATCTGGCTGCAGGGCAGGGGTGAAACTGAATCCAGCTAAGCCTCCTTTGGCCTGGATGTTTTGGCAAACACCTGGACCCCCTTCTTGGGACAGCCTGGGCCCTGCCACTGGTGGTCTTCTTGGATCCTAAAGAAATTGTGCCCACCTGGAGCACTGGCAAGGCTACAGCCTGGGCCCTGGGCACTGGGCTTGAGGGTCCCCAGGGAGGCTCCCAGCGCCCCACTCTCAAGTGAGCCTCTGGGATCAGATTCCTGCGGCTTCATGTCCTGCATTGTTCTTGGCTGGGCCCTGGCTTATGAAACAGTAATGAGGGGCCCCTGCTCCCAAAGCCGGCCCCTCTAGGGTTTCCGCTGCTGGGCCACTGCTGCCACCACAGCACAGAGTCGGGGCCTGGGAGGGCGGCAGTGCGGGGGCCTGAGCCGGAGCCCCCCGGGGACGAGGGTGCTGACAGCCGCCAGCCACCACTGCCAAGCCTGCTGCCCAGGTAACCCGAGAGGAGGCGGGGCGCAGGGTGCCATGGCCCTGTCTCCCACCATAGGGGAGGGCCCTGCCAGCCACTCCAGGAGCTGGGGACAGATGGGGGGGCTTTGAAGGGAAGCAGTTGTTCCCCCCAGCGAGCCCAGCACCAGCCTTCCAGCTGTGTCCTGGCTCTGGGCAGGGGAGAGGAACAGTTGGGCTAAAGGCCCCATGGCCACTCCTGGGACCTTGGCCCTCCTGACCTGGAGCCCCTGTCTTTCCTATAGGGCCGCACAACTCTTCACTCTGAGGCTTTCTCATGGCCTCCACCCTTGGACTAGCTCTTTCTCCTTCAGCCTCTCTCTCCTCTCTGGGCCGCTTAACCCTCCTCCTCACCCTTGTCCTCTGGCTACTAAAGTCCCTTTGGGCCTTCCTTGCACTCCCTGTTCTCAGGCTCGCACACATACACCCTTGTAAATGAACTTGCGTGCTCTTACAAAAACATGCATCAGTGTATCTTACAGACCTGCTCACGCATGCATGCGTGTGTGCACTTCAACTTCCGTGTGCACACATGTGCCCAAACACACAGGCCTTTGTACACATGTGATACGTGCACATGCCTGCCCACATACATGTGTGTACACATGTCCCCGCCGTGGCTCCCAAGGGGGCCTCAGTGACGGGCAGCTGTCCTTGAGCAGTGAGATCCCAGCTGGGAGGGGCTGTGGGGCGGGGGGTGGGGAGCCCCACGTGGGTCTGAGCTGTCTCCTCTCTCCACTGCCGGCCCAGGAGCCCCGGAGCCCTTCCAGTGCCGAGGCACCCTACTGCGATCTGCCCCGCTGCCCCCCGGCACCTCAGGACCCACTCAGTGCTGCAACCTCTGCTAGCCAGTCTGTGGTGGGCCCAGAACTCAGGCAGGGCCCGAGAGGTGGGTAGAGTCCCAGGAGTGGGGAAGGGCTCCTTGGGGAGGATGTCCCCAGCCCTGGTATGGGTCATATGGTCAGCCCGTGAAGCTTGGGCACAGATGGGCAGGAGGTGAGCTCCCTGGGCCCAAGGGAGAGCTCAGATCTGATTGTCCCTATTTTTTGTGCGTGTGTTTTTTTTCTTGGTTGGTTTTTGTTTTCTTGCAGTACTGGGGTTTGAACTCGGCCTCACGCTTGTGAGATAGGTGCTCTACCACTTGAGCCACTCTGCCAGCTCCAGACTCTGGCACCTGGGTCTCTGAGCTTTCTGTCCCCAAAACTGACTTTCATTCCTGGTGGCCTGCCCACCCCATAATTCTATAGGATCTGACTCAGCTTTGCCCCAGGATGTGGGGTGGCCGCACACATCTCCTGGTCCTGCTATACAGCTTGAAAAGATGACAAAGTCCCTTCAGCCAGGGACATCTGCTGTCACCGCTCCCTGGTTATGCGCTGCTCCAGGTTGTGAGATTGTCTCTACTCCAGGCCTGAGCTGATCTGAGCTTCCTCTCTGGGGTCGTAGGACCTGGGGAGGTCATGGCGTCAGAATTCAGAAACCTGCGGCTCAGCTTCAGTTCTGTCCCTGATGGTCTGTGAGACTGTGGGCAAGTTACTCTATCTTTTTATGTCTCCCTTTTCCTGTTTTTAAAATAGGAAAGGTTGTATCAGGGACTGAGATGTAGCTCAATGATAGAGGGTGTGTATGAAGCCTGAGGTTTGATTCCCAGCAATGCCAAAAAAGGAAGGGGGTTGAATTAAATCAGTATTGCTTTGAGAACATGTGCTTCTCACACATGTGGGAATTTTTTTTTTAAATAAAATTTCTGCTATTAAATATATTTCAGAAACTCTGGGACAAATGATAAATCTCTTTCTTGCAGGACTTGTCAGAGCCTCTGGTCTGCAGACCTGGGCCTGTATTGTAGGGTTTAGATGGGGGAGGTAGAGAAGTGTGTAGTATGTCTCACACTTATTTGATTACAGAGCTCTTTATCATCTTGTATGCCATTCTGTGGGCACTTTGGGGATCCTGCCACTTGTAAGCCTAACTTGAGCTGTGGCCACTCTGATCACCTCTAAAACAGGGCTTTCTCTGCAGCCCCTGCCCTCGGAGCCTTCTGCCTCTCACACCCCATTAGCCCTGCACGTATGAGTCTGTCTTGTAGTCTTGCTGAGCTCAGTGTCTCCACCCCTGCTCCACTGACAGAGCGTTGGGAGTTGGGCAATGGCCTTGTGTACAACTCAGCTCTGCCCTTTCTTAGCTCTGTGACTGTGGCTGGGCTCCGGGCCTCCCTGAGCCACAGTTTCTGCATCTATAAAATGGGAATTGATACTTCGTTCAAAGGAGGCCGTGTCACTTAAGGAGGTAGCCTATCTGAAGAGCCAGGCTCTGGCTCTCAACATTGGCTCCTGTTCTGCAGTAACAGAAGATTCCTGCTCCATGGAGCATGCACATCTGCATGGGAGGGGTAGCTTCCTGATTCCCTGTTACCTTTTTGGGGAAGTCATGGATCTGTCTCCTCTCCCAGGGGCCCATCCCCAACAGCAGAGCTCCCTGAAGAGGGCCCTGCAGTTGTCCCCAGGAGCAGGCGCTGGGACCCCGAGGCAGTGCCCTACTTGGAGGGTTTGGCTTCCTCCTCGTGTGGCAGCTGCGACGAGGACCCCGACTCTGACGCCAGCTCCAGCTCTCATAGGAACGCCCCCGATGATACCAGGAATTCATCCTTTGTGGTGAGCTTGGACCAGAGACAGGAACAAACACAGATACTCCAAGGGCCCTGGTTCTGGGGCCCCTAAACCTCCAGACAGGGCTGGACTTGGCAGCAGGGCACTGAGCCAAGGTGTTGACCAGCACCGGCACCTGAGGCCACCCACCCAACCAACTGGAGGGATGGGGTCTCTGCCAGGTCTCTGGCTGGGAAAAGCAGGCGGAGGAATGAGTTTCAGTTGACAGGGACCTTGTGAGTCACCAGCCAACTCAGACTGCCACAACCTCTCAGGTCATGGAGGGCTGGGAGGTGGGGCATGGTATCCAGAGCAAGCAAGGAGCAGGCCCTGGGCCCTGCCCTGGTCACACTCTGCTGAGCCCATGACTCACACTGACATCCATTTCCAAAGACAGGGGAGGGGACAGGCCATGGGGTTGACAGGGACCGGGACCATTTAGCCAGCAGAAGAGAAGAGCCTGGAGACTCTTCCTGGAGAATTCAGTTGGAGGGGCTGTCATAGGGCAGAAGAGGCAGGCCTGTCCCCTGAAACCCCCACCCAAGAGGAAAGTGATGGGGAAGAGATGAGCTCAGCATAAACAACCTGGTCTGCCTGTGCACATACTATGTGCAGGCCCTGTGCAAAGGGCTCAGAGGGTCTGGGCTCAGGATGGCTCCCCACTCACTACTCACTAGGAAAGAGAATGTCAAGACCTTATTTGGGACTGAAGTTCCAAGTGGGGAAGTAACTAATTTGAGGCCACACAGCTAGGGCTAGGATTTGAACCCATTCCTCCCACTGCATGACTTTGGCCCAGGTCTTTGCTTCCATAGATGCGCCTCCTCCCCCAGGTTGATAGAAGGCTAGTTTTTTAGATTGATAGAACCCAAGCATACAGCAGGAGCCCAACACCGTGCCAAGCATACAGCAGATGCCCTTTAAATGTCAAATCCTTTTCCTTCCCATGCTGGAAGTGCAGGCCCTGGGGCCCTGACCTCCTTTTCCAACATGCTTTTCCTCCCCTTCTGTGGCAGGATTGGGACACTGTTGAGAGACTGGGGGAGGTCCCCAGCTGGGGCGAGCTCACCGTGATGATCCTGCGGAGGCCCCAAGAAGGTCCAAAAGCTGACAGTGCCCAGAGGGTCACCAGGTCCCCCACCAGAGGAGATACTGTGGGCCAGAAGAAGGAGGGTGAGTCCTCTGCCAGGCTGGTCCCCATGACCATGGGTGCGGTGATGGACTCGGGTCCCCTAGATAGCCATATTTCTGGCACGCTGGGACCCTGGCAGGGCTTTCTTTGGGAGCCCTAATCATTTGTTGTTGTTTTATTTTGTTTTGTTGTTGGGGGTACTGGGGTTTGAACTCAGGGCCTTGTGCTTGCCAGGTAGGCTCCCTACCACTTGAGCCACACTGAAGGTCCTAATCCTAATGACAGAAATTGTTCCCATATAATTATGGAGCATTCACGAGTGCCATGCTACCTGTTTTATCTCACATCTGGTAGGATATAATGTCTAGGTTCTAGGAGATTGAATAGCAATGGAATGCCTCCCACAAATTAAAGGGCTAGTGGAATGTGACTTGAGGCATGACTGGATCCAGTTGTTCCAATAGCATCTGCAATGTGGTCTCCACTCTTCTTTCTTCTTTGGTGCTCCATTCTTAGCTAGATCCTACCCCAGTAGTGGTGTGATACCTGCCAGCAGTGCCAGGCTGTGTTCCATCTGCTCATCAGCTTCCACAGAAGGAAGGCAGCCTTCCCAATCAAGATCACTAGCATCTCAGGCAGGGTTCTCAGTGGGACCCAGTGTGGGTTATGTGTCCATCCTGGTGATCAGGGTCAGCCTCGTGTGCAAATCTCATGGCCTGAGATGGGGGAAACAAGAGAGTCCCCAGGGAAAATCAGGATGACTGCCCCAGAGAAAGAGGAAAAGCTGCTGTCAGGCCAAGCCCACAGAGGCCAGAGACACAGGCCAGCATCTAGCGGAATGTGAGCCCAGTAAGTTGGGTCCCCAGTCACTACTGCACTGTTGCCTCCTGGTCTCTGCCTTGAGCATGGATGGGATTTGGGGATGTGGGACCATGACAATGGCCTCCTAACCCCATGGTTCATCCTAGCTACTGGTGGCTCATTCGGTACCCAGTGCATCAGCATGCACCCAGGCCTCAAGAGGAGTTGGCCGTGGTCCTGGCCCCTGGAAGTGCATTACCTAGCACTGCCCAGATAGCTGCCCAGATAGAGGAGGGCCAGGAACAGGTGTAAGGGAAGAAGTGAGCGAGGGCTGGTGCATGGGGGGTCTCACAGAGGAGGCCCATCAGGACGGAGGACCACATGCTAGCTGAGGAGCAGCCTGAGAGAGGCTGGGAGGAGAGACTAGGGAGGATGCTGGCATCTATGGCACGAGCATGGTAGGGTGCTGGGTGACCCAGACCATAGTGGGTCTCATCAGCCTTGCTAAGGTATTTGGCCTTTCTTCTCTAAGTAGGAGGGAGCCACAGAAGGTTTGGGAAGGAAAGCAGTGGCATGATTGAACCTGTGCCCTAGGCTGACCACTAGGGCAAGGTGCAAGGATTCACTGGAGCAGGGTGAGGCAGGATGAGAAACTGGGTAAGAGACCACTGCAGCCAGTGTGGCGATACCTGTTCAGGTAGGAGTCATGTTCTGATGCTGAATCCCAGGGTGAAAGTGGTCAGGATCAGGACACTTAGTCTCAAAGTCCCCCCCCCAACCCATACACCAGATTGTGCACAGACTACAGAGGGAAAGGAAGGCATCTTCAGGATGGGAGCTCTGCAGACGCCACCTTAGCCAAGTGACTGCTCAGCGTCCCAGAGTGTGACAAACCAGCTTATGATCCCAGGGAAGGAGGGCAGCACACAGCACCCTCCCTTCCAAATCTTCCTGCTAAGATGCTTTGGAACCCAGTGACCCTTTAGACCAACCCTGACAGAAGGACATTCTGCAGAATAACTGACTGGAACCTTCATGACAGACCGAAAGGGGCTGGGAACCATCGTTCATTAAAGGAGGCTAAGGGACTGGGGTGTGGCTCAGTGGTACAGTGCTTGCCTAATGTGTGAGAGGCACTGGATTCCATCCCCAGCAAAGTTAAAAAAAAAAAAATAGAGACCCCAGAGCCAGAAATGGCAGGATGACTGACCCTGAGGGCATCCTGGCCAGGAGAAGCCACACTGAAAGATGTTCCTGAGACCGCTGGTGGATTTGAACATGGATAGTGTGTGAGGTAGCAGTGTGGTGCAGGTGCTGTATTTCTTGAGCGTGGCCGTGACGTGGTCAGGAAGGATAGGTCCTTGTTCTTAGAAGTTGCACATGGCAGGGTTGGGGGAAGGGTCCTGTAGCCAGAGCCACCTTTTCCAAACACTAATCAGATCTTGTCATCACCACCCCAAGTCAGACCCTGGAAGGGGGCATGTGGGGAGAAGCAATAAAGCATGGGGGGGAACCAAATGCCTTCTGGGTGTGAATGGTGTGACAGGCCAGGTGGGATTTTACCCTGTGTACCTGCTCTCTTGTTCTTAAACACCCTGGCAGTGGGGTGGGAGCCTGACTCTGTGACCTACTTAGAGCAGTTGACACTACTCACCTGGTGGCAGCTTCCTAAATTGCAGGCAGGGCCCGAGGCCCAGGAGATGCTGACTACTCTGCTATGTTGAGGTTCCTTAACAAGTCCCTCTGTGCCCTTCCTAGTCTGCCTTGTGTACTTCCTGGGCACAGGTCCTGGGAGGGCCAGGTTCACAGGGAGGCTTGAGGTGATGGGGAGGGTATGGATCTGTGTCCTGGGCGTGGTGGTAGGGGACCGGTTCAGTCAACACTGTGCTCAAAGAGACTGCTGACAGACCGGGAGGTGGCAGCACAAGGTGTACTGCACACCTACTGTGTGCAAGCTTGGAGGTACCATCCACAGGGCAAGGCTGAACTCAAACAAAGCTTACTGGGGAGAGAACAGGTAAGCAAATAAATGAGATAGACAGTTGGGAGGAAGAGAGTCACCCTTAATGGGCCAATCAGGAATCCCAAGGGTGAGAAGGAACCAGCCAGGCAGAATGCTTCAGACAGAGGCAGCAGCAAGAGCTAAGGCCCTGGGTGGTGAAGTGCTTGTGGCAAGTCTGAGGGACCAAAAGCTGGGTGCTGGAGCCTGGTGAGTGGAGGAGAAGCTGCAGGGACCAGCCAAGGTAGATTGGGGGCTGGAAACCAGAGTCCAAAAGAGACTTGTCCTTGTGGGAAATCTTGGATTTTATTCCAAATGCAGAAGGGAGCCTCTAGTTTGTTTTGTAATATTTCATTTTAAAAGAATCATAGATTTATAAGAATTGCAAAGATTGTACTGACGACTGCTGTTACACCTTTCACTCCGGTCCCCTGGGTTAGCATTGTACAAAACACGAGAATGACAGAATTAAGAAACTAACATTGGTGAGGCTGAGGGAGTAGCTCAGTGGTAGAGCACTTGCCTAGCATGCCCTGGGTTTGATCACCAGCACTCCCACCCTCCCAAAAAAGTGAGGGAACACTATTACAACACTTTTAACTGACTTACAAGCTTTATTTGAATTCGCTAGTTATTCTTCTAACACCCAGGATCCCACACTGCATTTGTTCACTCATCTCTCTGTGTCCTCTGATCTGTTCTTCTCTACCCCTGAAGGGCTGTGAGCAGGGGCATCTAGTCACTTTGCTTTCCTGGGAGGAAGGATGACTTTGGGCCCAGAGCACACGCTAGGGACCATTGTAACCTTGCAGTCATGACAGTGGCCTAGGGTAGAAGATGGATGCAGAATGTATTTTGGATGCCCGTGGAACATCCGCCCTTCAGGAAATAGTGCCATGACAGGTACTGGGAATTCAGACTTCAGTGACAACAATGTGGCAGGTTGGAGGGGTCCTAAAGCATGACCTCTTGTGAAGGCACCAGCCCAGGAACACGTAGCAGATGGCCAAGGGTCTGAGAGGGTAGAGGGTGACCTCAAGGTCATGGTAAGCCCATCATGGGGCTGGGAGGGCAGCTCCATTCACCCCTTAGACTAGCAGCACTTCTGCCACCGTGAGGCGCAGGTGAGTGAGTCACCTGGAAAGCACATTAAGGACTGATTATGTGGCTGTGTGTCCTGGCGGAACTGGAGATGCAGACACTCCAGGAGCCCTTGCCCCAAGGAATAGGAGCTCTGGAGCTGTCACATGTGCAAGAGGCTCCTTAGCAGAGATCGGGGCAGTTTCTGGGAATCTGGAAGCAGGAAGTAGAAACGGGAAGGGAAAGTTGGTAGGTAGCTGCAGCCACCTCTCCCTTTTGGGTCACATGGGCTATTGTGGAACCTGCTCTCCTTTGACACATCTATGAACCTCAGGCTACATGCCCTCCTCCCCCATGGAGTCAGTCTAGACCCAGCTGGAGTCTAATCACCCTGAGTCAATTGGAGCCCCTTTGGTATGAACTGGGAAACCTCTCAGAAGCAGGCACAGGGCTGCCAGAAATCTTCCAGACGACAAAAGACAGTAGGATCTGAGAGCTGCCTGGACCCCTCCACTTACCTCAAGCCCCGTCTCTCTCCAGACACCAGCGGTGGTAGCCAGAGTGCTGGACAGCAATGGGCGAAGCTCCGGGGAGAAAGCGGGTACCTCTCCTTGGAGCGACAACGCTCAGGGGTGCCAACCCAGACTTCCTCTGTGACACCACAGGGCAGACTTCGAGGCACCATTCCCCAGGCTTCCTCTCCCCAAAAGAACACTGCCCAGGCTGCTTCTACACCACGAGAAAGCCCCCAAGCCTCCTTTCCCCCACGAATCACCCAGAGGGACAACCCCAAGACCTTGGCCATCCAACAGGACACCCCTAGGACCTCAGCCACACAGTGGAACACCCCAAGAACTTCCTCTCCTTCAAGAATCTCCCAGCGGGACAGCTCCAGAGCCTCATCCACCCAACGAAGCAACACTCAACCTAGCTCTCCCCTCAGAGCCACCCACCAAGATCACCTCAGAACCTCTGCTGCCCAACAGGACAACCCCAAAACTGCGTTTCCTGTTTGTATTCCTCAGCAGGATAACACCAGGAAATCCTGTGACCAGGGGGACAATCCCAGAGCCTCCTCACCCAATAGAACCACCCAGCAAGTCAACCCCAGAGCCTCCTCTCCCAACAGAACTGCCCAGCGGGACAACCCCAGAACTTCCTCTGCCCAGCGGGACAACCCCAGAGCTTCCTCTCCCAACAGAACCGCCCAGAGGGACAACCCCCGAACATCCTGTGCCCAGCGGGACAACCCCAAAATTTCCTGTGCCCAGCAGGAGAACCACAGAGCCTCCTCTCCCAACAGGACCACCCAGCGAGACAAACCCAGAACCTCCTCACCCAACAGAACCACCCAGCGAGTCAACCCCAGAGCCTCCTCTACCAACAGAACTGCCCAGCGGGACAACCCCAGAACTCCCTGTGTCCAGCGGGACAACTCCAGAATCTCTTCCACCCAAGGAGACACTCGCAAAGCCTCTTGGAGCAGATGGGAGCACCTCAGAAGCGCCTGCTCCCAACGGGCCAACCCACACTCCTCTTCCCTTCACCGAGACAACCCCGGGATCTCCTTTACCTGTCAAATCACCCACAAGGACAACCCTGGACCCTCCTCTCCCCGCCGCTCTACTCAACACAGCAATCCCAGGAATTCCTCTCCCCACCGTACCAACAAAGACATCCCCTGGGCCTCCTTTCCCCTCCGGCCAACCCAGAGTGATGGTCCCCGAACCTCTTCCCCATCTCGCTCCAAGCAAAGCGAGGTACCCTGGGCATCCATTGCCCTCCGGCCAACCCAAGGTGACAGACCTCAGACCTCATCTCCCACCAGATCAGCCCAGCGTGACCAGCCCCAGTCCTCTGGCCCTACCCAGCACAACATGCCATCACGGGCCACCTCATCCTCCCATAATCCCAGCCACCTCAGTGGCTCTCGGACTTCCTCACCTCTGAATCCTATGATACGGGGGGCTCCCCAGACTTCTGAGCCCTCCCAGCCTCCCTGTGCTGTGTGCATTGGGCACCGGGATGCGCCTCGAGCCTCTTCGCCTCCACGCTATTTGCAGCATGACCCCTTCCCCTTCTTCCCAGACCCCTGTGCCTCTGAGAGTGAATCACCCCACCATTACGCCCCCCACATGCCACCTGCTGTGTGCATCGGGCACCGTGATGCCCCCCGGGCATCCTCACCCCCTCGACACACTCAGTTTGATCCCTTCCCCTTTCTCCCAGAAACATCAGATGCTGACAATGAGTGCCCCCAGCATGACCCTCCTCAGTTTCCCCCACCTGTGTGTATTGGGTACCGTGATGCACCCCGGGCCTCCTCCCCACCACGCCAGTTCCCAGAGCCTGCCTTCTTGTTCCAGGATCTCCCCAGAGCCAGCACAGAGAGCCTTGTCCCTTCCACTGACTCTTTGCATGAGCCACCCCACTTCCCCACCCCAGTGTGCATCGGCCACCGGGATGCTCCCTACTTCTCCTCTCCACCGCGCCAGGCCCCTGAGCCCTCCCTCTTCTTCCAGGATCCCCCTGGGACTAGTATGGAGAGCCTGGCTCCCTCCACCGACTCTCTGCATGGCTCTCCACTGCTACTCCCCCAAGTGTGCATTGGCCACCGGGATGCACCTCGAGCCTCCTCTCCACCCCGCCACCCACCCAGTGACCTAGGGCTCTTGGCACCCTCACCTCCGCCAGGCAGCTCAGGCTCCCTGAGCCCAGCACCTCCAGGGGAGACCAGGCACAACCTGGAAAGGGAGGAGTACACCATGCTGGCTGACCTGCCCCCGCCCAGGAGGCTGGCCCAGAGGGAGCCAGGGCCCCAGGCACAGGGCAGCAACGGGGGCCGCACCCGCAGCCCTGGCCGCGCAGAGGTGGAGCGCCTCTTCGGGCAAGAGCGCAGGTGAGCCAGGGCGGGGGCAGCCAGGTGGGCTGGGAGGAGGCTCTGCAACAGGACAGGCGGAAGGTTCTCAGGGCTGGGATGCCAGAAACAAGGGCTCAAGTCCTCCTGTCCTGCTACTCACTGGCTGTGTAACCTTGGGCAAATAATTTCATGTCTGTTTTGGCGTATTAGGGGTATTTTGAGGATTAAGTAAACTACTTACAGCCTAGTGGTCAAAAGCAAGGACCAGAGTCTAGCAGGCTGGGTTCAAACCTGGGGTCAAAACCACGCTGCATCCTGTGTGACCTCCTAATATGATTTCGCCTACTGGTGCCTCAGTTTCCTCCTCTGTCAAATGGAGAAAACATTTGCATATTATTTAAATAGGGTTAAGCCCTCAACCCTTTGTTTGACTCTACACATCTCCCAAAACAAAGATGTACATTTAATACAATGGCCAGAGCCTTGTATTTGATATTTGGTGATACCGGGGATGGAACAGGGGCACTCTACCACTGAGCCATGCACCCCCAACCCCAGACTAGAGCCTCATAGTTTAAATAAGAGCTCACAGAACTGCAGGCTTCTCAAAAGCTAAAACATTACTTTCCTGGTGCATGTTGGGTCTCCCTGGCCAGCAGTAACAGGCCACTGCTGGAGGAGGAAACAGCCCCTTCTTATCTGCCTGAGATTTCTTCCCCCAGCAGTGCCACTCCTGAGTTTCGAGAATCAGAACCCGAGTTCCGTTGGTTAGAATCAAAAGAACCAGGGAAAAAAAAAAAAGCAGGCCTGGAAACTTTCAGTGTATAATCCAAATGAATCTTAGAATATTTACCAAGTAGTACAGCTGTCTCTACAGCCTAATTGTAGAACCCTCAGGGCACCTGCCATGTTTTGCACCCACTATTCTCCTCTTTGCAGCCTTGAGGCAGAATTTCTCTGACTCTGTGTGTGAAACCTGATGTCTTCTTCTTCAAATTCCCTTTTCCAGTAAACTTGATGCATTAATATCCCAGTGACAACCTTTGTCAGCTCCAGCAATTAGTGTTATTCTTTCTTTGGCCTTTCTTTTGTTTGGTGGTACTGAGGGTTGAACCCAGGCCCCACAATTCCTAGGCCAGTGCTCTGCTACTTGAGCTAAATGCCCCCAGCGCTTTTGTTTTAGTTATTTTTGAGATAGGGTCTTCATGTTTGCCTGGGCCGACATGGACCACAGTCCTCCTACTCACTCTTTCCTGGGACAACAGGTGTGGGCCACCACATCCAGCTTATTGGTCAAAATGGGGGTCTCACTAACTTTTTGGCCATGCTGAGCTTGAACCGTGATCTTTTGGATCCCTGCTTCCCAAGTAGCTAAGATAAAGGTGAGCCACCATACCTGGCCTTTTCTTTTTTTTAAATACAAAAATTTTAGAACAGTTTTAGGTTTACAACAAAATTGAGCCAAAAATAGGTGAGTTTCCAGCTACTTCAGACCCCAAACACACACACCCTTCCAACTGTCGCCATCCAACCCGAGTGGCACTTTTGTTACAGTCCATGAACCTATATTGAAATACCATGCCCATAACTTTTAGAGAGATAAACAGAAATCAAGACTATGTTCACACATTTATTAACCATTTAATTGTTCCTAGTTACTTCTATAACATTGTATTCTCCTCTTTGAAGTAGGTTACCTTTTTTTTGTGGTACTGGGATTTGAACTCAGGGCTTCGTGCTTGCTACGTAGGCGCTCTACCACTTGAGGCTCTCTGTCAGCCCAGTAGATGACTTTTAACCAAGGTTTTATAACTGTACTGAGGAATTTCTTCCACTTGTATGGCACTTTTCCCAAGTGGAATACTACTTGTCCTCTGAGGACAATTTTTTAAACAATTTATGCACCTGAGTGAGGGACAGACTGGAGTTTATGAGTGGGGTGGCTTTTATAAAAGAGATGTGCTCTTACTTTCTCTCGTTTATTCATCCAACATACTTATTGAGCATCTACACTGTCTGGCATTGTTCCGAGCCTGGAACATTCTTCTGGAAAGGCCATCACATCAAAGCATTAGGACTTTTGCCTTGATATCGTAACCTTTTTTCCTTAGACGTCTTTGGAAGGTCTTAGAATCATATAGGCATCCCCTGGTCACTTGAACTTAAAAAGATTATACAATCTGAACAGAAACCAGAGTATGTCACTTGAACTTAAAACAGAGCTTTCCTTAGATCGGCTAGACGTGGAGGCTTTGGTTCTTTAATACAATTTCGAGGCCAAAAAGCCCATCTAAGCTTCCAAAGGAAACTCATTTTCTTGGTCACCCGTGGTGCGGCCACACCAGCCCTCAGGAACCCAGGGGACATGTTCCCTCAGAAAAGTTGAGGGAGGGAACCCTCTCTGGGAGGGGTTCTCAGAATTCTTTTAGAGTCCCTCAGTCCTGTGTCTCAGTGCCTGATAGGGGCAAAAGGAAGGAGAATGCTCAGAAGAAATGCCCATCAAGCAGCTGGAGTTTGTACAGAGAATGTGTGTTCAAAAGAGACCGCACATTCGTCTTGACCCTTGCATGGGGCATCTTCCAGCATTATCCTCCCACCCATCCTGTTATAGAGGAATGTCCCCCCGAGTCACTTTGAGGCTTTGCTTCACCCAAGCTCCTAGCCTCAGCTCCGGGGAAATGCACCCAAAGGTCTCAGTTCCACCGACCTCAAATTAGATTAAAATTTGAGCCTCTTCCGGGAGCCCTGAGGCTTAGAGACACTCCAGGGAACTGCTTAGAACTCCAGTTACCTTATGGAACTAGTTTTAATAACATTAGCAAAGGTCACACAGCAGTGACCCCCAAACCCTGTACTTTTTTTCACTCCCTCAAACCTCTGCACCGTTCCTTAGCTGTGGCAGACTATGCAGAGTGGTCCCGTGGAGACCCAGCGCTGCCTCTCACCTGCCTTTCCGGGCTCCCTGGAAGCTTGTCTCTTTCTAGGCCTCTTCTGGTTCAGCTCAGCCTCCAGAGACCAGGCTCCACTTGTCAATTGATTTTACTTCTTTTTCTCAGTGCTGGAGATGGAATCCAGGGCCTGGCACATGCTGAGAACATGCTTTACCACAGAGCTACATCCCCAGCCCATATTCACTTACCAACTTAGATGAAGTCAGTATCTTAAATTCCATGGAGATCAATATTCATGAAGTGATTAGTTCCTTTATTGTGACCTCCTCATTAAGGGAGGGGACAGATATGCACAGTCTGTAGCTCTTCCTTTTTGGTGGAAATAGTTTAGAACTCAAGGCCCTGCACTTGCTCGGTAAGCACCTTCCACCTGAGCATTCCTCCAGCACCTACCTAACCCACTGCCAGCCCTGGACTGAGATCATATAACTCCTGCCCAGCAGGGACCACGGGTGCATGCCACCATGCCCAGCTTACTGGTTGAGGTCAGGCAGGCCCTGCTAACTTTTTGCCTGGTTTTGAACCATGATCCTCCCAATCTCTGCTTTCCAAGTAGCTGTGATTACATGCAAGAGACACCATGCCTGCCCACTGCCCATTATTATGCAAGAAAACTATCTGGATCTATGCAGGTTAGTGTTTATCTCTAGGATGACATTTGGCCAGTTTATGTTGGCTTTTCTGGAGTTGTCAGGGGGAAAGAGTGTTTCTCTACTCAATCTCAGCCAAAAGGCTGAGAAGCAATGAGTATTTCTCCTTTTCTATCTTGCTAAGAGCTCTTTTGCAAATAGGCTGAGTGCTGGAATCCTGGTAGCTCCAAGGGGGAGAATAAAAAGGCTTGAGAAATCCCAGTTTTACAATATGGACAGGAAAAGGGCAGAAAGAAGGGAATACAGGGCCTGCAACACTCTGCCTCTCTCGACCCTGCTACATGGTTGCAAAATGTGAAATGTACATGCATACAAGTGCTTGCCATCTGGAACACAGGAAGTACTCAATAAATATTTGCCTAAACATTGTGATCACGTGTGCACAGTGCCTGGTACATAGTAGGTGCTCAATAAATCTGAATTCCCACACGGACCAGTCTAACCTTTGTCTGGGGTGGCTGGTGGGCTGCTGGTCAGTAACAGGAAATACTGAGTGAGACAGGAGGAAGCCATGGTCAAGGCCATCCTGCCTCCCCATCCTGCTGCCTTCACGCACCTCTTTTCTCATGTTTCCTTCACAATAGCTTCATGAAGCAGATTCAGTGGTGCTGATCAACCCCATTTTTCAGAAGGGGAAACTGAGGCCCTTCCTCATTAGGGTCATTCCTCATTAGGACTCTAAGATGAGCTCGGAGGGGATTTCTGGCTCTTACATATCTTCTGTTGGGGTGGGATGGAGGGACTGGGAGTGGAAGAGTCCTGAAGGCCCTAAGGAGCAGTTGCATTTGCTCATAGGAAGTCCGAGGCACCAGGACCCTTCCAGGCTCGGGATGAGGGACGGTCACAGCGGCCCAGCCAAGGTCAGAGCCAACTTCGAAGACAGTCCAGCCCTTCCCCCAGCAGGCAGGTGAGCACTGCTAGCCACCTAAGGGGCAGCCACCTTTGCTTCTCCTTGGTGCCAGGCTGGGATCCCAGGCAAGGGAGGTTCTCTATGAGAGGGTCAGAGCCTAGGTCATGGGTGTCCATCTCTCCCTTCTTTCCAAGGGCCAGCAGCTTTTGGCAAAATGTAAAGGACTCCACATCAGTCCTTCAGAAACAGTCCCTCCATGCTGTCCCTTCTGTCATTGGTTCCTGCTATATTGAGATTTTGGGGAAGATCGGCCTATCAGTCAGGCTTTAAAGGCTCCCTCTCCTAGGGCAGGAATTGGGTCTCTAAAGAAACCTAGAGGGCAAGTCCTACCCCAGTGGAACGGGCACTGGTGGTGGAAATTCGGGCACCTGATAGCCCAGGTTGGATTCAGTATCTTTCGGGGAGGGGAGTCCGGAAAGTGAGCAGCTCTGTGCAGATCTCTCTCTCTAGAACTGTGAGAAGTGGGTGAGAGGGAAGAGCTGAGCCTGGAGAAGGAGCCCAGAATCTGATTTAATCCAGGCTGCTGTGAAGACGAAGCTTTGCCTCTCCCAGGGCCCAGCTAAGACAGACAGCGGCCACACAGCCTGGCCTTGGAGCCTCACCCACCCCCCCACCTCATCCTCAGGTGACCAAGCCCTCTGCCAAGCAGGCAGAACCATCCCGGGGGAGCCGAGCCGAGCCTGCTCATCCTAGGAGTCCTGAGAGGCGGCTTGAGGGGGTCCTGCAGCTCCAGAGGTCCTCATCACCCCTTGGGACATCAGCTAGGACCCCTGAGAGGAATTCACGGACAAAAAGACCTCCGGAAAGAGGTGGGGCAGGCCCAAGGCAGCCTCTGAGAGGGTGGCAGAGTCAGGAGGAGCTTTCAGGGTCCCGGAGACTTCATGGATACCTGGAGAAGAGCTGGAGCAGCCAGGAAGAGGGCCCAGGACCTGGGGGCTGGTCCAGCCTGGAGGGTACACAGAGGAGCCCTCCTGGGAAGTACAGGGAGAGTTGGGGGCAGTCAGAAGCCTGGGAGGAGCATCCCCAGCAGGGCCGAGGCAACTTGTGGGAGCTGTCAAGTTCCCAGCAGCCTGTGAACCCCCCAGAGAACTGGGCAGGCCCAGCAGAATGCTTACACCCCCAGCAGCCTGAAACCCCCTCTGCCATGTGCTGTGGAGCTGAGGGAACAGGCCCACAGCTGCTAGGCCCTGAGAGGCGACTTGAGCTTGACTGGAGGGACCTGCTGGGGGCCTGGGCCCAACTCCCAAGGCTAGACTGGGAAGACCTCCTGGAACTCCTGCAAGCCCACCTGCTTCATAAGAACTCAGCTGGGCCCTGGGGTGACCCAGCCAAGACTTCAGGACCAGAACTGGGTCCCCTAGACACAAAAGACACTCTGGAAAGAGAACGACAGAGCCAACCTGAAAGCTGGGCTGAGGCCACTTTGGTCAATGGACACATCTCTGGGCAGCAGTCCCAGAGCCCAGCTCAATTGTCCAGTCCTGCCTGCACCTCCACCCAGTGGCCAGCAACCAAAGTGACAGGTGGACCAGAGACTGCAACTCTGGCTGGTCTGGAGCAGATGGGCCAGCTAGGGGGCTGTAGCCTGGCAGAAGGCCCCAGCCCACCAGAGCTAGAGGTGAGTTGTCCTACTCTGAAGGGTGGCCAGAAGCCAGTCCCAGACTAGTCTTCTTAGAAAGTCCTCCTATGATATGACCCCAGGTTCCACACCTCCAAGCCCCTCCCCAGTCCTCCCTGTTGACCAGGACTGTCCTGACCACATGCTGGCTCAGTGGTAGTGACCAGAACTGTTTTGATCCCTTACTACATGTATGCTTTTCTCACTTGGTCTCCATAGCAACCTGATGAGAAAGGCACCACTGAGACACTTGAGTTTCCCACAGGTAGAGAGGGCTGGGGCAGTGGTTGACTCAGCATCCATCACTATATGACCTCCAGCTGCATGCTCTGACCAGCCCTTCTCCGTTGCCCTACAATGTCTGATTTGTGTTGGATCTTGGGATCATGCCTGAGACTACAGCCAATGTGGCTATGTCCCTTCTCTAAGTCTAGGACGGCCCCACCCACCCCTCTCTATCCCCTGTGGCTCCTCAGACACAAAAGAGGAAGCAACAAAGTGCTCACTGGGTGGAGTTGGCTGCCAAAATGTATTCCTTAAATGAGGATTGTGTGCACAGTAGGCCCAGCACCAAGCAAGAGTTCTCCACAAGTCCTCCATGTGCCTCAGTGGTATTTGGTGCAGCCTTTAAGCCCAGAGCATTGATCTGAGGGTGAGGGGTGGGGAGAGCCCTACAACCTGGCTCTAGCTCACTAGGAACACCACGGGTGGGTTTGGACACCAGACTCTCCTCGCCTCAGTCTCTTGCATTGACAGGTGCTCTTTGGTGATACAGAGACTCCTGCTTACTCAGCCAGGCCCTCTGTCATCGGAGTGCAGTCCACTGCCACTGCCTCCACAGATGGCAAGGCTCCAGGCACTGGAGATCACTGGGATGAGTGTCTTGTGTGCCTTGACTTGTGTGCTGCAGATGGACAGGAAGAAGCTGCCACTCTCCCCGTTTACAGTAAAGAAAGCAAACCTCAACTCCAGGGGTCACACCATGAATGTCGTGAGAAATGAACTAAGCACCCACTCCAAAGCCTGGACTTTTAACTACCACAGTGTGAAGCCCCTGAGCCACACAGGCAGGATAGGGAGCTGCTCTCCCCTGTATCTCCCTGCAGCTTGTCTCAGTTGACCCTTTTGTCATTCAGTGCAAAGACACCAGAGGTGCAGGGTGAGCCAGCATGGTCCTGCCCTCCAGTTGCCCTCAGGCTTGTGGGGAGGTAGGGTGACCATAAACGACTCATGAGCACAATGTTGTGTTCCAGTGGCCTGCTTCAGGCTGGCTGGCTTGTCACAAGGGAAGTGGGAGGTCCGAAAGACTTCAGCTGGAGTTACACTACCCAAGGTGACTTAGAGGATGATGACTGGGAGGGGTGGGAACACTTGGTGCTAAGGGCATTTCACAGATGACAAAGCAGAGTATTCACCAGGTCTTGCTGGGGTTCCAACTGCTCCTCTGGATAAAAATCCTTGGTACAGCATCCAAGGCCTCCTTCCCTTCCTTCCACTCCAGATTTGCCTCTTGCTGTGTTGAGCTGGCTGGAGGACTCTGTGCACACATCTCTCTGCCTTTACACATGTTGTTCCAATCACCAAGCATGTCTTCTGCTCCCTCTTCACCCACCACAGTTCTGTTCGTTGTTCAAGTCTTAGGTCAGGTGTTCTGTCCTGAGAAGCTTCCTTGAATACTCACCTCACTCCCACGCTGGCGATGTTCCCCCTTCTAGACTTGGCAGTTTTTTCTCCCTCCATCTGTCACATTGGATTGTCTTTTCCCCATAAGAAACATGAGCTCCACGGGGGAAGGGGCTGTACCTACTATATCTCTACCTCTGGCTCCCAGCCCAGGGACTGACATAAAGGAGGAACTCAGCCCAGTGGACGGCTGATCAGTGAATTCATAGATGCTTGGGTGCATGCAAGAAAAGAGTGAGGTTGGGTGGGATGGGGGTAAATGTTGAATGAACAATGGGTGAATGGAATGAATGGGTAATGGACAGATAATGGGTGTTGGATAGGTGGGTGATGGATAAATACATGTTGCTTCACCAATGGATGAGTATATGTTGGGGAATGGATGGTTGGATGGATGACTTGGGTGGAATATGGAAGAATGGATGCTGGATGGATGGATAGATTGGTAAATAGAGAGTGGATATAGAGGGTAGATATATACGGTGACAGGCAGTGAATGCTGAAGGGATGATGGATAGGTAATGTAGGTAGGTTGTGTGTTGTTGGGTAACTGGATGGATACATGGGCCTATTGATGCTGGATTGATGGGTGGATGTTAATTGGATAGTTGAGAAGGTGGACCCTGGGATGAATGGACTCTCAGATGGACCTGGGCTAAGCTGTGTTCTTTCTTGTCTTCAGTTCCAGCCAGAGGAACTGAAGGAGGAGCCAGAGGAGCCTGAGGAGTCAGAACCAAGTAGAGATCCAGACTCACTGACTGACCAGAAGCAAGCCGACTCGGTAGTTGATTCATGAGCTTGGGCACATAGGGAGGAGAAGGGAAGGAAAATCAGGTTGGAGGCGGGCTGAGTTATTGGGGCCATCCATACCGAGGCTGGGTCTGCCATGAGGTCACCTGGGTGCATGGCGGACCTTGAGAAGAGAGGCTTTGGAGAAGCAGCTCAGCAGAGCCACCTCTAGTTTGGGGATCTGGGTGGGTAGATGATCCTGGGGTCAGAAACCCAGGGTTCTGCTTCTAACTGGCTGAACTGCCCTGAAAAGGTCACTGCCTTTCCTGGCGAATGACACTTTGGCCCTGATGGTCTCTGAGGGCAAGGTCCTTCCAGGCTTAGAGGGCTAGGCCAGGATGGTAGAAAAGGGTGGGGTTTCTGGGAGGTGGAGCCAGAGAAGTAAAGAGGGCTGGGGAGGTGCCCACAGTCAGTTGGGCCTGGAGGCGCTCCAGGATCCTGGCAGTGGACAGATGTGTACAGGGGGCCAGCCCTGAGGCTGGGCTGACCCTGGCTGCAGTTCGAGTAGGGCTCTGCCCCGCCCATCCCCTGCGACTTGCAGACAGACTGTTCTCATCACCCTCAGCCTTGACAGGGGTGAGGTCAAGAGTGGCTGAGAGGGAGGCAGACTGTTGGGGCTGTTTTTCACATCCTGCTCTTCCCCATGCTCCTTCTGAAAAGGCAGGTGTGACGAGCACTGGTCTGGCAGCCTGGAGCCCCTGAGTCTGGCCCTGATACTAGCTAGAGTTGGCAGCGGTGGGAGGGGAGTGTGGGGTTCAACCCCACACTATGTAGATGAGGAAACAGAGGCAGGAGAGTTGTCCCACAGTCAGTCAGTGCCTGGATTCAAATGAGAACCTAGGACTCAGAACCACCCAGTGCTCCCTCTGCCCCCCACCCTTGCCCATGCTGCTTTCTGGCTCTGCCTTGATCTCAGTGGCCTCTGGCTAGTTGCTTGGTGGCCATACTTTCCATCTGTGAAATGGGGAGGGCACAGGGGATTGATCACTAACAGGGGCTCTGACAACTTTGCTCTTCCTCTTTTGGGGTTATTTCTTCATACTTCCTGGAGTGGAGCTTTGTGAACAAAGAGGAAATGGCAATTCTGGGGGCCTCTGTCTCCCAGCAACATGGAAGACCTTCCACTCACCCAAGGCAACCTTGCCTGGACCGCCCCACTCCCTCCCTCCCTCCCTCATTCACTTACATGCACTTAGTGAGCACCTCCCATATGCTGGTGTGTGGGTCAGAGTGAGCTCTCTCTAGTGGCTCCATGCCAGTGGTTAGGGCTACGGTGGGGGTGTGGTGGAGGTGGGGTACTCCTTGCCCCAAAGCCCTGCTGGGCCTGTGGAGTACCAAACTCCACTTCTGGAGCATCTGCAGATTCTAGAGGGGAGACACCTGGGCTCTGCCCTACCCTGCCTGTTACCTGCCATGTGACTTTGGGCCAGTCCCTTTGCTTTGCTTGGTCCTCAGTTTCCCTAACAAGGATGACTGCAAAGGGAGAGCACGTTGGGGCTCTGCCAAGGATATCTATATGAATCTACGACTCATTTCTTTCATATAAACGAGGTTACAATCCTAATGTCTTATAGGCCAGGAAGGTGACAACGGTGACATGAGTGGAGGTTGGGGGACACTTGTATGACCCTTTGCCTCCAGATGCTTGTTGCTATGGGGAGGATGGGCCTAGAGTTTCCACATCTTTTGATATTTCAAGAGAAATTAGAAATATGTATTTAATAATCCCTGGATTATTTAACTTTAGAACCTAATGCAAAACAGTCGGCAAACGCCACATGGGTTGAATGTAGTCTGTGATCTGCACCTCCCTCCCCTTGGCAGCCTGTGGTTGACTTTAGGATGTGACCACACCTAAGGGCCCTGTCAGTCAAACACAATGCAGTGTGAACAAGTTTTCCTTGGTGACTCTGGGAGGGAAAGCAATAGGAACCCTGGGCTTTTGCAGAGGCAGAATGGACTGGGGAGGCTGTGGCCAGGGATGTGCCATCTGGCCAAAGGGATCAGCTGCCAACACTGGACCCTGTTTGACAGGCAGACAAGAGGCCAGCAGAGAGCAAGGCTGGGAGCCCACTCAAGGGCCGACTGGTGAACTCATGGCGGATGCCCGGGGACCGGCCCACGCTGTTCAATCCATTCCTGCTGTCTCTGGGGGTCCTCAGGTGGCAAAGGGTAGGCTGGCTCCAGCAGGGGCTGGAGGGGTGAGGGTGGATAGGAAGGATAGGGGAGGAAGGAGGTTGGTGTTAGTCAAGAGAGCGTGGGGGCTGAGAAGGAGGGATTGGGGCCCCTGGATGAAAGGAGAGGTGGCAGCTGAGTTTCTAATCTCCACTGGTCTCACTGGTCTCTGGTAAGGTGGGTTTTCCCACCTCCAGGGTGGGGCTAGGGGGGTTCATTTTCAGCTCCCAGGGTGAGAGGTGATGGGACAATCGCACAGCTGAGCCCTCTGAGCCCCTCCAATCAGCAACCCTGGCTGGGGAGCCAGGTAGGGGACAGAGGGTAAGAAAAGATAGGGAGGGCCTGCAGGGGCTCTGGAATTGCAAAGCAAGTCTCAGACCTGGGCCTGGGCCAGTTGCATAAACATCTGGCATTACGCAACCCACCCCCTGCCCAGAGGGACCTGTAAACACTCAAGGCTTCCTCAAGGACAAGGAGGAGAGGCAACTGTCTTGCCCCCTCCTGCCCCCTTCACAGTGGGCTACATGGGGCTTGGCATCTCCAGGAGCCACAGGCTGACTTATGAAGTCTGTCTGTCTCAGTGACAGGCCAACTCTTGTACCCACCATGGTTGACTCAGGCCCATTTTGCAGAGGCAGGCCTGAGGCTCAGGGGCAGGAACTGCCTTACCTGGGGTAGCACAGCCAGGGTGTCAGGATCTGAGTTTCCTCATTCCCGGGTGAGAGAGGTAGCAGTCAAACTCACATCTGTCTAGTGGGGAAATGGATGGAGACTCCCAGGGATATAGGGAGGGCTCCAGAGATTAGGATACACAGAGGGTGTGGGGGCAGTGCAGATACCTCCTATCCACTTCTTAATTCTCTGCTATGCTTTGGGAGCTAGGGCGCGGAGGGCAGCCAGGCACACGTGGTTATCTGGGTGCGGTGGCATCATCAAGCCCTGGACAGGAATGACCTTATCAGACCAAGTAAAGTTCACCCACACTCAGTGGAGCTGGCAGGAGAGGGCAGTCAAGTTCTTGGCTGAGAGAGGTGTGAGGAAGTGGGGAGAAGCTCTCTGGATAATGATGGTGACAGTGACCAGCAATTATTATGCACCCAACTGTACACCTGGTTGCATTTGGTCCTCACTACCAGGCACAGTTAGACTCATGTCATCCATGTACAGATGAGGAAGTAAAGTGACAAGAGGGAAAGTCACTTGTTCCAGATCACACGGGGGAAAAGCTGAGATTCAGATCCTGCTCAGCACTAAATGTTGACAAACCCTCCCCTGTGCACACTGATCTCCCTGGGCCCTCTGAGTCCTTAGCGCCAATAAGGTGTTCACCACAGACATGACAGCTGAGGCTTTGTGACTCTGGCTGTAATGATTCTTTCATCTGGGGACAAGGACACAAGGGTGCCAGAAGTACGATACCAAGGCCTTCCCTGACAGTTACTGGAGAGCCAGAAAGCTGGGCTGGAATTCTGTCTCTGCCTCTAACTGGCTGTGTGCTTTGGGCAATTGTCTCCCTTCTCTGAGCCTTACCTTAGTGTCTTCTACACAGGGCACTAGATAACTCCAAAGTTTGGTGACTTTGGGCTTGGCCAGCTTAATAACTCACCCCTGGGTCCCTGGGATTCTGCTGCTCCGTCCTGCAGGAGTGAGCTGTGATTTCTTTACTTGTGCGTCTGTTCATTTGACCAGTGTTTACTGAGGATGTACTGTGCATCAAGGCTCTGGCCTCCCAGACATAAAAACCACATTCCACCCCTGCCCACAAGAAGCACAGTGAGAGAACATGCACGGAACACAGTGGAGACATTGCTTTAGTGGAGGGATGAGCAGGCAAGATGGATGCAGGGAGCACCTGGAGAGGGATGGGATGCAGGGGCAACTGGGCAAGGGGTCTTCTGTCTGCTGACTCACTCTTCAAGGATTGAAGGCCTGCATGAAGTGTAGGGAGAGGGTGGGGAAGAATCTAGAGTGAAGTGGATATGCAGGTGACCTCCGTGGGAGGGACTCCCAGTGGGCGATGTTGGGAAAGATCTTCAGTTCCTTGGGCCTCCATTTCTTCATCTGTGAAATGGGGATAGTAATTACAAGAACAATCACTTTTGAACCCCAAATCAAGATGGCAGAATAGTTGAAATAGCAATTCATTCAGGCTCCCTTTACCCCTAACCCAAGGAAAAGTAGTTAGGGATAAAGAGGTTGGTCTAGGTGCTTTCCTTGGATTAGTGCTTCGTCCTTATATCAGCCTCATGAGGTAAAGGGCACTAGCACATTCTATGAAGGGTGAAATCCAAGTTCAGAGAACTCAAATACCTTGCTTAATGTTGAACAGCTATGCAGCACAGGCTACCACGTGCATTTAGCAACAAATTCCACCAGGTCCCTCCTCATCTGCAGGACTCAGATGAACTCCGGCCCTAAACAAACTGCCAAATGCTCCTGGGAACACGAGCATCGGGTGCACACTCAGGCCCGGGAACCCAAAACGTTCTTAACTGATAATGACCCGAGGTGAGAAGAGGGCATTTCACAAAGGCCCTACACTCAAGAACTCATTTTGTGTGCAGCTTTCTTGCTAGCTATTTTCTTACTGTGTGACCTAGGTCACAGATGGCCCAAGTCTCTGAGCGTCCGTTTTCTCATTTGTTAAATGGGGACCAGGAGCTGAGACACAAGTAACCAGCTGGGCCCGTTGGGTTGTTAATGTGTGCTTTGACCACATCCCCAACCAACCAAGGCGCCAACACCTAATGGACCCATAGCTCCGTAGGATGACTAGGGTCTGGGACGGGATGCCGGAGTCCGGCAACCAGAGGGCCACGCCCAGAGGCCCCGGCCTCGACGCTATGGCCGGACAGAGTCACCTGCACGCAGAGCTCTTCCTTCCTCCCAAGCTGCCACCGCCCCATCCGCCCGCCCCGCGGCCCTGGCGCGTCCGTCCCGTCGCGCAAGCCCCGCCCCCCCAACCAGGCCCGCGCTCTCATTGGCCCGGCTGCCGCCCCCGCCACTGTTTGTCTCGGCGTCCCAGCCGCCCATTGGCTCGTCCGGGTCCTCCCAGGAAGTTTGAAAAAAAAAAAAAAAAAGTTTTATGGGCGGATGGAAGGGGCCGGGGCAGCGCCGGGGAAGGGAAGGGCTGGAGCAGCGGCGGCTGGGCGGCCGAGAGGGGCGGCGGCGGCGGGGTGTCCGCGCCGCAGAACCTGGCCCGTGAGCCCCTTCTACCTTCCTGCCTCCGGCTCCCGCCGCCCAGGGGCGCCGCCATGACGGTGAGTGTCTCCGGTCGAGACCTGGGCAACGGGCGAGGAGGAGCCGACCGCTCCCCGCCTTCCCGGGGAGCCCCTTCCTCACTCCCTGGAGGCGGGAAGGGGTCTCGGCCGGAAGACTGGGTGACTCCGCGGCCCGGGCCGGCCAGACCCGCCTCCCCTCCCCTCCTCACCTCCTCACCTGCGCTCCCATCCTCACCCCACGAGCGCAGGCCACCCGAGGAGGTGGGAACTCCCCGCAACCGTCCCGCGCAACCGTCCTCGCTTTTGCAGAACCAGTCACGGACGGATTCGGGGCCACCCTTTCCCCCTCTCCGACAGCCCCCCAGGTGAACAGCCGGTTCCCCCCGGCTACCTGGGGCTCCGGGCCCCGGGAGGAGCGCACATGCGCCTGGCCTGACCCTGGGTCGTTGCCTCGGTTGGGAAGAGGCGCTTCGGAGCTTGCACGGGTCGCGCTGACCCTGGCCTAACTTGGCAAGATTGGTCACGCGTGTGGGCGCTGGCCCGAGGTTAGGGGATGATGAGGGGCCGGCCCGCCCACCGCATGGTCCGGGAGCCCATCCTGCCGGGTCTGAAACGGTGTTCTCCCAGTGCTGGGGCCTTGGCTGGGGCACACATGGCAGGGGCTAGCGTTTCTCTTGGGGGTGAGCCCTACTCAAGGCCGTCAGTACTGTGCCTTCATTGGCCTGTCGAACCTCACACCTGAGTCCACTGTTCTCCCCATTTCACAGACAGGTAAACCGAGGCTTGGGAGGGACACTGGTGAGTTGCCAGAGGGTGATTCCCCCACACTCCCCTGACTGTAAGGGAAAAGTAGCCCCTGTCCTGGGTCAGGAGGACCACCTGACTATGGTATTCTGGAAGGGAGTGGTGGGGCTGCTTTTGATTTCAGGCCCTGAGAGCCCGGTGGCCCTATTGGGGTTGGGAGGAGCACGAGCAGGGTGTGTGTACACATGCGCATCTCTGCCTAAAAGTGAGTGGAGCCCTAGTGAGGGGTGGGCTGCGCTGCCGGGGGCGTGGCCTGTGGGGCCCAGTCTCTGAGTGTGATGACCTGGCGCTGCTGCTGCTGCCTGGACTTCCTCGGCCTCCGCACATCCTGCCACCTCCCTGCTGGCCTTTCCTGCCGTCAGCAGCAGCCACCCCTTCCCAGGCAGGGAGTAGAGAGATGTGGGGGGAGGAGCTGAGTCCGTGTCTTGGGGCCAGGGGGAAGTGGTTGCATGGCCCACCGGGTGTCTGCCAGGCCCCGAACTGGGTGATTTCATCTTACCAAATTGATCTTTTAAGTTGGGTACTATCCCCATCAAACAGCTGGAGAAACTGAGGCTTAGAGAGGTGAAGGAACATGCCCTGGTGAGGAGGTTGGTCCCTGGCTGGATCAGAATTTGTATCCAGGTCTGTCCCAGTTTGTTTTCTAGGGAGAGATAAGAAAAGTACACAGTTTGCCGCTCCCGGGCAGTATGTGTTGAGCAAGGGTGAGGCTGCTGGGCATAGCATGCGTGTGGTGCTGGGAGGAAGGCAGTGCTGGTAGGAGGAGGGCTTCCAGAGGGAGATGTCCTGTGATATTACGACTTTGTCAGGTGGAGATGGACAAGGGAAGGACAGAGCTTTGGGAGGAGGGAACGGTGTGAACAAAGGCTAGTTGGCCCTGTTGGGGATGCTAAAAGCACAGAGGAGGCCTGAGAAAGCACTTTGGGCTTTGGTCAGCTCGATGGGGAGCCATGAAAGGTTTTGGAGCAGAGTGAAGGCCCATGATCACCACTAGCTGTGCTCACTGAGCTCCTCCTGGCTGCCATTCATACTGAGCCAGCTCTGAGCTGGTGTTCCTCCTATGCCTTCCTCAACCCTCTTTCTCTCTCTAGTCCATCACTTTGTTCCCCACCCCTGAACACAGGGATGTAGACAGCCAATGGCTCAGGTGCTGGGATTTGGTAACTGCTTAGAAACTGCAGGGAACTTGAGATTTGGGGCTGGACCTGGAGTCTGGATTGTCTTCCACCTTCTTGCCTGAACTCCGGCAGAGCTTTGCTGAGAAGCCTCGTTACCCAGCCATTGCCAGGCATCAAATTATATACTTGTTTCCTTGTTTATTGTCTGTGTCTCCTAAGATCCACCAGGGCAGGGGCACAGCTCTTACTCACAGCTGATTTCTTGCCCTAGAACAGAACCTGGCTTTTAAAAGTCTGGGGTAAGGTTTCCAAAAAGTCTCCCTGAGCCCCATAATGTGCCGGCTCCTGGGTCCTGACTGGCTTGCCTGGAGGCTAAAGTAAAGGCCATAAGACAATCCTGATGCAACAGGGACCTCTGCCAGGGCTCCCCACTGAGGGAGGCAGCAGTGGGGAGGGGGCAGCTGGCAGGCTGAGCAGGGTAAGTAGTGGGAAGAGGCCTCAGCAGTGCAGATCAGCACCTTCTTCAGGCATAAGTAGGGACTTGCTTTGGCCAACAAGGAAGCCTAGTATTTCAGACCGAACAACATGGCAGTTGTGAAGAGTTCAGAGTCCTGGTGTGTTGGGGATTTGTGAGCACTGTGATAGTATAAACAGGGGCCTCCAGGCAAGGGGAGGCCAGGCTGGAAGGGAAGATGAGGCAGGTGTATTTTGTTTTGGAGTCACCTGGAGCCATTCCCAGAGGTTTTAAGCAGCCATGTGACACTAGGCCTTTTTGAGTGGGTTCCCCTGGCAGTGTTGGGTAGAGGGGGCTGAGGCCACTGTCTAGGCAGGAGGCAGGACTGACCTGTGGCCAAGGTCAGGAAGGAGAGCATGAGCCTGTGGCTACTCCTCAAAAGAGAATGAAGAAGCTACACTACCTGCAAGTGGAGAAGCAGGGCTGGCCCTGACAGCTTGAGAGCCAGGCCGGCAGGCCTTTTGATTCTGGCCACAGGTTCCCCTGCCAGAGAGTTTAAAAACTCTCATTAGCAGTGCTAGGTCGTGCCTGACATGGTGTGCTTTGCATCTGTACTGGCCTTGGAGGGTCACCAGGCTGCTCCGTCTGCAGCCATGGTTCCTGGGGCCAGGTTGGGGTGAGCGAAATGTCCTCAAAGCTTAAGAAACAAGAACAAGGAGCCAGAAGATGTTTATTCAGCTTGTCCTGGGGCCTGCTGTGGCCAGCCTTAGCCAGACCCTGGGTCAGTGGGGGATCCCAGGCTGGAGGGAAGTGGAGGCAGGTGTGGTTGGTCATGGTCATCAGCCTTAGCTTGGGACTACCCTGGGCAGCCTTGTCACAGGTGGGTGATAGGCTAGCAGAATAGAGAACAGACAGGACGAACACAGCCCCAGGGTTTCCTGGCTTGGAGCAGAACCTCTCTCCTCCTTCAGACAGATATGCAGGACGAGGCTGCCAGCTTACAAAGGTCCCTCACCATGCCTGTGAAGGGTTCTGGATGTCCAGGCTACTGACCCAAACTCTCTCAGCCCATTTCCTCCACCTAAGAGGGGTGGGTCAGGAGAGGTGGCTAGGTCAGATGGCTCTGGTTTCCAGCTGTCGCCACTCACCCTACTAAGCTGAGCCACGACTGCCTCCACGCAACCAGACACCTTGGTCTGGTGAGGCTGTGATGTAGGCGCTGATAGGTGGGCTCAGAGCCATGGTAACAGGTGGCTGCCTCCACCACCACCACCGGCCTGGCCTGCTCTGCACACCTCCCTGCCAGTGAGTAGGAGTTGAGACTGTAGAGGGACTGGGACCTAGATGAGAGAGGACCCCAGTGTGCAGGGAGGGTCTGATGGCTGCTGCCTTCCAGATGGGCTTGGTCAAGAAAATACCAGTGTGAGAAGCTTCTTCAAGTAGGTCTGGGTTAGGGTATGAGGCTCACATGCCCCTGTGGACATGCTGCGGCTGGGAGCCCCCAAGCCCCGAGGCTGTGCATCCCTGGGCAGTATCTGGCAGGTAGGGCTTGTCAGGACTAAAGTGACATGACTTTCCCAAGGAGACCTAGGCTTCCTAAGGGGACCTCAGCCTGGGCCTGACTCTACCTTTTAGGTCTCTAGGAGACAAGGAAGGGCAGGACTGACTGGAGGGCCAGCGTGCAGAGGTGGGCAGAATTAGGGTGCGTTCCTAGTGGGCCACCTGGGCCTTGTTACAGGGGACCTAGACAGTCTGCTCAGCCCATTGCTTTGGGCTACCTAGGAGTCTCTATAGCAAGGTCCCCTTGGCTCCCTCTCCTCCCAGAGGGAGGGAAGCTTGGACATCTGGGGTGTATGTGTCAGCCACTTGGCCCAACCTGTTGGATCTCAGAGGATGCCGGATGTTGGGGGAAGGGGCCAAGGCTGCCTCAGTGGCTGGAAGTCTTTGGATTTGAGGGGCTCTCTGGGCCTTTAGCCCCTCTACTGGTTTTATCAGACCTCAGTCTCATAGGACTTGGGATAAAATGTATACTGCACCCCTCTGTGCAGCCCAGGTGGCCTCCTGTGGGCCTGATTCATCTTTCTCTCACCTCCCACAGCCCGACCTGCTCAACTTCAAGAAGGGATGGATGTCAATCCTGGATGAACCTGGAGAGGTTAGGAGGGCTGGATGGGAGGGGAGAGGTGGGCTGGGCTGGGCTGGTGCGGGGTCTCCCTGGCCTTTCCAGCCTTCTGGAGGCCCTCACCTCTGAGGGTAGGGGTGGAGCTCAAAGGTGGGGGCCAGGTGAAAGCCCTAGGGAAGTGCGCTCCTTGTGCAGTGGAAGAGAAGACCTGGCAGGTGGAGGACAGAGGCTGCTGCCCGTATGTTTCCTGAGCAGTCTACAGTGTGAAAGTCACAAGGTGGAGGCCTCCTGGCTACACGTGCCCCACACCCCTTTCTCTGCTCTCATCATGAGCTCCTTGGCCATCCCACTTCATGACCCTGACTAGGGATCTGAGGATGTGAGGTGGAGGGTTCACAGAGATCCCCTGGCCTGGGACAGACTGCCTAAGGCTCGGGCATGAGCTGAGAGCACAGGCTCAGAAGTTTTACCAACCCGGGACTCACTGGTGGAGTCACAGCGTTCTCTAGGCCTCAGTGGCCCCATCTGCGAAGTGGGCGTAGTGGGTGATGAGTGGAGAATAAAGTCAGAGATCAGCAGTGGAAGGGTCCCATAGTCCCTTTGGCCTACTGGGAGCTCAGCTTATGACCCTTCTGTCTGTCTACTGTATCTATCCTTGGAACCAGAAGGTACAGTGGCTATTTTGCCAGCTTTGCCTTTCTGCTGCCATACTGGAGCTTGGGAGCTGAGTTGGCATCCTGCCCACCTGGCCCGGGAGGGGCCACCTCTCACCCCAGCCTGCATGCGCCTGTGGCTCGGGTCTGCGTGCAGCCTGCATGCCGGGCAGGGCTCAGAGCCAAAGGGAATCTCATTGTGTTTCCTGCCCACACACTTTATTCCTTCCAGCCTGCAGCCTTCCGTCCCTGCTGCCTGCCCACCATCCCCTGGTGGCTGCTCTCCAGGAGCACACAAGGCCTGGCACCCTGCCAGTGACCCCTTCCTGGCCTTCCCACCCAGGGTCCCTGGAGGGCAAAGGGATTATGAGCCCCACCCAGAACTGGCCATTACTCATGCTCCTTCATGGGGTTTTGGAATGTCTGAGCTGGAAGGGCTCTGGGAGTGTCACCAGCCCAGCCCCCCATGCACAGACAGGAGATAAGCCCATGAGTGTCTGTCCCTTCTAAGCCTTGGACAGCTCAGGCTAGAACTGAGCACCTGAGGCCCATGGAGCTTATCCAGTTCCCAGCACGGACACCCAGAGTAGGCCTGGAAGGACCAAGAAGCTATTGACTGCCCCAGGTTGCAGAGAGGCAGTTGAGGTCCCAGGCAGCAACTTGATCCACTCAGGGAAGGCAGGATGGTCCTAAGTGGCCAGCCACTTGCCAATAGCTTGGTGCCCGTCCCTGCGCCAAGGGCTGTGAGAGACATGGGGTAGGTGTTTCTAACCTTACTGGAAGGCTTAGGAACTTTTTTTTTTTTTCAGTATTGGGGCTTGAACTCAGGGCCTACACCTTGAGCCACTCCACCAGCTCTTTTTTTTTTTTTTTTTTTTTGTGATGGGGTTTTTTGAGATTAAGGTCTCATGGACTATTTGCCCCCGGGTGGGGGGGGGTGCCTTTGAAATGTGATCCTCCTGTTGCTTGCCTCCTGAGTAGCTAGGATTACAGGTGTGAGCTATCAATGTCTGGCAAGGCTTAGGAACTTTTTAGCAGCTCTGCTGTATAGTCAGAAGACTGATGCTCAAATAAGTAGAGACACTTGCTTGCAAGCACACAGCTAGCAAGGGACTGTCACACCCTAGGTCCCTGGATACTAAAAGCCTGTTTCTCAGGGGAAGCAGCATGGAAAGAAACAGAAAGCATTATCCTTGCTGCCCTGGAAAATTTACTAAGTTCTGGAGGGAAGGAAGCTAAGTACTTGAAACAACAAACAGTATAGATAGCTTGGTGACATGGGGGAGTCCCAGGAAGGCTGAGGTTTGGGTGACCTGCACTGACTCTGGCAGTGGGTAGACCTCAGCTGGCATTCGAGTGGAGTAACCAGAGCCTAGAGGTAGGCTGAGTTTGGTGTGTGGGATGTCAGGCTGTTCCATGCCCTTGTCCCTTGCCTGCACGTGTTGTCAGCCAAACCTTAGCTGTATTGAGAGGCACTGCAGAAAGCTCTCTAACCCGTGAATTACAAACGTGCATGCAGGGCTTTACCTAATAAGTGCAAGGCCCTGAGTTCAAACCTCAGTACCACAAAAAGAAAAGTGCACATATGTTATAGCGTTCTCCCACATTGAACATGTGGATACCAGTGTGCAGGTGGGAAGAAAAGACTCTGCCTGGTACTCGGCCATCCACCTTAAGCCCCTTGCCAGTTCTCTTGTCCTGCAAAACTTTGTCCTTGATCACTGCTGTGGCATTCCTGGGGGGGGCTCATTATAATTTTCTGACCCCACTTAGCCCCTGACTTGTTAGGCAAGTGATCTTCCATAGGTCATGTCCCCTCTCTGATCTGCACTAGGGTGGTACCTAAGGAACCTTGTATCTTCAGAGGGTTCTGGGAGCATCAACAAATCTAGGGGAGTGCATGGTTTTGGAAAGTCAACCCATTTTACAGCTGCTGCCCCCTAGAGGCTTGGAGGGGGAAATGAAGGGACTCTCTTCAGATCTGGCTTTCAGACCCAGGGCTTCCAACCTCAACTGTGAGAATGGCTGATTGTCAGCAGCTCCTAGGCAGAATTGTTGGCATGAGCTCCTTCCTTCCACCCTCACCACCTTCTTGCTCATCATCTCTTCTCCTTTGCAGTGGAAGAAGCATTGGTTTGTGTTGACAGATTCAAGCCTCAAGTATTACAGAGACTCCACTGCAGAGGAGGTGAGGCAACTGAGTGGGAGGGTCCTCTCCCCGTTCATGTGCCCATAACCCCTGGCAGGGGCTGGGATCAGGGGAGTGGGCTCTCCAGGCCACTCATTCGACCACTGTGGGACCTCCTGCTCTAGGCAGATGAACTGGATGGTGAGATTGACCTGCGCTCCTGCACAGATGTCACTGAGTATGCTGTGCAGCGAAACTATGGCTTCCAGATCCACGTGAGGCTGCATGCAGCAGGGGGGAAGCGGGCAGCATGACCAGAGACCCAAGAGGAGGTGTTGGTGTTGACTTTGACTCACTTATATACCCAGAGACCCATCCTCAGAGCCAGTCAGCAGCGCCGACACTAACTATATCTAGGGAGAACCTTGAGCCACCAGCACTGTGCCCAGGCTAGCAGGGGAAGATTAATGCCCTTTTCCCACCCCTCAAGACCTTAGACACTCTCCTGGGAAAGAAGGGCTGCCTCCCTGGTGTCCATGGTGGGAGGGAGCATGAGTCTGGCCATGTGGCAACCTATCATGGGATACACTTGCAGACAAAGGATGCTGTCTATACCTTGTCAGCCATGACCTCAGGCATTCGGCGGAACTGGATTGAGGCTCTGAGGAAGACTGTGCGTCCAGCTTCAGCCCCAGATGTCACCAAGTATGTGCTGGGCTAGGCTGGGGCCTTGGGGTGGCACTTAACCCTGTATCCCTGAGCAGGGTTCTAGACACTCCCCTGAGGGCCCTGTGGCTGTACCTCCTGGGCCTCAGTTTCTCTAGCAACAAAATGGGGAGAAAGTAATGAGCACCACTGGTATTCATGCAGAAATGCATTGAGGATGTGAGGTTTGACCTACCACCCCTCATGTCCCCCAGTTCCTGAAAGAGTCATGTAAAAAGATAATTGTGAGGCAAAGGCCCTGCTAGGTGGCTCTTCTGTCTCTGTGGTGGGGCTGTGCCTGAGCCTCTGCTGAGGAGAGCCTAGGCACCTTGGTGCCTCTGCTCCCCCTCTGAGATGAGGTGCCTCCCTCCTCAAGGTTGCCATGGTAGAGGAACGGGGCGATTTGTTACCTGATGGCAGAGCCCTCTGGGGAATGAGGCTAGGAGCTGCTGGGTGAAAAAACAGAGCATGGTATGGAAGGGGGCTAAATGTGAGTCCCTCAGCTTGGCCACATCCTGGCTGCTTGACCTTAGGCCAGTAGCTTTTCCATCGGTGTTTCGGATTTCTCATCAGTTATGTTGGGTATTCAAGTGAGCAGATGTGCTGGAGGCCTTTATAAACTCCCGAAGTTTATAAATAGTTGGCCTACTATTCAATGTATGGGCTTGGCTGCTCAAACAAGGAAACTCCAGACACAGTGGCTTAAGCAAGGTAGATGTTTATTTCATTCTCAAGATCATCCCAGTGCTGTGTGGTCTAGGCCTGGTGGGCAGCTCGGCAGTGCTCAGCACACAGCTTCGCTTCTTTGTCAAAGGGCAATGCGTAGGCACCTAGGATGTCCCAGCCAGGAGCCATGGGAGTAGTACCCAACCCTTTAGACAGAGCTGCTTCTCACCCAAGTAGCAGAAGGTAGTCACATGGCCACATGTCACTGAAGGGGATTCTGGGAAGTGTAGTTTTTGAGCGGGAGTCCATACACCTAGCTGTATTGTGGAAGAAAAGAACAGCGATGGTCATTCAGAGTCTCAACAGCTTGTGCTCTGTGCACCCAAATGTAAGCAGTGCCCACAGGCATCTCTCCTATTCCAATGTGAGCCTCCTGAACCCAGGGCATTTTTTTCTCATGAGTTTTTTGGTGGACTGGAGGAGTGGCTCAAGTGGTAGAGTTCTTGAGTCCACCAAAAAAAACAAAAAAAAATGTAGAAAACAAGAAATGAGTTTTTTGGCTTCATGCTTTTTTTTTTTTTTTTTCGGTGGTGGTGGTACTGGGGTTTGAACTCAGGGCTTCACCCTTGCTAAGCAGGCACTCCATCACTTAAGCCATTCTGCCAGCCCTTTTTTGTGATGGGTTTTCTCTGCAACTTTTTGCCTGGGCTGGCTTTGAACTTTAGTCCTCCTGGCCTCTGCCTCCTGAGTAGCTAGGATTTCAACTGTGAAGCCATCAGGCACCTGCCTGGCTTTGTGCCTTTAATGATAGTGTATCCATCAGCATTTGCAAAGGACCTCCTGGTTGCTTTGTGCACATTTGCTTACCAAGCCCTCACATCCATGCCATGTGAGGCATTTTGTCCCGTGTGAGGCATTTTGTCCCATGTTCCAGATGAGTACCTGAGGCTCCAAGAAAGGAAGGGAAGCCAGACATTCTGGGCCCTCTGCTGGCAAATGGTAGAACTGGGATGTCCCCAGCATCTACTACTGATGAAGCTTGAGTTTTCCGTCTCTTGGTTGGACTGCTTGCTCCCCTGGGGTGTGTCCAGCCCCTGGCACTGGGCCTGGCACCCAGGTGGCCCTCTGAGTGGGCAAGGTCTTGCCTGACGTGGCTCTGCTGGTGCCCTAGGCTCTCGGACTGCAATAAAGAGAACACACTGCACAGCTACAGTACCCAAAAGGGCTCACTGAAGGTGGGGGAACAGCGAGCAGGCTCCGAGGTCATCAGCCGGGGTGGTTCTCGCAAGGTGGATGGGCCACGGCAGTCCCTGGACTATGTGGAGCTCTCCCCGTTGACTCAGAGCTCCCCACAGCGGGCCCGCATCCCGGTCCGCACTCCTGACCGTCCTGCCAAGCAGGAGGAGCTGGAGCGGGACCTGGCCCAGCGCTCTGAGGAGAGGCGCAAGTGGTTCGAGGCCACAGACAGCAGGGCCCCAGAGACACCTACTGGAGAAGGGCCACGCCGGAGCCTGGGCGCCCCCCTGACTGAGGATCAGCAGAGCCGGCTCAGTGAGGAGATCGAGAAGAAGTGGCAAGAGCTGGAGAAGCTGCCCCTGCGGGAGAGCAAGCGGGTACCACTCAACGCCCTGCTCAACCAAAGCTACGGGGAGCGCCGGGGGTCCCCGAGTGACAGCCACGAGGCCCTGGAGAAGGAGGTGGGCCCCTTGCCTCCCAGCCCCTCTCTAGTCCCTGAACGCATGCCTTGGCATTTATCTTACACACCTACAGTGATGGGGAGTTCAACCTTGATCTGCTCACTGTCACGCACCTCAGGCTTCTTGTTTGGAAATCTTACTTGGCCTTGGTGTTTATTTCCTGTTTTGCTTCTTTCTAGCTCTGCCCTTAATAATCATAGGGAAGAGAAGTGGGAAGCAAAGGGAGACCATCTGTTATGCATATTTTATAAACAAGCCTGTCCAGAGCCTCTTTACCTCCCTCAGCTCACATCTTGCTCATGGCATGTTGTGATCCTCCTGGGTGGACCTTGTCACATTGTCACTGACATGAGGCATAGCGATGTTTGCCCTGCTCCCTTCTTCATGAGTCATATCCGTGACTGCAGTGTGCAAGTCCCAAACCTCTCTTGTGATCTCATGGCCTAAGCTCTCCCAGGTCATTGGCCTGGCCATCCAGAAACCAGCCAGAACGTCCCTCTTGCCTGTGCCTAGCCATTCTCAAAACCAAAGCTGCTCCTAAGCACCCCACAGAAGTTGGGTTTGTAGCCCTGTGGAGCTGGAAGGCTGTGGGCTCTTTCCTTCCCGCTACCGGGTCCCTCTCCATTTCTGGGCCCCCATTGACCTGGTCTTCTCCCCTCGTAGGTCCAGTCTCTTCGTGCCCAGCTAGAGGCATGGCGTCTTCGAGGGGAAGCTCCTCAGAATGTATCCAGACCCCAGGAGGATAGTCTCATCCCTCCAGGCTACATCTCACAGGTAAGGCTGAGGAGCTGTTGTGTGGGGTTGGGGGCAAGTTTCTGGTTGCTGTGTTGTCAGAAAACAAATTTAAAACAGTTTGGAAGCCCTTCCTGTGTGCTAGATCCTGTGTGAGGCATGTGACGTGCATCCTCTCATTTCATCTCCCCACAGCTGGTGGGCATGATCACTGTGCCCATTTTACAGACAAGGCCACTGAGCTCTGAGAGGTTATGTGACTTGCCCGAGGTCACCCAGTCTGCAGGTGTCAAAGGTGGGATTTGAGCCTGGGTTCCACTGACTGCAGAGCCTATGTGTGAGTCCCCGTGTGACACTCTGCACTTGGACTCCTTCCCCTTCATCACCTTGGGGAAATGGGGAGCCCTGGGAATTGTTCCCTAAACACAGGGAGAGCCTGTTCATGCCTACCAAGGAGGTCTGCAGGATGTGGGAGCCTTCAGTGGCCCTCAGGGAGTGTACCTTCTGCCCGGACAGCACTTCTCAGCTGGGGGTGACTTTGCCCCTGGGGACAGTTGGTTTTGTCTGGAAACAATTTTGGTTGTCACGCTGAGACAACTGGATCCCCAGAAAAAAAGCATGTGTGTGTGTGTGCACATAGTTACTATAAATTTTACTGATACAAAAGATGTTTAGTATATAATTTACAAATAAAAATATATAATACTTTTTATTGTGAATTCCACATGGTGGATTTTTCTCAGAATGCTTTCAGTGATTTTCCATATTCTTGTGTCCACAGCTAATTAACAAATACACACAGATCTAATATAAATGCAGTTGCCATTTTTGTTTATGCTAACAAGTAAAGTGAGAATGCATATGGAAACTTCATCTGGTCAATATTGTGAGCGACTTCGCCAAATCAGATAATAGTTTCTATTGAGCATTCTATTAAGACTATTTCTGCAATTTTTTGTTCTGTGTACAATATGATGGTTATAGATGAGATACTTTCAAGTTTAATCTGTCATCCTAGCATTTTCTCAGCACTTGTTTAATTCTAGACAGTCCTTAAGACAGAGGGTCAAGTTGTGAGTTGTAACATCTACCAGTTCCCATGGTGTAAGTGCTCTCACCATGGTTGATGTTTGCTACCCATGCAAAGTCACTGAGCATAGCCTCGGAAGAGTCAGCACACCATCATGTAGCATTTCTGTCATACAGACACCACAGCCATAAACAACCTCGGGAACACATATAATAAACACAGTGAAAAAATTAGGGAATGACACTTTCTGACTATTGCCTTTGTTTTCAATATAATTAATTGTGAGTTTATAAATTTAGTTTTTAAAAATGGCCTTGCTTAGCACCTAGGTCACAAAATTCCTAAAAATTTGACAGTTATTTGCAGTCTATAGTACACCATTGCCCAAAGGAGAAAAGAATGCTGGGATCCTAGGCCCTGGATGGCAGGACCCTTCTAGAAGTTCCCAGGATTCAGTGTAGGTCACCACGGAAGGGGCTCTCTGGAAGGCTTCCTAGGTGGTGTATGTGTGGGGACACTGGTTGTAGCTGATGGTGGAGACTGGTTGTTGCCTATTAAAGATCTTCCAAGAGTAAGCTGAGAGTTATTAGTCTTATTCCATAGACCTTGGGAGGTCTGCCAGTGACATGGAAGGTGATCTTGGAGTTCAGAGACTCAGGAGGGGGCTAGGCTCAGGCCAGAGGAGCTAGGGCGTGGTTAGGAGAGAGTGGGTTGGTGGTGGGGGTGAGGGTGTATCTGGAGGGAGAAAATAGTACTTGATGATTGGGCCTAGGAGGGCAGAGAAGAGTCTGCAGGGCCCTGAGGCGAGGCTGCTGCACCAGCAGAGACCTCCATCCATGAGTAGTGAGTGGGAAGTTCTGCCACATGAGCAAGGAGAGTTGAGGCCTGTTGAAGAGGCCAGCCTGGACTTACCCGGACTTGGGGAGTATGGAGAAGGAGCCAGTGTTGTCAAAGACTTCCCTTGGCTCACACCTGGCCTGGGGGCTCTGCGAAGTCCAGGGGCACCTCTCTGAGTATGTCCATTCACCTATAAACAGAGCAGTTCCATCTTTGTCTGTTTTACTATTACAACTGACTTTAAATTCCATCTGAGAAAAGGTTTCTTCCAGCAAAATGAAATTTTAAAAGCATCCTGGGACTTCTCAACTTACAGATGGGGAAACAGAGGCCCAGAAAGGGAGTGTGACCTTTGAGCTGTAGGCAGACCTAGAATCCTAATTTCCTGGTCCCCACATGTTCCATTGGGCACTCCAAAGGATGTCAGCACTTTGTCTGGTTAGGCTGAGGTGGGCAGAGGCAGCAAGTGGAATTGGAGGGTTGGGAAGAAAGAAATAGTCAGGAAACAGTCAAAGATCATGGTGGGGGCATCTGAGCAAAGGCCAAGAAGAGGAGCTGAGTCATGTGTCCCCCTCAGCACAGGTGGAGGTGGCTGGATATTCAGTGGACCCTGGAGAGGTGACAGCTTGGGGAGGGATTCCCAGCTTGGTATCTCAGTTTGAGTAAGCACCTCTCTTTTAGGGCTGGGGGCCTTGCCACCACAGGACAACTGTTGGGAGGTCTGGGCTTCATGCATTGGGACTTCAGTGCCTTCTTTGGCAGAGGGGACCTTCCAGCCTAATGCAATGAGGGCACTGGCATTTCTTCATCTACATTGATGTCCATGTCAGAAGTGTGGCCAGTATGAGGACATCCAGGCCACTCAGGAAGGTAGGTCAGAAGCAGCAGGTGGCCTTCTAGGAGCCCTCCTCATAGTCTGGATCCCTCCTTCTGCCATCCCCCTGTACCCTGTGAGCTGCTGCTTCTGTCTACCTGCTCTGGCCCTTTAAGAATGCGGGCCTCAGCCCTCTCCCCCCACATTTCTGGGTGGGGCACTGACTAAGCTTGCACTCCTGTGCCCAGGGACCTTATGAGTTGCCCTTGTGGTACCTGTTTGAAAGATGTGGAAGCTAAAGATCAGACAAGGCTGGATGGGGGGTGGGAGAGGGGGGCTGATTCATGGCTACTCCATGGGGGTCTAATCTGTAGGACTCCAGGACTATGTTCTGTTGTCCTAAGTAGGGGGACATTTAGAGGGCAAGCCTAGAGGCCCAGCAGGACAGACATCCCCCCTCCCACTCAGAAAACTTAACTCAGGAGGCTTTTTCCTACCCTCCCAACAGCCTACGGGAGCCCTGGGAGTGGCTGGCTGCAGGAGAGGTGGCTGCACGTTGGCCAGGTGGGAAGAGCACAACCCTGATCTAGCCGTCTTGCCTCAGTTTGCCACCTCTTTATAACCGTAAACTTTTTTTTTAAATTATGTAAGAAGCATGTTTATATTTTCAAAAACAATTCAAAGGATGACCAGGGAGGTGTCTCGGTTGTAGGGTACTCTTTCCTGGCACATGCAAGGCCCTAGGTTTGACCTCCAGCAGCAGTAATGGTTAGAAACGAACACATAGCCGGGCACTGGTGGCTCACACCTCCAGCTACTTGGCATAACGGTTTGTGAGACCCCCATCTGAGCAGAGACAAGCTGGACATGGTGGCATGTGCCTTTCATCCCAGCAACAGCTGAAAGTGTAAAACAGGATCACAGTCCAAGCTGTCCTGGGCAAAAAGCAAGATTCTTATCTTCAAAATAACCAGAGCAAAAAGAGTTCGAGGTGTGGCTCAAACAGTAGAGTGCCTGCCTAGCAAACACATAGCCCTCAGTTCAAAACCCAGTACTGATAAAAAGCAAAAACCCTTTTCCCTGATTCTTCATACACATGTGATGATTGGTCCTAGGAGTGCACTGTGCTAGGTCAAGAGAGGGTTGAAGCCACGCACGGGAGGCTCACGCCTGTAATCCTAGCTATTCAGGAGGCAGAGATCAGGAGGATGGCAGCTCAAAACCAGCCCTGGCAAATAGTTCACAAGACCCTATCTCGAAAAACCCTTCACAAGAATAGGGCTGGTGGAGTGGCTGAAGGTGAGGGCCCTGAGTTCAAGCCCCAGTACCACAAAAAAAAAAAAAAAAAAAAAGAGGGATAGGGTTGTTAAAATACCAGGTGGTTTGTGGTGTTATGTGCCTGTAATCCCAGCACTCAGGAGTCTCAAAAAAAAAACCAAAAAACTGCACTGACACTGCCAAACTGCCCACATACACCCCATCGCAGTGGGCACTCAGTCTTGTAAGTCCTTGCCAACCTTGTCTCCAAAATCCTGTTTTGTATTAAGTCACCAATTTCAGCTCCTTTACTAAACACCTGCTATATGTCATGCTCTGGCCTGAATGTCAGGTATTCACTGCCTTCAGGGTATTATGGTCTGGAAGAGCAGAACCGAGGGAGGCAGGGGAAAGGCTGCCCAGAGACAGAGCTAGAAGAGACTTTTAAGCTGGGCTTCAGGCCAAGTGAATTACCCAGAGAGAGAATGTTGCAAAAATATGTTCCAGTCGGGAGGAACAGCATGAGCTAAAGCTCAAAGGTATGAACAAGCCACAAGGTAGTTTTTAAAAATATGAGCTTGTACCTAGGCACAGTGGCTCACATCTGAAATCCCAGCTAAGTGGAAATCTGGAGGATTGTGGTTTGAGGCCAGCCAAGCCAAATAGATCAAGCACCCATCTCAACCAATAAAGCTGGGTGTGGTGGCGTGCACCTATCATTGTAAATAGGGTGATGATCCAGGCAAAAATGTGGGACCCTATTTGAAAAATAAATGAGCAGAAAGGGCTGGGGGGTGTGGCTCAAGTGGTATTGTGCCTGTTTAGCAAGTGCTAGGCCCTGAATTCAAACCCCAGTACCACCAAAAACTAAAAAAAGAGAACAAGAATAACAAAATAAACTATGAGGTTGCTTGGCCAGGAAAGGTCAGGCAGCGATGAGGCACTGAGCACCAAACAAAGGGAAAGGGACTGACCCTGCAGGATGGGGGACTCCAGAGGGTTTATTTATTTATGCATTTATTTTTGGTGGTATTGAGAATTGAACTCCTGGCCTCACACTTGCTGGGCTAGTGTGGACTTATCCCAGTCCACTGCAGAGGGTTTAAAGCAGAACGGTGACAGGTGAGGTTTGTGGATGGTGAGAGTGACCTGGCATCAGGGGCAGGCGCAGGCTAGTGATGACTGGACACTGGTGAGCCTGCACATGGGCCAGGCCTGCCCTGAGGCTTCTTGCATGGAAGGTGGCTGGCCCAGCCCCATGACTTCCTGGCCTCTGGCCCGCAGGAGGCCTGTGAGCGCAGCCTGGCAGAGATGGAGTCCTCGCATCAGCAGGTGATGGAGCAGCTGCAGCAGCACCACGAGCGCGAGCTGCAAAGGCTGCAGCAGGAGAAGGAGTGGCTGCTGGCGGAGGAGACTGCAGCCACAGCCTCGGGTAAGGACCCTGCGCCTGCAGGCTGAGGCTCCTGACTGAACTGGGGAGGCCTTGAAACAGGAAGTGGGGTTGCAGCATCAGACTTGGGTTTGGAAGCCCCTAGCTGGTCTCTGGCCCTATTTGAAAAGGGGGACTGAGGCAGTAAGAGATCTGCCCATGTGCTGTGAGTCCTATTCCCCAGGGGTCTGCAGCTGCTGGGCAGCTACACTACCCACATGCTGGGGGACACTGATCAGCTACAGGCCCTGTCCTCACAGGAGTGACATCTCCCTGGGGAGCTCAGGGGGCCTTGCCAGGCCTAGCTGAGTGCCCTGTGCTGTGCCCCACATGCTCCTCATAGGAGTGCCCTAAGTCCTCACAGCACCCCCAAGGACATCCCCATTTCACAGGTGAGGAATCTGGGCCTCAGAGAGGTTAGTGACTTGTCTGGGACTGGAGTCCAGAGCACTCTGGCTGCAGGCAGTGATCTGAACGCCCTCTGCTTTCCCAAACCAGAAACAGAAAAGGCCTGCAACAGACAACTCTCTCTTCCCTAGTCCCACCACATACCTGCTGTGGCCACCTGACATGTACTAGGCACCCTGAGGGGCAAGGGGGCCACAGGACATTTGCTCGCATTCAAGAGTTCAAAGGAAATGGAGCTTTCTCGTCACCGGTGCTGGCCAAGTGCTTCCTATGTTTGAGCCCATAGCCACTCCTACATTTTCGGGAGGTCACCCTGTGCAGGCGCCATGTGGTAGTCACCCTGTGACAGCACAAAGGGTTTCTGAAGTGAACTTCATGAAAGTCAAGCGTGTGTGTAACAGAGACCACCAACGTGTCCCTGCACATCAGATTTCTACCAGAGCCTTATGACAAACTCGCTGTTTGGAACTTTGGGGTTTTGGAATTGTGGGTAAAACTATAATCCTTTTTAATCCTCACAACGACCTGTGTAGCGTGAAATAATCCTCGGTCCTTGAGAGCTCACGGTCTAAGAAATACAGCTAGCAGGAGCTAATATTTGGGTCCTTCCTCTGTGCCAGGCCCGGTTCTAAATGCCCTATAGACATCTTCAGCTGTAGTTATCACTCTTTGCAGATAGAGGTCTGAAACACCCAGGGGCTGCCACCTGCACAAAGTCATATAGACTTGTACTGACTGCAGAGCCAACCTCTGAACCACTAGCCTGATGGGGCAGAAGGACCTTGTTCAAGGACCGTGTAGACTCTGCAGGGATGGTGCTTCGTGTGGGGTCTTAACTAAAAGCACTAACAGGAAGTACCAATGGATAGACCAGTGTCTCCCTAGGAGGGCCATCAGATAGGGTTATCCTCCTCTGACAGGCTCAGAGAGGTTGAGCAACTTAACCCAAAGCCACTAAGTTCAGGACACAGCCTGGACTGCTCTGGACCCCTGGTGCAGTGTGCTTTGCACGCTGCTTCCTGGTGCAATATTCACCTGTATAAGTTGAGTCTCGGAGGAGGGCCAGTGCCTCTCAAACATCTTTCTGCCCTGCTCCCAGCCATTGAAGCCATGAAGAAGGCCTACCAGGAAGAGCTGAGCCGCGAGCTGAGCAAAACACGGAGTCTCCAGCAGGGCCCAGATGGCCTTCAGAAGCAGCACCAGTAAGATGGCTAAGGGGCCCTGGGGTCTTTGGCTGGGTCTGCCTCTGAGCCAGGGCCCACTGTCCACACTAGCAGTTGTGAATTGAGAACTTGGCTGAGGCCCTTGGCAGACAACACGTTGGTTTGCCTACTGTGATTCGTACCCCAGTCTTACAAGGAACAGAGGCTGCAGGGCCTCAACCAGTGCCCAGGCCAGTCCTGGTAGACAGTTCTTCAGGCTTAAACAAGGCTCAGGCTGGTCTCAGCCTCTACTTCTTCACCTCTACTTCTCCTTTTCAGTGTTCTCTAGAGCTGGGTTGCAGGTCACTTTTAAACAGCAGGTGTCTCTCTGCCACAGCACTGTCTGGAATGCTGGGGCTATAGTAGCTTTAGCGACAACCCCTTGAACCCACCCTCTCACAGAGGAAGCACCTGCAGCCCAAAGAATCTGTCACCACTTACAGCCCTCAGTGGACTGAGAGCAGAACTATGAAGGGAACCAGGAGTTCTGAGCTACATTGAGTTGACTGACTGACTCCAGGCTGGGCTGTGGCAAGAGCGCCCACACGGTCCATCTGTCCCTTTGCTGTGCCTGGCAGGTCAGACATGGAGGCTCTGAAGCGGGAGCTGCAAGTGCTGTCAGAGCAGTACTCCCAGAAGTGCCTGGAGATTGGCGCCCTGACACAGCAGGCCGAGGAGCGTGAGCACACTCTGCGTCGTTGCCAGCAGGAGGGCCAGGAGCTGCTGCGCCACAACCAGGTAGGCCTGACCCAGGTATGGTGGGAGTGGGCGCAGTGGGGCAAGCGCCCCTGCCCTGACCGTCCATCCCCACCCCCACCCAGGAGCTGCACGCCCGCCTGTCAGAGGAGATCGACCGGCTACGCAGCTTCATCGCCTCTCAGGGCAACAGCTGTGGGCGCAGCAATGAGCGGAGCTCCTGTGAGCTGGAAGTAAGCACCTTCTCCTCTGTCCCTCCCATGAGGGGCAGCCTGTGGTTCAGGGGCCTAGTAGATTGCTCCACAACAGGCTGAGCGTCACCTGCAGCAGGAATACCAAGATTCTGAGGGTCTGGGCCCCAGCCAGGGGAGGCCGGCCCAGTTAAGACTGAATTCCTGCGGCCCACACAGCAGCCAGAGGCGGTCCTCCTGTCCAGTCCTGTCACCTACTGCTGTGGGTCCCCGGCAGTCATCTGTAAAATGGTACCGCCCTTATTATGAGAAGCTGGAGTGAGAAAGCTTATATGTGATCCCACGTTCACCCTAGCATTTGATTTATTTTATTATCTGTGCCTAGAACTTCTGTTAAGTCTTTCATTGCCATTATCTCATCTTCCAACAGTCCTATGAGTTCAACACTGTACTGTCCCTGTTGGACAGATGAGAAAAGAGAAGCAGGGAGGTCAAGTGCCTTCCTGAGTATTGTGGAGCTGGGATTTGCACCAGGCAGTCGGCCTCCAGTCTAAACTTTTAGGCTTCACCATCCTAGCAGAGCTCGTGTCCCCTTTGACAAGTCAGCAGCCTTGCCCCTCAGGATTAGGAGTCAGCAGAATGGCTTGCCATGATCACATAGCTCTCAGTTATAGTGGGGTCATAGCACAGCCTCCTTTTGACCCCCTCACCCCCAGCTGAGATCCTGGCGCTGTTGTTGGGGCTACAGCCAAGATGACAGCAAAAATCCCACTCGGGGTGTGGAAGGGATGACAAGCAAGGAAAGGGGAGCAGAGATCAGAGTGGTTTCCTGGGGGAGGTGGCCTCTGGGATGTAGGTCTTGGTGCAGGTTGGTGCTGGGTGGGGAGGAGCCAGGCTGTGGGCACTGTGGACCTGGGTAGCTCTGGCTTCTGGCCCAGAGTCAGCCTGGCACCTGTACCCCCAGGTGTTGCTGAGAGTGAAGGAGAACGAGCTTCAGTACCTGAAGAAGGAAGTGCAGTGCCTCCGAGATGAGCTCCAGGTGATGCAGAAGGTAGGCAGGAGCAGTAGGGATAAGGTGCTCTGGAGCCACCTGAGCAGCCTGTGCGATCTGCCCAGAGCCAGGTGTCCTCTTTGCTTCATCCTCTCCTCAGCACAAAACAGTGCTGTTTGTTTTGTTTTGTATTGGGCAGTGCTGGGGTTTGAACTGAGGGCTTCATTCTTGCCAAGCAGGCACTCTACCACTTGAGCCACTCTGCCAGCTTTTAAACAGTACTGGCGATTGAACCCTGGGCCTTGCACTTGCTAGACAATTGCTTTGCTGCCACTTGAGCTGTAACCTGATCCTGATTGCTCTTGTTTTTCAAATAGGGTATTGCTAACTTTTCCCAACTAACCTTGGGATCACCACACTGGCTTATCTATTTTTATTGAGCACCTACTATGAGCCAGGCACCATGCTAGGTGCTGGGGACACAGCTGTGAACAAACAGACCCAAATCCCTGCCTTGTGGAGCATGCATTCCCATGAGGAACAGGAGGCATTGCCAGCAGTCAGGAGGGCTGGATTCCAGCCCGAGTCTGAATCTGTGCCATGCCTAGCCCACCCTTGGCTGCCCTGTCCTTGCACTGGCCCATTTTGGGTAGCAGTGGACTTGCAGGGGCTGAGTGTGTGTGAGCCAGCACTGTGCTCACTGCGCTTGATGAACAGGCCCCATGAGCTCGTGGAAAGGCCCACGCTCTGGGCCACATTGATCTGGTTCTCACACTGGCCACTCACTGCCCTGGGGTCTTAGTTAAAGGCCTCACCTCCCACAAGCTTCAGCCCTCACTCTTCCGATGGGGTGAAAATGACTGTGCAACCCAGTCACCAGGAAGTGCTGGGAGGAGTGCCAGGGCTTGGGCAGCTCAGGGACCCCTGGAGGGATGAATCGTGGGGTCGGGGGGGCCTGGCTGCTCTGCTGTCAGCAAGGAGTAGACTAGGGCTTTATGTGCCAGTAGGGTCTTGAAGGGTGGCTCAGTCCTTATGGTCCCTTCCTGCCTCAGGACAAGCGCTTCACCTCTGTAAAGTACCAGGATGTGTACGTTGAGCTGAACCACATCAAGACGCGGTCAGAGCGCGAGATTGAGCAGCTGAAGGAGCACCTGCGCCTTGCCATGGCCGCCCTGCAGGAGAAGGAGTCCATGCGCAATAGTCTGGCCGAGTAGAGGTGGGTGCCCGGGCGCTGCAGGGTGAGCAGGGGGAGTCACCACGAACAACCTGCTGGTCCCCCTGAGCCAGCAGGTCCTTCTCCTGGCCTCTCTTTTCCCATCTGAAAATGGCACCATGACACCAGCTACACAGGATTGTCAGGGATGGTCAGATTTGAGCCAGAGCTGCTCTTTTCAACTTGCACTCTGAATTGCTCTTTCTCCGAGGCGAGAAGGTACAGGTGGCTCACGATCCCAAGCCCTGCTTCTTAGCCAGGGCTGCTGCCCCTCCTCGGGCTGGTGATAGATTGCACATCCACCTTCATACTCACAGTGTTCCTCCCCCTGAGCTGCTCACCACCACCGATGCTGACCGTGGCTGTACTTTGTCCTGCCTACACTTAGAGTCATTCTTTCCTCCACTGCAGTACTAGGGATTGAACCCAGGACCTCTCACATGCTAGGCAAACACTCTACCACTTGGGCCCTGTCCCCAGCCCTTTTATTTTTGTTTCTGAGATAGCATCTCGCTAACTTTACTCAGGTCTCAAGCTCAATCCTCCTGCCTCCGCCTTCTGGTATCTGGTACTACAGGTGTGTACTACTGTGCCCGGCTTTCTTACAGCTGTTCTTGCTTCAGCAGGGCTTGAAGCATTTTATGATGCCTTCCCCAACACTTCCCCTCCCTACCCTGAGTGTCCTCTTTTTTGACAAGTCTCAGGACTTCCTAAGGCACGGGCAAAAGTCATTTACAGAGGGCCAGGCTATTTTGTGGAGACGCCCCACAGAGCTGACTTGCCTGGCCTTTAACTTGGAGTATGGAAGGCCTTTCCTTCTCACCCCCTTGCCTGGCATCAGCACCTGTCCTTGTCTTCCAGGTTATCGGGTCTAGACCAGCTGCAGACCCTCCAGCCTCATGGACCAGTCACCCTCCTTCCCTGATGGGTAGAAGACAGAAGCCAAGCTTTCTCCTTACCCTGTGGGCCACACGTGCACTTGTACCCATTACACACACACACACACACACACACACACACCACACACACACATATACACACTGCGTATCTGAGCGCGCCCCTCGCACTGGGTCTTAACTTGCACCTTCTTCAGGATTTTATATGTGAAGAGATTTTTATATAGTTTTTTTTTCCTTTTTTTTTCTCTAAAACACTTTATACTTTTTAAAAAAGCAGTTCCTGGTGGCGTGTGCTTCCAGGACTGGCTCCTCTCCCTCTCCAGCCCCCTGCTTGGGCTTCTGGGCCTCAGCCTTCTCCTGAGGGTCCCTTGAGGCCCCCCAGGAACCACGACAGGTTGACGGGGAGAGAGACACAAGTAGCAGCCCCCTCTTCCTGCCCTACCTCCTACTAACTCCTGCCCTGGGTGGGCCCGCACCTTGGGATCTGGACAGAGGGATGATTGGACAGAGGGAGCCAGCAGCTGTCCCTACAGCCCTACCCACTCTGAGGAGTCCTGGGCATGGAACTGCTGGCGCCACCAGTGAAGACACTTCTCTCCTGCTCCATGAACCCTCTTAACTTAATAAAACCTTCCAGCAGCTCTGGTGTCCTGGATGGCCATACAGGCTGGGAGGTAGGGACTAGGGTTTCTTAAAGTGGCTCTCCCACCCATCCACCAGCACCCCACCCTTCCTGAAGTGGGGATGTGGGTGTCTGAGGGTAGAGCTGCAAATCCAGTTCCTGCAACAGCAGCAGCAGCAGGAAGCATGTCAGAAGTACCCAGCCAGCCCTGCCCTGACCTTCTGAGTCAGAATCTGTACTATAGCGTGGTCCCCACAAGTTACAGACAGCTTATGATCGGAAAAACCCTGCAGTTGTAAAGAGGGCTGGAGCTGAAACTGCCCCTGATTGACTTTGGGCAAGTCACAGCCTCAATATGCTTCTTGGGCAAATGGGTGACTTTTAGTCCTGGTACTAGATTGAGGCTATGTCCAGAGGCCATGCCCAGCCCTCAGTGTGGGGTTAGAGAGGACAGTGGATCAGGACAGGTGTCATGGCTGGCTGTGATGGTCATGCTCGCATGTGGGGCTGGAAGGAGGCCCTGTTTCTCAGCCACAGAAACCACATTGGGTTCATTTCCAGAAGGTTATAAGAACCCAGAGGAGACCCCCAGGAGCCTGCAGCTACTTTAAGCCAATGACATGCAAGGGAAGTCCTCGGTAGGGGCGGAGAAATCATCCTGAAAGATCTTTTCTGCTCTCTATTCTTGGTCAGGCCATGAGATGAACCCAGGGCCTGTTGGATGTTAGGCAAGCACCTCACCATTGAACTACACTTGTGATGCAGGGCTTGTCTTAGGAGATGACGAACATCACTAAGCCACGTGATGTCTGTGACTGGCTGGCCTGCCATCCACATAGTTGAGTCCTGAGCTCGTCCTCAACCATCCTCCCAGAAAGTCCTTTCTCCTGCCCTCAACTTCCACCACTGGTGAGCAGAAAAATAACCAGGCCACCATGGGAAGATGGCCCACATGATAAGTCACCAGCACGCCACACCTTTTATCTAGAAACAAAGGCTTCTAGATAAAAGGACAGACAATACCGAATGCTGGCAAGGACACAGAGCACTGGATTCTTGGCTGGCGTGGCAGCCATTTCAGGCAACTGGCAGTTTCTCACCAAGTGGAACATAATCCGCTCTGGCTAGGCGCACATGTGCTGCAGATGCACCCAGGGGAAGTGAGAGTTAAATCCATTGCGTGGCTGGCGGTGGTACTCCTGTCAGCCTTACTCAAAGCAGCCCGAGTCCAGGAACAGTACAGTTGTCCGTCAGCAGAGTAAATTGTGTATATTTATATATTACAAAACTGTGGCAATAAAAAATTAGTTATGTTCAAAAACATTCATGAATCTTCCAGACATACTGTTAAGCAAAAGAAGCCACAGAGGGGATCTGCTATAGGATTCCATTTACCTGAAGTTCATGACAGACAGAATGCACTATGGTGACAGTCCTCAGAACACTGGACGCCTGGGAGCTGGGTGGTGGGGATTGCCTGGCAGTGGACACAAGGGGACTTTCTGGGGCCAAAGTGCCTCGATCTGTTACAAGCACATGGGGAAAGTATCATGCTGTACAAAGCTTTGTACAAATTGTCTTGATAGGAAAAAAAACTTTGTTGTTGTGGTTCTGGAGTTTGAACTCATGGCTTCGTGCTTGCTAGGCAGGCACTCTACCACTTGAGCCATTCCACCAGCCCAGAACACCTGCTTTTAAAAAGAAGCCAGGAGCAGGAGGTACAACTCATGGCAGACCATTTGCTGGCATGCACAAGGCCCTGGATTCGATCCTCAGCACCACCAAAAAAAAAGAAATCTAGATATTCTCCAGAGGATCTCAAGTTTGAGGCCAATCTGGGCTAGATAGCAAGACCCTGTCAAAAAAGAAAAAAGTGTTCCGACAGGTACACAGGTGAGCCCCTTGGGCAGGGCCCAGCCACCTCAGTCATGCAGGGCATTTGGCCAGACCCCATGGCTTACCAGCAAGGCTGGTCACCACCTTAGGCCGCCAGGCACTTGCTGTGGAAAGTTTGGACAAACCTGCTGGGTTCACACCCCACCTACTGCTGGCAGGTTCCATGAGCCCCACTGAGTGACACCTGGCCTGGGCTTTATTTCCCCATCTGTTAAATGGAGACAATAATGGCCACCCAGGGGATGTGTGCACTTTAAATCACCAACTGTTTGCATTACCTATTGCTGGGTGACCGACTACCACAAACTTGATGGCTTAGAGTACCATTTTTGTTATCACCGCTGCATGGGCCATGGCCAGGTGGACAATTCTCTGGGGTCCTTTTTGTAGCTGCAGTCAAACGGTGGCTGGGACCAAAGTCATCTGAAGTCTCCTTCACTCATAGGTGTGGTGCCTTGGCGGGACTCTTTTCTCTGTTTCTCCACGTGGCCTCTTCCTGGGGGACCTCACAACATGGTGGTCTTAGGACAACCTGTAGTCTAACTTCTGACATGGCAGTTGACTTCCCTTAGAAAGTTTCACCCAGGTGACATGTTTGTGCTTGCTTTCTAAGTTAGGCTTGGCAATGTGACATCGCTTCCCCCACATTGGTCAAAACAAGTTACAGAGCCAGCCAGGATCAAGGGGACTGGACAGCAATTGGTCCTGAACACAGGGGTTGTCAGCTGGAGTCATCTTTCTTAGTGTCCTGCTCCTGCTCCACGGGTGCACGTAGGATTCTCCTCTGTGTAGCCCTCTAATGCTGCGGTCCCCAGGGTCCATCTGCAGTGCTCCTGCCTTCACAATGACCTTGGTATCTCATCCTTGGCTTTTGTTATCATCTGTGCTAACCACATCTGCCTCCAGTCCAGACAGACTGGGGCACTTTAGGTGCCAGGGCCCTGGCTCAGGTAAGAGGGCTGTGTGAAGACAGATTGGAGAGTTGTCAGCATGTGGGAGCTACTGGAAGGCCTTGGGTCAACCCAGGAGGCAGTGTGTAGCCAGCCAGGGGAGAGAGAAGAGAACAGAGTTTCTAGGAAGAGCCAAAGCCCCCAGGGCACTCAAGAGGACAGTGAAGCGGACAGACAGGTTCTCAGAAGTAACAATGAGCAAATGCTTCAAGAATCAGGCAGCCAGTAGGGCAGGAAGAGGTCGAGGTCACTAGGGGCATGAAATTTATCAGGCACAGAAGGTGTGGGCTGTCAGGTCTAGGAGGGAGACAGAGCAGGGGTGGTAGGGGGGAGGTATGTTGGTAGGGCTCTTTCTTCCATGCCCCTCCCCCCCGTTTCAGTATCCCCAGAGCCGATTCCAGCCCATCCCTCTCCCCAAAGCTCCCACTGATCTTTGGAAGTTCTGACCCCATGGCCTTCGCCCTGAGGTCACTAGGGGCTGACCTCACTCTGCCTTCCTTTCCTAAGGCCTAGAGCTAGCTGCAGGCCTCCGACCCTCACAGTGCCACCCCACAGCAATTCCTCCTCAGGACAATACTGAGGTGTCACCTGCTGCCCTTAGAGTGTCCCTGACCACCCTCCTCACCCAGCATAGATCTAGGAATCAGACAGCTTTCCATCTGCATTCCTGCTCCTGGCTCTGCAACTTTGGGCAACTTACATACCCTCTCTGTGCCTTGGTTTCCTCATCTGTAAAACAGAGTAGTTACCTTGCTGTATTGAGAAGATTGAGAATACACTAATAACAGGCAAAATGTTGAGAAGAGAGTCTGGTGCCTTGTGAAACGCAAATCAAACATTAGCTCTTATGATTACTGTGGTGGTGGCAGTTATGGGGTGTTATGAGGATTAAATTAACTCTTCATATAAAATGCTTGGCACGGTGCCCAAAATAAACATTTCAATGAGCAGGAGCTGTTCTGCATCACAACCAGTCAGAAGTCAGCTGGAGGCCTCTGCCCTCCCCAGCCCCAGGAGAGGGAGATCAGGCTAACCATGGTCTGAGCCCCAATTCCAGACCCCTCCCTTCCACTCTGGCAGGTTCCCACACGTCACGTATCGGCTTCCTGGGACTTCCTTTTTTCGGGGGCTGAACATGCTGCCAGGCACAAAACCTGGTATTCAACCTGTAACTTTTCAACTTTATAGTAGCAAAAGCAAGACCCATTCAGTAGAAACCTCTTAAAATTTTGTATTTGGATCTTTTCCTAGGCTAGTGCTATTAAGTCTGATCCTTTCTGGACAGGGAACCGTGGCTCCCAGTGAGCTACCTGGTCACGAGGGGAAAGTCCCCGCAGCGTGCCATGTGGTTACCTAGACTGTTTGGTAGCCTGGGGATTCAATGCACGTTTGTGTTACAATGGGTTTCTTGGGACGTGACTCTCAAGTCCTTTTGCAGTGTCCTATGAGAGAGTCTCAACATTCCCTGCACCATCTGGACCCCTGGTGGGTAAGGACATCCATCCGCCACTCTGGGAGGAATTTACTCAACCACTGACTCCCCCTCCCCCACCATGCACTGGCCAATCTTGGACACTGCCATTCATCCTGGTAGTCATGATCATGGCCTCCTTTAGCCTCTGGTTTCTCCTTTGTGCTCAATCTACACACAGCCAGTGCCAGCTTTCCAAAACAGAGTGATGGTCATGTCGCTCCTCTTCATGAAGTGTCTGTCCTCCATTGCCCTAGGATCCAGCCCCACACATGAGGCCCTCCACCTGCCCCAGCTCCTCTCCCTGCCCTTTGGCAGCCTGGGCTTCCAGCTTCCACTACAGGAAGCCACCTCCAGGTCCCAAGGGACCACCATGCACTTGTCTGTCCTCATTGCCCTCCTCCTGCATCACCTCCTCACTCCTTGTGCCTCCCCTGCCAGGCTCCCCAAGACTCAAGACTTGACCTGCCATCTCCAAGAGGCCTTCCCTGATCCCCAAGGGTCTATGTGATATGGGGTTTTTTTGGCAGTACTGGAGTTTGAACTTAGGGCCTTACGCTTACTAGGTGCTCTGCCTCGAGTCACTCCACCAGCTCTTTTTGTTGTGATGGGTTCTTTCAAGATAGGGTCTTTTGAACTACTTTCCCAGATTGGCTTTGAACCGTGATCCTCCTGATCGCTGCCTCCTGAGTAGCTAGGATTATAGGCGTGAACCACTGGCGCCTGGCATGACATGTTCCTTCTACTTGGTTCCCCCAGACTGTGAGTCCCCTGAGGCCAGCTCCAGTTTTACCTAGAACCCAGCACAGGACACACAGAATTTCAGCTGGATAAGTGTTTGTTAATTGACTGACTGACTGGAAATGAATGACTCCTGAGTCAGGTACCCTGTAGTCATTGCACAGCCACAGACTCAGCCCCAAGCCAAAAGGCAAAAGGCTAAGTCTCCCATAAACCCACTGGGAAGCCCCGTAGCTAACCTGAGGTTGGAGGCTAATGGTAGTTTCTGGGACCTGAAAGGGCCGGCTGCAAGTGTGACTTGTCCCTATTATCCCAGCGTCCCATCTAGACTTTATAAGGGCCAGTAGGCCCTCCAAGGGAGGGAGGAACCTACTTTGATGGAGCGTCTGCCATGAGCAAACTTTGTAGACAACGTCCTCTTACTGCTCACAACCCTTTGAAGTAGCTATGGCTCTCCCCATTCCACAGAGCAGGAAACTAAGAGTGGCCAAGACTCACCCGAGGACAATAATTTAGTGACTCATATATCACCAAGTTTGGGACAAGTCCAGGTCTCGCCCTCATTCAGGCTGCCTGTCCTAGCAGTAATAGCACCTACCTTGACAAAAATAGTCCTTTAGCCTGACCACCTACTGCAGGTCAGACCCTATAATAAGCATTTCACACTCTTCACCTTTAATTCCCAGATCAGCCCTGCAGGAGGTAGCACAATTATCCCCTCTGTGCAGGTGAGGGGCTGGGGCTCAGAGCACTGCAACGAGTCACCTGATCAGAGAGCTGAGGACTAGGGCTAGAGCTGACCAACATCTTCTCGTTGGAGTCCACTTAGAAAATAGGTGTCTCAGGTCCCCACTTGGGAGGTGGGCATTTGGGGGAGGTCTGGGGCACTTTTGTGAGGCCTAGTTGCCTCAGTTTCCCTAGAAGAGCAGAGCAAGCACTTTGTCCCAAGGACTCAAGAAGGCTAGAGGCCCCTAGACAGGGCAGGAGAGTGTACAAGGATGCCCTGCTGCTGGCTAGCCCTGGCCCCAACTTGATCCCGAATGCTAGCCTCACCACGTGCATCGGGGCGGTGCCAGGCACTCTTTCCACACTCACACGTGGTGCCCAAAAGCCACTTCACTCCAGCACCGAGGCCAGACCCTCCCCAGCTCTGGCCACCCTGACCCAGTGGCTCTTACCCTCTGTAAACCACCTTGAGGTGGTGACTCCAGAAGGCTGGCAAAGGGGGAGGAGCTGTGTCTTTAAGTAGGTCACCCAGACCTGTTCCAGCTCAGCCACCCATTGGCTCTGTGTCCTTGGTTAAGACATTTCCAGAGCCACCTCTCAGCCACCCCTATATGGCTGTGTCCTCCCTCAGAAGCAGACAGCTGGCTGCCCTGTGTCTGCAAGGTAAGAAGCAGCTAGGTGACATGGTGGCAGCCATGAGGAAGAACCACTGGTACTATTTAGAGACTGTCAGGTGAGGCCTGGCTGGCTATGACCCTTAGGACTCCAGCACAGAGGGGAGACAAAGATGAAAGACACCCCAGGATGAGTCATCCACCACTGTCCTGCGGCAGGCAGCCATTCATTGTTCGCACAGCTGCTCTTGGGGACTGGGTGTCAGCTCCCTCCTGTCTGCACCCTCAGGCTCCAGCATTGGGCTTTCCTTTCAGCCCTTCATCATCCATTCCCTGGTCCACTTGTCTGCGTTTCCGCGAAATCAGTCATTGCAACTTTGGAAGAGGTGGGGAGCTAAATGAGGTCACCAGCACTGGTGCCCAGGAGCCATAACCAGCAGTGAGTAAGTTCTCCAGGTCCCGTGCCAAGGTGCACAGTGGAGTGAAAAGCAAGGTGCAGCCATGTGGAGGTGACCCAGAGGGGAAACAAGTCCCATAAGGTTTGCATATGCTTATCTATGCTTAAAACACACAGGTGCTGGGGTGTGGCTTGAGCACCTGCCTAGCAAGTATGAGACCCTGAGTTCAAACCCCAATACTGCAAAAAATCAAAACAAAACAAAACAAAACACGTGTATGTGCACAAACCCCCTGACCCAGTCTGAAGGGGCTCTGGACACATAGTGGCTACCTCCTGAAAGGGGGCTAGAGAGAACAGGGGTAGTGGGACACTTATTTCCTTCAAAACTTTCTGAATTCTTTCATGTGGTATCCTTTTTAACATAAACAAAAGTTGGTGTTTTGGGGGGCTTTATTAGTGGGACAGTATTGAACTCACGGCCTCATGCTTGCTAGGCAGGTGCTCTCCACTAGAGCCACACCTCCAGCCATTTTTGCATTTTTCCACCCAGCCATCCTGGACCTCAATATTCCTACTTTGCCTCCTGCTTAGTTAGGGTGACAGGCAGGCGCCATCACACCTAGTGTGTTGTTGTCTTGAGATAGGGTATCACTAACTTTTTGCCTGGGCTGGCCTTAAACTGAGATCCTCCCGATCTCCACCTCCAAAGATTTTGGGATTACAGGCATGAGCCTTCTTGCCTAGATTATAAACAAAAGTTAAAAAAAAAAAATTCCAGTGGCCCTGAATGGAGCCTAGTGCAGGCTCAGGGAAGGAGCCCAGTCAGGGTCATATGCTGGCTCTGCCCAGTCCTGCTCCAATCAGTTCCCCTCCATGAGAACCCGCCACCTCCCCCGAGGTGAGTCACAGTGGATGTCTCCACCGATGGACAGCTGTTATCACACCTGTTAACATTCTGGTCAAGCCTGTTCCAGGCACCGGTGACACAGATGTGAAGGGACACACCTTGTCCCTGCCCTCACCCCACAGGGCAGAGAGAGACCACACCATAACAACCAGGGAGCACTGATGATGCAACCTAGCCAGCCAAGGAAGCAGGGGGGGAGGCTGCCTGGCAGAGGTGACAAGCGGGAGGCAGGGAGGGAGGGTGCTTCCAGTGCGTGGGGAGAACAGATCAAGTCAAGGGTGGAAGTGAGGGAATGTCCACACCACACAAACGATTGTCACACTCTGTCACGAACACCTCTGTGCGCACCCAGCCCTGGGCAGGTCATGTCTGTGCTTCCGAGGGTGCACAGGCAGGCAGCGGCTGACTCCCCATGTGACCCCAGGGAAACCACATGGCCTCTCTGGGCCTCGGTACACCCCCCACTGATGTAATTCACACGTGTGTTCATAATTCACGGGATGCGTTAATGTTTCATTAAACGCAGGCATATTAAGCGTACATGTATGTTGTATTTTGTATACTTGGATGCAAATGCCTGTACGTGCCTAGGCACCCATCACGTCCACCTTCGTGCATATGTATATCTGTGCACACACTTGCCCCAACACACATTTACACACGCATGTGCTAGGCACGTACGTGCACCCTGATACGTGACCTCTGCCCTCTCCTCCAAGTCAGATGTGCACACAGGGCATCGAGGCAGGTGATCTGAAATGTCATCCTCATCTGAGCCTCATCGACCAGGTCCCAGGTGTCCACTCCAGTGGACACACTGATAGCACCAGGACCCATGCCTGACGGCCCCCTCAGCATCTAGGGAGGGGCTTATTTGGAGCATGGGGATCCTGGAGGAAAGGGTCACCACTGCACCTGTCCCCAGTCCCATGGCCGGGCTGCACAGGAGGCCCAGCCCCAGCGCGTGACTACTGTGCCGACAAATGGATGCCCGTGGCAAGATGTTGGAAGAAGCTCACCCTGGGGTCATCTGTCTCACCTGTTCCTCCTCTGGGCTGTGAGTTTCGTGAAAATAGAACTCATGTTGCCTTTATCCCAGCATCCAGCCCAGGTCTGGCAAAAAGTGGCCATGAGCAAGTGGATTCGACCATGTTTAGCTGTGAGTGACAATGCAGTTGCTTAAACAAGAAAGATGGTTCTTTGTCTTCCCCAGAAAAGTCTGAAGGAAGCACTTGAGGCCAAGCCAACAGTGATGAGGACCCAACTTTATCCTTATGCCCGGTATCCCGACTCTAACGCACACAGCCTCCGTTCCCCAAAGCATGCATGGGGAAGATGGCCACCCCAGTTCCAGTTGTCACGAATGCCTCTCAGACAGCAGGAAGGAGACGCAGAATGAAAGAGAAGGGACAAAGGGCCCGGGCCAGCTGTCCTTCCTGGTCTATGCCAGTAAGCCATAGCACAACACTTCCACTGACACCCTTTTAGCCAGAACTAGATCCCTCCTGGTTGCAAAGGAGGCTGGGGAGGGCAGTCTCCACTTCAGATAGCTGTGCACCCAAGCCAAGAACCAAACGTCAGATCACCAAGCTTAGGGAGGGACATGCATACTGACCAGTGTTCTCTGACCTCAGATGTCTAAGATTCAGACCGTGTCAGGGTTCTCTGTCAGGCTGGAGCCATGTCGGCTGTACTCAAGGACAGACAGACTGGCTGGATGCCATCCTGCACTGTCTGCACAGAGGAGGGCTGGCAGCAACTTTAGCCAGAGCTCCCATGACTGTACGTGTGTTTGAGGACTGGCACTTTACCCGAGTGGCCTTGGCCACGGGACTTACCTTCTCTGAGCCTCAGGCTCCTCATCTATAAAATGGGAACACTCATCCCCACTTAGAGATGCATGCTGTCACCAACACTGACACTCGGCACAGTGCCAGGCACAGAGGGAACCGCAGAAAAAGGTTCTTGGAGAGGAGAGGGGCCTGGCTATCTGACTGGGAACCGACTCAGGGTCAGCCACGGAAGGACCTGGTTCTCAGTACAGCAAGAACCAACTATTTTGCTACTTTAATCACATCCCCTCTAAATTAAAAAAAAATCATTGTTTATTATGCCAGTGAGATGGTTAGAGAAAAAGCAGATGAGCCAAACTAAAAAAAGAATCATCAATAAACCTACTGCCCAGAGCCATGTCTCACCACCAGTTTGTTAAATGTCTGCCAGGCTGTTTCAAAACCCTATGTATACGTATAACTACTCATGTTTATGAAAAACTCACGTACTTCCCATATCACACCACATACAGACTACTGGTAAACCTCAAAATGCTGAAAACCACCCTATCGAAATTTTCCATTTTTACCGCTTTTTAAAAAATCATTATTATTATTTCATTTATTATTCTTTTTGGCAGTGCTGGGGATGGAACCCAGCGCCTTGCTCATGCTAGTCGAGAGCTGCACCACTGAGTCCCAGCCCCAGCCTTCACCTCCTGCCGTTACCTGTGCCTCTCCATGCCAACGAACTGAGAGCTCCATCTTCTTACTGCTTCCTGAAACCAAGACTCATTCCACCGCTCCCAATCTGTCTCATGTGGGGTTTGTTCCCCCCAATTTTCCTATTTCAAATAGCGCTGCAGTAAGCATCCTAGTACACAAATATATCTGTGTGGATTTCTGGTTATTTTCTTAGGTTAGATTCCTACAAGCAGACCTCTTCCATGTTTTAAAAGCATTGTTCTCTAGCCAGGTGCTGGTGGCTTACACCTGTAATCCTAGCTACTCAAGAGGTAGGGGTCAGGAGAATTGAAGTTTGAAGATAACCCCTGGGCAAATAGTTCATAAAACTCTTATCTGAAAATATACAACACAAAAAAGAGCTAGCTGAAGTAACAGAGCACCTGCCTAGCAAGCATGAGGCCCTGAGTTCAAACCTCAGCACTGTCCAAAAAAAATAAACATTTAAATAAACAAAAAAATTCTCAAACTACATTAAGAAATAGAGGCTAGGCTGGGCACCGGTGGCTCACACCTGTAATCCTAGCTACTCAGGAGGCAGAGATCAGGAGGATTGTGATTTGAAGCCACCTGGGCAAATAGTTCACGAAACCCTATCTCAAAAAAAAATCCTTCATAAAAAAAAAAATAGGACTGGTGGAGTGGCTCAAGGTGAAGGTCCTGAGTTCAAGCCCCAGTCCCACATACACAAAAAAGAAAGAACTAGGGGCTGGATGTGTGGCTCAAGCAGTAGAGCACCTGCTTCACAAGAGTGAACCCCTGAGTTCAAATCCAGTACCAAATAAAAGAAAGAAGAAGCTGGGAGTGGTGGTGTATACTTGTAATCCCAGCACCAGGGAGGCTGAAGCAGGAAGATCTTGAGTTCAAGGCTAGCCTGGGCTACATAATGTGAGATCCTGTTTCAAAAACAAACAAACAAACAAATACAACAACAACAAAAAAAAAACAGGGCTGGTGGAATGGCTCAAGTAGCAGAGCACCTGCCTAGCAAGCTTGAGGCCCTGAGTTCAAAACCCGAACTAACAAAAAAAGAAATAAGATTCCTACATTTTCAAACCTTAAGGAAAGCCATGTGACACTGCCATCCAAAGCTTTGGGTCAGTAGGAGAAGGTCACTGGTCCCACACTGAGTCCACATAAATCTTAATCAGAAGTTAAGGCACTTACCACGGTCATGAGCTCCTATGCCTTGCCTAGGGAAGACACAGAATTCCCATCCAGGGGTCTGAAACACCAACCATGCTGATCTCGCCAGCAAACTGCACTGTTCTGTATCAGGAACTCATCTGAGCTACAAAGATCCACATCTCATAAGATACGTAGCGTTCATTCCACCTGTATCACGTATCTATTCACACACACAAACATTTAGTCCTTGTGCAAACGCTATGAGAAAGGCGCCATTATTATCTATAATGAACACGAGCTCCAGGAGAAGAAACCAACACAGAAGGCTCAGGTAGCCAAGAGTCTCCGATCCATCACCGTTAGGGCTGGGCTGTGAACCTAGACAGCATGGATCTACCATGTTCCACCCGTCACCACTATAGTAGACTTTGTGGACTTGTAGCAGGTGCCACCCTCAGTTTACAGGAGCGAGCACATGGGCCCAGAGAGGGTTAGCCCACTCCCTTAGGTTACACGGTAGACTTGGGTGCATCTGCCATCACCTCATTGCCTGCTTAAGCGCGTTTTACCACCTTTAACATCCAAAATGTTTCCAGAGAAGCTTCGGTGAGTTGGTTTACTACACTCCTTCCTAGGAGCAGGCTTTTTGATAATCACCCCAGCCGTCATCAAAGCATGTTTGGAACACCTGCAGGGTGACACCAGCTATATTTATGCCGCACGCAGGTGGTGTGGCTCTTGCCAGACGGCAGCAGACCCAGTGCGTGGGCCTGGGCATCCCAGACTCCATGTCGGTGATTCTGGCCCCTGGCCAGGTCATGGCACCTGCTGGTGTGAGTGTGGGGTCTGCAGTGGAAAAGGATTTGCCCACCTGCCTAACCACTAGGGAGCTATCATCTCTTAGGATTCTAACATACGTGAGTCCAGAGTTCTTAGCTTCCATAATTCTGAATCCTTTGATTTGGAAAGCCTTTTATTCCCAAAGGTGGAGCTTAGGAAGGCCATGGCCACAGCTGTCTGCTGGAGGAGGTCAAAGTGTTGGGGGACCGCTGACTGAGGCCTCTCAGAGGGAAGGGCCACAACCTGTTTGCTTTTCTGTCTTTTCCGGAAGCTCTTTTTTTGCTTTGTGTCTGTTGTTCTTAGGATCCCCTCATCTCCCACCCCCCACCCCCCACACCCTACCTCCTACATAGCAGGGACCCTCCTTATCTTCTCTTCCAGGCTGGCTTTTGCACACATGAGGGGCCCCAAGGTTAAGCTCAGCTGACGGCTTCAATAGCAGAGCGCTTGCCTAAAGTGAAGAAAACAGCTAGTGCTGACAAGTAGTTGTTACTGCTTTTTGAAAAACAGAAAACAAATGCCCCTCCCCCACACGCCCCTGGACAGTAAGGGAAAGACCGGCACTGAGGGGCACAAATGGCCCCTGGGCTTTCGCATCCTCAGCTGAGATTCACTGTGCACACGTGTGCCTGAGCTGGAAAAGACACCAATACACAGAGTTGGGGAGGAGGGATGAACACGTTCATGAGGAAATAGGCCAGTGCAGGCCAGGGGCAGCCTCAGGCAAGACCGTAGGCAGGACTGGGACTACACCCCTGTCACAAGGCGGGAGTGAATGCCAAGTTCTGGGTCCAGGGCTGTGTTTGGTCTCATCAGGGGCCTGATGTAAGATGAGGCAGAGTGGACCGGGCTGGCTGAAGGGTCTGCAGTGGGGCTGGGCAGCAGCCCAGTTGAGACGTCTGCAAAGATTGCCAGATACGGCTGGGCGCCGGTGGCATGCCTATAATCCTAGCTACTCAGGAGGCAGCGATCAGGAGGATCACAATTCAAAGCCAGCCCAGGCAAATAGTTCGAAAGACCCTATCTAGAAAAAACCCTTCACAAAAAAAGGACTGGTGGAGTGGCTGAAGGTGTAGGCCCTGAGTTCAAACCCCAGTACTGAAAAAAAAAAAACAAAGAAAGAAGGGCCAGGAGCCAGTGTCTTACACCTGTAATCTTATCTACTCAGGAGACAGAGATCAAGAGGATAGGGATTCAAAGCCAGCCCTGGGCAAATAGTTCCAGAGACCCTATCTCGAAAAAAACCCATGGTAAAAAGGGTTGGAGGAGTGAGTGGCTCAAGTGGTAGAGCACCTGAACCACAGTACTGACAATGAAAATAAACAGACAAAAAGGAGCAGGAGGAGGAAGGGAAGAAGGAGAGGAAGGAGGGGGAAGGAGAAAAGAAAGGCCTCCAAAGGGTCTCAGTCTGGAGTTGCTATGGGGTGGGGCTCTCAGGACAGGGGAGAGCTGGAGCAGGTATGGGTGGTATTCAGGACCCAGGGACATTCCTCTGCTGTGGGCTTGAGGAATCTTGGTACCACTCATTTGACCTTAAACTATCTTCCTCCAACTGACTCTGAAAATGCTCAAACCTACAAAGAATTGCAGAAATATTTTTGTTGCCCTTGCTTTCTTGTGTGTATGTGTGTGAGTGTGTACATGTGGCAGTGCTGGGGTTTGAACTCAGGGCCTCACGCTTTCTAGGCAGGTGTTCTACCACTTGAGCCACTCTGCCAGCCCTGTTTTGTGTTGGGTGTTTTCGAGATAGGGTCTTGAGAACTATTTTCAGGGCTGGCTTCAAACCTCCATCCTCCTGATCTCTGCCTCCCAAATAACTAGAATTATAGGCATGAGCCACTGGTACCTGGTTTTTAATTTTTTTTTTTTTTTACTGTATTGGGGCTTGAACTCTACCACTTGAGGCACTCCGCCAGCTGCTTTTTTTCTTGGGCTCTCTGTTAACAGACATCTATGTCTACCTGTACCACCATCCCTTGGGATCCTCAAAGATTGGTCCCCAGACAGCTCTCCAAAACCAAAATCCTCAGATGCTGAAGTCCATTGGAAAAAAATGACATCATATTTGCATACAACTTATCACATCCTCCCTTAGACTTTAATCATCTCTAGATTACTTAATTACTTTATTATTTAGGGAATGGTGACAAGGAGTAGAGTCTGGACCAGTTTAGCCTGAATGCAGGGGTTTCCTTTTTCTTTTTTTTTGCTATGTAGGTGGGGATGGAACCCAGGGCCTTGCTCAGACTGAACAAAGAATTCTACCACTTGAACCACACCCCCAGACCTTTTGCTTTTCATTTTTGAGATAGGGGCTGGCTTTGAGCTGGAATTACAGCCTGTGCCACGTCACCGGGCTTCTTTTCTGATTGGTCCTGGGATTTGAACTCAACACTTCACATTTGCTAAGCAGGTGCTCCACCACTTAAGCCACATCCCCAGCTCTTTCCATTTACTTAATTTTTCAGATAGGGTCTTGTGCTTTTGCCAGAGACAGCCTGGACTGCAATCCACCTATTTATGGTAGGATGACGGGCGTGAGTCAACATGCCCGGCCTTCTCAGGATATTTTTGATCTGAGGTAGGTTGAATCCATGGTCACAGTGGGCCAACTGTATACAGACCTGTAAATCTGTATCTGTCTGGTTATGTGCAGACACCATGACACTGTAGCAACCCTTCACTGCACATTAGGCAAGAGGACATTTGCCTATGTGACCGAATTGAAGCAAGCACACTTGGGAATTGGGATGCAAACACCCTGTGTCTACCATGCAAGCCATATGCAAATTTCCTTATGCTTCTAGAAGTGCCCTTTAGAGCTGCTTCTTTTTCTTCTTCCTCTTCCTCTTCCTCCTCCTCCTCATACTGGGGCTTGAACTCAGGATTTACTTGAGCCATGCCTCCAGAGTCTGTTTTTTTTAATAATCCCTGTTCTAATCCAGAGTCATGTGTTGCACTGATTAGCAAGTGTCTATTTTTTCTTTGTTTTTGCTTTTGGTGGTACTGGGGTTTGAACTCAGGGCCTCACACTTTCTAGGCAGGTGATCTTACCACTTGAGCCACTCCACCAGCCCTTTATTTGTGATTTTTTTTTTTTTTTGAGATAGGGTCTCATGAACTATTGACCTATTTGCCCAGGGCTGGCTTCAAATTGCAATCCTCCTAATCTCTGCCTCCTGAGTAGCTGGGATTATAGACATGAGCCACTGGTGCCCAGCAGCAGGTGTCTTTTGTCTCCTTTAGTCTGGAATTTCTCCCTTGCCTGTGGTCCTTCAGAACTTTAACCTGAACATTGTTGGAGGCTCCAGGACAAACATCTTGGAAAACGTCCTCAGTTTGGCTTTGCCTAGTTGTTTGCTCATGATCAGACCTGGACTGGGTTTGAACAATCGAAGGTCCTTGTTCCTAGTGGCAAATGATCATCTAAACGTGTAATCTAACTCCCAATCCCACGGCAGGGGCGCTTATCCCACGCCATGGTGCCAGACTATTATCATTCCTAAAAAGTCTTAATCTTGAGGGGAGAAATGACACTGCTGCTGCAGAACTTCGCTGTCTCATGAGATCAGCTCGGCTCTGGGTATTGACTTGTCTCTAACGATCTACTTCTGAACTCTCTCCTACAGGGTAGTAGGGATTTGTCACAGCCTTCATGTGCCATTTGTCATATTTACTCGGATTTTTTCCTAGATCATATTTAGCCTTTTCATCGTATGCGTGTTCTGACATTATTAAGGTTCTTTCTTTCTGGTTATTTGTGTGTGTGTGCGTGTGTGTGTGTGTGTGTGTGTTGGGGTGTGGAGATTGAACCCAGGACCTTGTGTTAAATGAGCACTTGGCTACTGAGCCACACCTCCAGACCTCTTTCTTACAAAAGTAATACATATTGATCCTGTATAAAATTTAAATAATAGAGAAGGGTATGACAAAAAATAAAAGCTCTCCCCCCTCCAAAAAAAATAGGGAAAAAAAGGGCTGGAGTGTAGCTCAGTGGTAGCTGTACCACTCATGCAGCTTTGAGACCCTGGATTCAATCCCCAACACCACAAAATTAATTCATTATTAAAAAGCAGCTCAGTGTCTCCCTCTTGAGGTCTCTTCCAGGATAATCTGAGAATCCCAGGAGCATGGTCTGTCCAAAAAGGCCAGTCACGGGCCCCAGCGTCATAGCCTTCCCAGGTCCTCTGGCTCACTGAAGTGGGAATGACGCCAAAATAGGTGCCTACCACAGGGCTTTCCAGCCCGAACCACAGGATGCACCAGCATTCCACACCAATGTGTAACCTCTGGTTCTGAACTCGGATCACCTGTCCACACCCCCTTCCCAAGGAGTGACTTAACTCCTGTGAGGCCTAGGTGTCCTCTTTGCCAGCTGACCTTGGACTGGACCTTGATGATGGCTCAGATGGCCGCTAATTCCACAGCCCCTCACAGAGGAGGGACGGGGCCCAGGGCTCCTGCCTCCTCCTCAGGTAAAGGGAGGGAGTGACAGTTTTGAGAGCCAGTGAAGTGCCTTCCCTGGCAGAGGAAGTGATAATGATGACAAGGCACTGAAGGTGCCAGTACCTGTCATAGGTCACTCAACACAGTGTTGGGTGCATAAAACTGCTATACCTGTAGGAAAGTAATTTCCCGGTTTAATAAAATGATACTCCCACACATGTTTCTCTTAGCTCGCTCACTCATCGCTAGAGTGTAGACATTCTCCCTGTTTGCACTCAAAGCCTTCTCTCCTTCCAAGGCAGATGTAGAGCCTTCCAAGGGTGGCATCCAAACAGCAGGGTGGGGGATATGATCACTGTAGGGCCAAAACCTCGTCTTCCAAGGCCAGCTTTGGAAATGAGTGAAGGCTTAGTTCAGTGAAATCAGTTAAAGGTTAACTGTTAAACTGTTGCCTGCATTTTCTTGTCTCTGGAAGCCTGTGTTTGTCTTTTTCTCCAGTTGACTCCCAACCCATGTGAGATTACAATTGATTTCCTAACTCGGGAGAACTGGGTGAGAGGTTGGCCTCCCCTGGGTGGGGCCAAAGGACAAGGAGTGACCAGGAGCACCATGGCCTGGGCAGCCTGGGAAGGTCTGCCCCAGAGGAGTCTGAGGCCATCACATCTCTGACTCACCTATTTCTGCCTCTGGGAGGCCTCCCCATTCCTCCCCCAATCCAGCCACACCTTCAGGCCATCCTATGGACTTGCCCTATGAAATCCTTCTCCCACCCTGCCCCTTCTTTCCACATCTGCTGCCACCACTTTTGTTCAGTGCTTGGATGGCTGAGCTGACCTCTTAAGGTCTTGTCACCTTCCAAGTCCATCACCCTCACTGGATTTTGAAAAGTACATAGCACTCACTGCCTGGCAGAGCTGAAGCTATTTGTATTTCTAGCTGCTTCTGGTTTGTTCCAGTACTACAAAGTCACAGCAAGAAGGCAAGAAACTAGGAACAACCCAAATATCCACCAACTGTAGGAGGTTCATTTCCTGGGGCTGCCAGAACAAATTCCCCTAAACTTGGTGGCTTAAAACAACACAGATGTATGTCACCTGATGGAGGTCAGAAGTCCAAAACGGGCTATAATCACAAGGCAGCAGGTTCAAGCTCTTTCTGGAGGCTCCAGTGAAAAACCATCTTTTGCCTTTTGCAGCTTCCCCAGGCTGCCCGCATCCCTTGGCTCAGGGGCCCCTTCATCCTCCAAGTCAGCAAGAGTCAGGCAGGTCCTTCTCAAGACACCATCTCTCTCGTTCCAACACTCCCACTTCCCTCTTTCTTTACGGGTTTTTGTAATTACATTGAACCCACCCAATGACCCAGAATAATCTCTCATCTCAAGGGCAAGGATTATCGGCCTGCATTCCACCTGCAACCTTCATTCTCCCTGTCTGGAACAACGTATTCATGGGTTCCAGAGTTAGGGTGGGGACATCTGTGGCAACCATTCTGCCATGAGCAGCATGAAGATGTTACTGAAAGTTCAGTGCCTTGGCCTCGTAATGTAAATTCACAGATAACCAGAGCAGTTTTTGAGGAAAAGGATATAAGGTTTATTTGCCAGGCAAAGAGGAGGATGGTGAGGTTGATCTCAAAGTTCTCCTACTCCCCCCGTTTTTAAAGGGGACGCTTGGGATCACTGATTCAGGGTCTGTGACAGAGTACATGTCCCCATGCCACATGTTAGCCTTGATTTTTATCTCCAGGTTTGCTAGCGCCATATCTCTGAAACTGTATGTCTTGGTTGACAGAGATTTACTCCTTCCCATTGTGCACGGATATGGGATTTGGGGAAGATTGCCTGGTTTAGTTGGGTTTCCCAGTCTGGGCAGTGGTTAAAAAAAAAAAAACCCCAAAAAACAAACTTACAATAACAATATGACAATTCCAGATTTGCTGGAGCTTTTTGATATATTCCCCCTCTCTCTCTCTCTTTTTCTTTTTTAGACAGTTTTGCTATGTTGCTCAGGCTGGCTTTGAGCTCCTAGGCTCAAGTGGTGCTCCTGCCTCAGTTTCCATAGTAACTGGGACAAGTGCGTGTGACCACTCTTGGCCATTTTCAGCTTTTAATTGCTTTTTTTTTTTTGGCAGTACTAGGGTTGGAACTCAGGGCCTTTCGCTTCTAGGCAGGTGCTCTTACCAATTGAGCCACACCCTCAGGCAGAATTATTTTATTATTATTATTATTATTATTTTTAAAGTTTTAAGCTTAGAATTCCCAAGTGGCTTCTCACTGCACTTGAAACAGAATTCAAGCCCCTTCCATGGCTTAAAGTCTCATGTGCTCAGGCCTGTGACCTAGCTAACCACATCTCATACCACACTCCCTTCGATGTCCTCAAGCCAGTCACAGGATCTACATAAAGGCATCTTGTCACCCCCCTCTCATAGCCCCGTGTTCCCTTCTTTCCTTCTTGGCATTTGTCACGATCACAGTTTGCCAGTAATGCTCAACCTCCCCCTTTGGGGTCTGAGACACATAAGGGAACATAATCTGTGTGCGCCAGGCCACTTCCCTCCCAGAGGTCTTGTCTTCTGCACTTTGATGGAGTCTCAGACTCTGCTGGCGGACATGGATGATGCAATGGGAGAACAGAAGGTCCCCAGGAAACAGAAACAAGACTTGGAGACAGGGGTATGGAAACAATAGAGGAGGGGTCAGCGGACAGGCCCCTCACTCAGGAGAGGCTGCCATGCCCTGTGGGGCTGGGTCTTCAACTCAGTCCTGTGACTGATTACTTTTTAATCTGGAGACCTGCCAGAAATACAGGCTGCCCCGTTCCCAGATGAGGTGTTGCCGTTTTCTGAACATAGCAATATCCCTGGACCTGAGCTGGGACCTGCTGGGTGCTGGGATTGGTCTGAAGGGATCTGTTCCCATTCCAGCCCTGACACGTGAGGAACTGTGGCTCCAGAAAGACGCCCACAGCCTAATCTTGGGGTGCTGGGGAAATGCTCTATTTCAAGGCCTAGGGGAGTTAAGACTTTCCCACACCTGCTCTGGAGCCCTGGGGCCGGAGGAGACTACCCTTGACTATCCAGTGAGCCCATTGTCAACACAAAGACCCTTAAGTGAGGAAGAGAGAGGCAGAAGAGAAGGCAGGTGTGGGAAAGACCTGCCCAGCTCTTGCTGACTTTGAAGACTGAAGATGGGAGGGTCCCTAGCCAAGGGATGCAGGCAGCCTTTGTTTTTGTTTGTGGTACTGGGGTTTGAACTCAGGGCCTCGTTCTTGCTAGGCAAGTGCTCAACCACTTGAGGCATTCTGTCAGCCCGCAGGCAGCCTTTGGGCTGGAAAAAACAGATTGTCTGCTTGAGCCTCCAGAAGGAATGCATACCTGTTGGCTCAGTAATTTTAGATCTTCAAATCTGTAAAGAGACACATTTTCATTGTTTAAAGCCACCAAGTTTGGGGTAGCTCGTACCAGTACGAGCTTACTCTTCTCCTACCTCTCCACAGGGAGCACACTAGGCACAAGTCTCCCACCTCATCTGGGCACTGTGAGGCAAAACTTTCTCTGCTTTTCTGGGAAGCCTGGACCCCCTCCCCATGTCCACAGCAGCACTAGTCACAATAGTCAAAGGTGGAAATGATGCAAGGGTCCCTCACAGATGAACAGATAACCATGCACTGCCCACAAGGGAATATCATTCAGTTTTCACAAAGAAGGAAACTGACGCATGCTATGACATGGGTGAACCTTGAAAACATTAGCCTGAGTTAAGTAAGCCAGTCACAAAAGGACAACTATTGCAGGATTCCCCTTATACGAGGTTGTTAGAGACAGAAGTAGCACGGCCATTGCCAAGGGCTGGGAGAGGTGGGTCTGAGGAGATACTGGGTGGGTAAAGAGCCACTATTGCACACTGTGAGTTCTCTTAACAGTGCTGAACTGTATGATTAAAAACGGAGAAGAGCCAGTCACCGGTGACTCACCCCTGTAATCCTAGCTACTAGGGAGGCAGAGATAGGAGGATTGAGGTTCGAGTCCAGCCCAGGCCAATAGTTTGCAAGACCCTATCTCAAAAATACACAATACAAAAAAGAGCTTGCGGAGTGGCTCAAGGGGTAAGGTACCTGTCTAGCAAGCATGAGGCCCTGAGTTCAAACTACAGTACTGCCAAAAAATAATAAAAACGGTGAAGATAGCCAGGCATTGTGGTCCATACCTGTAATCCTAGGTATTTGAGAGGCTGAGATCAGGATGATCCTGGTTCAAGGCCAGCCTGGGAAAAACTTTTTGTTATGTGTATTTATTGTTTTTGGCAGTGGTCAGGGGGGATGGCCTCTTGCATGCTAGGCAAACACCCTCCCCTTAACCAATACCCAGCCCTGTCATGTATAGTTTACCACAATTTAGAACATAAAAATGAAAGAAGGCTGGAAAATGGTGACTAAAGATTTGTCACCAAGAAGAAAAATCTGCAGCCATTTTTTTTTTTTTGGTACCGGGGTTTGAACTCAGGGCCTACACCTTGAGCCACTCCACCAGCCCTTTTTGTGTCAGGCATTTTCGAGATAGTCTCTCTTGAACTATTTGCCCAGGCTGGCTTCGAATCACAGTCCTCTTGATCTCTGCCTCCCGAGGATTACAGGCATGAGCCACTGGCACCTGGCTAGCCATTTTCTTCTGTGTGGTAATATGTGTGATCTATCCACCAGGAAGGAACACACAAATTCATTTGCTCATTCATTTAATCAGTAAGTTCAGTGAGGGGTCTCTTCAGAATAATGGTGACAATTTATCACTTGCATTCCCAAGAAAGGAGGGATAGTACCAGGGACACTAAAGGGTTCTGTCCTCTGAGCAGTGGCCTGAGGAGCTCCCCCAGCCCCACCCACTGCGCCTGCTATTTCCCAGGAAGCCACAGAGCAAGGCAGACAAGTACTTTGATGCCAAAGAGGCTTTGGTTGGAAATCCAGGGGTGTCACTTCCTGGCTGTGTGACTTTGGACAAGTTACTTCACCTCTATGCTTCAGGCATGGCCAAATATCTCTTAGGGCTACAAAACTGCCCCAGTTGGGAACTGGTGAGAGCAGAAGAGCTAGCTGGGAAGGACAGGCTGGGAACTGGGCAGGGAGGAGGGGTCCAGGCTGGGTCCCACGAGCTCCCCTCCTCCCTCCTTTTTGGCCAGACTCCTCTCCTCTGTCTGTTCCTGAGGTTCAGGGGTCCTGGGGGCTGTGTCCATAGCCCTTTCCCACTTTCTTCACACTTCCCTGGGAGAAGAGCTGACTTTGCTCAGATCCTTCCAATCCCAGCAGAGCCCTGGACTCCTTGTCCTGCTGTGTCCTGGGACCCCTCTGCCTGGAGCCTGCCAGGCTCTGCAAATCCAAAGTGGCTTTAATTACCATTTCTCCTTCCCTGCCCCCAGAGTCCATATCCTGACACCCTGTGACACCTGGGAGTCTGCCCGTTTTCCCTCCTTCCCCTCTCTCTTCTACACTTGTCACTTTGGTCTCTTAAATGTTCCATCCTCCCCACTCCCAGAGCCAGCTTCCCTTGACACCACTGCAGCCTCCACCCCGGTCTTTCCCTCACCAGTCTCCCCCTCCTACTGCAGCCAGAGATCCTTCCAAACACCACTGCCCATGACACACTCACTCTTTCCCTTGCCCCAGAGGACTGCTCCCTCTCCTGCTGGGTCTCCTGTGTGAACCTGGCTCCCAGCGCCTCCAGTACCCAGACACCCACCTACCTCTCTTGCACAAGCTGTTCTGTTGGACTGGCTGCACCCTATGGGTCCTGTGGAAATCCCACTCATCCACAAAGCCCAGCTCCTGACCCAACTCTGGGAAGTCTTCCCCCTCCAGCCCCCCTGTCCTTGCCAAGGTTCTGCCTTCCTCTTGTCCCGGAAGGACATTTCAAAGCTGGAGGGTGAACCTGTGCCCACCCAGAAGCCCCGTTTGTGAGCCTGAGATGAAAATTTTCAGTCACACACCATTTTTTAGATGAGGGCAATAGCCATGCCCTGGGTGACTGGTGTCTTCACTGTCCTGGCCTCTCCTTCCTCACTGGCCTCCTACCTCACAGGTGGCCCTTTTTGGTCTACTTTGCCTGCCTTTGCTTCATGCTCACCTTCTCACCTCAAGTCCCAGCCCCTCCTACATCCCCTCTGGTGCTCTTATACCTTTGATCTCCCCTCCACTGCTGCCACCTGTGCCAAGCTACCGTTATCTCTCACCTCCATGCCTGAAACAGCTGCATCCTGCTTCTACTCGTGCCCTCTGTGGCCAGAGTTGACTGTGGGTGGGATCGTGTACCTCTTCTGCTCACTCAGAACTCCCCATGGCTCCCGACTCACTCAGAGTGAAAGTCAAAGTCCCACAAAATCCTACTCCTTACTTATCCATCTCTGTCCCCTTTTTTTTTTTGTGTGTGATGGGTTTTTTCCAGATAGGGTCTCATGAACTATTTGCCTGGGTTGGCTTTGAACCTCAATCCTCCTGATCTCTGTCTCCTGAGTAGCTAGGATCACAGGCGTGAGCCACCTGCATGCGGTTTCCCTGTCTCGTTTTAAAACTCCTCTCTTCCCATTGCCCTCCTTGACTCGGCCATTCTGCGTATTCTTACCACAGGGCCTTTGCACTAGCTGCTTCCTATGTGTGGAAGGTTCTTTCTCTAAAATTAAGAATGGTTCCTCCTCATCTCCTTCAATTCTTTACTTAAATTAATGTCTGCCTCTTAATGAGGCTTCTGGAACCACCCTATTGAAAATTGCAAACCACCTCCACTCTTCCTGTACTGGGCCTAGACTCCTCACCCTGTTCTACTTGTTTCTTTGCAATCATTACTTTTCAATGTATATAATTTAGTTCTTCATTATTTATTTATTTATTTATGCCTATCCCTCGTCTCACTAGAATGCCAGCTCCCAGGGCAGAGATACCCTCTCTCATCCATTGCCCCATCCCAGTTCTAATCCCATAGTAAGCAAGCGTCTTGCCAAGGTGGGCAAAGGAAGGGGCACTGGCTTGGGAGTCTGCCGCCCTGGTGGAATCAAGCCTTCTAAGCTTCTGTCGGTGTCATGCAGGAGTCACACGTCAAGGGCGCAATAAATGCCGGTTACCCCCTCCCCCATTCGGGAGAATATGATCCTAGTATTCTGATGAGACTTATACTTTTGCATACAGGATTTCATGTCACCCTCAACTAACCCCAGAGGCAAGCAGAGTCCCTTTTTGCCCAGGGAAGAAGCTGAAATCGTCCCCAGCGCAGGCGGTGGCTCAGGAGGGTCTTGGGCGGGGGTGGCACGGGGACTACATTTCCCAGGAGCGGTGCCCGTAACGCCGCTGCTGCCGCGTTTTTAAAGGGCCTTGCGTTAAAGCGGGGGGGTGAGGGTATGCGGTGTATCCGCAGGGAAACGGCGCGGTGCTGCGGCGGAGCCAGGTCGGGCCCCTCGCGCCCCACAGTGTCCGCGAGGCGAGGCGAGGCCAGGCGAGGCCACGCCAGTCTGGAGGGAGGAAGCCTTTCCTCATCTTGCCCCCCTCGGTCTCCGCCTCTGCACCCAACTCTTTCTAGCTCCCCAGAACAGGGGGAAGGGTGGTGAATCCCGCCGTCCGCGGGAGAAGGGGTCCACCGACTGGAAATCCCGCTTACCTGAGGAGACCTCTCCCCCAATTCTGGCTGCAGTTCGGGGAGAGACTTCACAGGTCTGGGATGGGTGGGGATGAGATGTGAGGGCAACAAAATGAAATGAAGGGGAGCTGAGTCACACAATACACCCCCCATACTCTCCTTCCAAGCCCTGCGATCTCCATGGCAAATGGGGGTGATGGGACGGTGATCACATTACCTACCTCCCAGGTGGGAGGCTTACAGGACCAAGAAACCGGGGAAGAGCACTTTGCAAACTGCAATTGCCCTGTGAGAATAAGAATTTTCAACAACCAAGCCATGGATTCATCCAGTCCTATTCTAAGGCACACACGGATGTGGGGCTGGAGTGACAAGTCTCTGGGGAAAGCAGGGTGGATGTAGGGGTGTGTGTTTTCCCCATCCAGATCTTGGTGGGAACCGGGAGAACTGTCTTTGGAAATGACCAAAACAAACATACCCGAGTGTTGTGTTTTCAAATCAGGAAAAAACTTTGGGGCAACTGACATCATCGAAATATGAAAGAACCTTGGCCTTTGAACTAAACCTGGCCCTCCATTGCTTCGCTGCCCTGCCTGTGACAGCGAGATAAGCCAGAGGAGAAGGCATCTGACACCAGGTCTTGGTTCTCTCCTCCCCCTCCCCCCATCATTTGGATTAATCCATCCCTTGGTGTATGGGGGGAAGGGAGGAGGACGACTCACTAATTTGCCCTGGCCTCAGAGACTCCCAGGTCCAGTAGGCGTCTTCCCGACACCTCCCCCAAGCACGATCTCCCCCCGCCAAACCCCCTCCCCCGCTCCTCTGCAGGACTGTGTCTGCAAACAGCTCCCGGGCCCTATCAGAGAGTCATCATTTTCATCAGCTACACCCCCCCACTCCCAGGGTATTGTCTAATTAAAGAGTGCCAGGCCTTTTTGCTAAGGGAATAAAGGAGGGTTTGTAGAGGAAGAGGACCCAGGACAGCAAGCATCCTAGCCCAGGGCTGCTGCCAAGCGGACCTGACACGCGAATAGGACATCGGCTGCAGACAAGGAGTCCTAGTGTCTTCAGGGTCCCTTCTGTTGTCCTCTGAGCCCCTAAAGCCCCTCCAAGCCTCCGGACTCCCTACAGATCTAGGCACTCCTACTCCAATTCGTCTATACCGGCCAGGCAGAACGGAAAAGATGTGTACATTTGAACAAAGACATTGCCTCTTCCCAAAATGGCGGTGGTCCCGGCCACGGCTCCCGGACAACCGCGCACTTCTCGAGTTTTAGTCACAACCTGAGGAACGTGACCCCCTTCTCGAGCTCCCCTCCAGCGCCCCGTTTCCCCAGGTCTCTAAAGCATCCAGGGCCTCGTCTCATCGTAGGGGCCCCAGGACCATCTCAGGTTAGAGCCTTTGGGGCAGCTCCTGCATTGCAGAACGCCGACCCCCACCCCGACTAAGGGGTCCTGGGAAGAGGGGGCCTGGACCCCCAGGCTGGGCATTCAGGGTGGGAGGCAGTGAGCTCTGCTTAGCACCCCCCAAAAAACCCAGGCTGAAGGAGACATATAAATGAACTGGTTAGGATAGATGGGAGATGTCGGGGGTCTTGGAGGAGCGCAGACCACCCTGGAGTCCCCTCCCCATCTCTCTGGGGACCCAGACAGTATTTGGGAGTTCGGCCTCAGGGGGGAACCTCGACACGGAGGTCGGGGGGCGCGCTAGGGGAGAGGCAACTCAGGAGGGGGAAGGGACAAAGTTTGAAAGTGCCCTTCCAACTCTTCTAGGGAAAGTTTTCTTGGGGGCCCCATGGGCAGAGACGGGTTAGGGGTGCGGGGGGGCCGGTGGCGGGGTGACCCCTGAGAAGTGACCGGACCCTGGGGGAGCGACCCCTCCCCCCTGTCCCGTTTCGGCCCGGCTGGGAGTCGCCCAGCTCGGGGCCGCGTGTGTTAGTTGGGGCCGCTTTTCAGCCGCGTCGCCGGGTTGGGGGGCCTCGCAGCGGGCCGAGAGCCCGGCCCCTGGTTGCCCCAGGGGGGAGCTTTGCTACAGGGGGTTTCCCACCCCGGGGCTCCCCGGCGCGGCAGAGCCAGCCCCCCGCAAAGGGGAAATGTGCCGGCACCCCAGCGGTCCTCGGCGCCGTTTGGGGCGCGTGGCGAGCGCTGGGGGCAGCGGCCCGGCCGGCGGGTGACCCAGCGGGGAAGCCCAGGGAGCTGGGCAGCGGCCCCGAGCGCCGGCGGGGTGCGGGAAGGCCCAGGCAGGGGGAAAAGGTCGGATTTGCTCGGCGGAAGAAACACAGATGGCGGCGGCGCGGCGCCATTCCGGGCCGGGAGCAGGCAGCCAGCAGCCCTGTCCTCACCGCGGTCCGCCCGCCGCCGCTAAATACCCGGATGCGCCGCCCGAGCGCCAGACGCGAAGCTGGGAAAAGGGAGGCAGAGGAGGCGGAGGCAGAGCCCGAGCCAGGCGCCGAGAGCCAGCGGCGGACCGGCGGCGCGAGCCCTCCTGCAACCCGCGCCGGGGCCCAGAGGCAGTGGCTCCTCGCCCGCACCCCGGCCTGGCCTGGTAGTCAGGGGCCCGAGAGCCGCCTCCGACGAGGGCTGGCCCTTTGGAAGGCGCCTTCAGCAGCAGGACCAGGCAGGCCACCATGACCGAGAACTCCACGTCCACTCCTGCGGCCAAGCCCAAGCGGGCCAAGGCCTCCAAGAAGTCCACAGACCACCCCAAGTATTCAGACATGATCGTGGCGGCCATCCAGGCGGAGAAGAACCGCGCGGGCTCCTCGCGCCAGTCCATCCAGAAGTACATCAAAAGCCACTACAAGGTGGGTGAGAACGCCGACTCCCAGATCAAGTTGTCCATCAAGCGCCTGGTGACCACCGGTGTCCTCAAGCAAACCAAAGGGGTGGGGGCCTCGGGCTCCTTCCGGCTGGCCAAGAGCGACGAACCCAAGAGGTCAGTGGCCTTCAAGAAGACCAAGAAGGAAGTCAAGAAGGTGGCCACTCCAAAGAAGGCAGCCAAACCCAAGAAGGCTGCCTCCAAAGCCCCAAGCAAGAAGCCCAAAGCCACCCCAGTCAAGAAGGCTAAGAAGAAGACGGCTGCCACGCCCAAGAAAGCCAAAAAACCCAAGGTTGTTAAAGCCAAGCCCGTCAAGGCATCTAAACCCAAGAAGGCCAAACCAGTGAAGCCCAAAGCCAAGTCCAGTGCCAAAAGGGCGGGCAAGAAGAAGTGACAATGAAACCTTTCCCCCCCCTCTTCTATTTTCTGTAAATACTTTTCTCCTTTCTTCTCTCTTGATCCTCATCTGCAGCCCTTTGCCCATCCTGGTCTGACTTTATAAGGGACAGATTTGGATTCCTCAGAAATCATGGAATAATTCCTTTTTCCCTAACCAGTTGTGCAAGGACAGCAGCCACCGATCTCATCTGCACAAGGATGAGGATGCACTTGGACTTCGTCTTCTCGATTTGCCATTCATTTTAGGGATTGGGATCTGGGTGGGCTCTGTTTTGTTGGGTGGCTTGTTTGCTGTGAAGGTAGATGGGGAGGAAATTGGGCAAGGCTGTACTTTCTGCTGACTGAGGGGCCCAGGAGCTAAGGATGGGAGGATCTTTAGGGCTTTCTTTAAGTTGGGCACCCATGGAATTTCAGAGCCCTTCTTGGTGGGTGAGCAGTGGGGGTCTAGGCCTTCCTTCTCACTCTGTTGTTTGCCCTTTGGCCCACTGTTGTTTTAGGGAGGGTTGGGGATCTGAGTGACAGCTGGATGGAGAAGCTGTAGCTTCTCCCAGTCAGTGGGAACTAGCCATTGGGGGGTGGGGAGGATCTTTGTGGTTTGGGCAGTCTCTTTATTAAATGGGAGTGGAAATTTTAGGGGAAGGGTGAGGAGTCAGCGAAGTGCCTCAGTGTACCCTTTTAAACTTGGGTTTTTCCACACAATTGACAGATTGTGTCCAGGAGGACTTTTTCTTTCTCCTTGTTTTTTTTTTGTGCCTCCTGTTTTAAGATGCGGCTTTGCTTGGTTTGATCTGGTGCGGCTTCAGTCCCACACCAGCCTCTTAAAAGCCTCTCACCTCTTTACTTGTGAGTCTTTCTAGGGGGTGTTGCAGTAAGACTCGCTGCAGTTGCTCTGGGTTTGCTAAGTAGCGTAGAGAGCTAGGTCTGATGCATGCGTGTGTATATGTATATATGCCTATCTAGGGCTAGTCCTTATGCCTCGCCAGGAGCTGGGAGAAAAAAAATGTACAGTTGTCTTTCTCTTATTTTTAATAGGAAAATCGCGCACTTGCGCCCCCTCCCCCTTTTAAACAAGTGTTATTTGTGCCGGGAAAATTTTGCTGTCTTTGTAATTTTAAAACTTTAAAATAAAATTGAAAATGGAAAAAAACCTGAGCGGTGTGTTTTTCCTCACTTTAAGACCCGAGGAGAGTGCGGAGCAGTTGGGCAGACAGACAGTGGGGGACATCTGGGGCCAGGTTCGCACCTGAGAATGGAGGAAATCCTTAGGGTGCAGAACGAGACTCTCAAAGCTCCTGCCTTTGGTGTCCAGAGGGCACCCCCTTTTCCTTCCAAAAGGTGTGTGTGTGTAGGAGGTGCTGGGAATGAGATGGGGAGGGCCCTGACGCGACTTCCCCCGCCCCCTCGTCTTCCCCGGCACGCACCTCTCCAGTCTCGATTTACAAATCTCTTTCGTCCTTGGCGGATAGCGCCAGGCCCCGCCCGCCGGGCCCCGGCCCTCCTGCCCCACCCCTTTAAGTGAGCTCCTCTCACCCTGATTGGCTGCCGGGGCCCGGCCCTCGCCACGTGACGGGCCGCGGTGTGGCGCACGCTGCACCCGCCTTGCAGGCGAACTCCGGCGAGTGGGCGCGATGTGGGCTGGCGGCATCTGGCGCGCTGCGCTCTCCCAGGCCCCCCACGGCCGCCGCGCGCAGTCAGCGCTGGCTCAGCTGCGCGGCGTCCTGGAGGAGGAGCTGGAAGGGATCCGCGGGGCTGGCACCTGGAAGAGTGAACGGGTCATCACGTCCAGGCAGGGGCCGTACATCCATGTGGAAGGCGTCTCCGGAGGTAACTTCCGCTCCTGGGAGCCGTCCAGCTGGCTTGCACAGTACTGAGGGCCCTGGAATGGGGGGTGGGACGGCACCTGTTGGGTATGCTTCGCATATCTGCGGCACGTTATGGCGTCCCAGTGTTTACCTGGTTAAACACGTCTCGACGCTGGGGGGGTGGTTTACCCATGAGCTCCTTTTCTGCACCGAAGGCAGGGCTGGATAGAGACGCAGCCTTTTGAGAACGTGAGAGAAACCCAGATGCTCACTCCACCCCCACCCCACTGCTGTACCGCCTCAAGGAAGGGTGGAAGGAAGACGGCAAGCAAGAAAACTCTTTTTGGTGGAACTAGGATTGGAATACACTGCCCCGGGCTTGCTAGGCTGGCGCTCCACTGCCCGAGGCACGCCCCCAACCCAGAAAATCTTTTTTTGTTGTTGTAGTGAGACTAGAGGAGTTTGAACTCAGGGCTTCTCACTTGCAAAGCAGGCGCTCTACCGCTTGAACCACACCTCCAGCCCACTTTGCTCTGATTATTCAGGATTGGTGGTGGTGGTGGGGGGGTCTTGCGAACTGTTTCCCCAGGCTGGGCTCGAACTTTGATCTTCCCTATCTCAGCCTCCCAGGTAGCTAGGATTACAGACTTGAGCCCTTATTTCTTGAGCGACTGCTTTGTGAAGGTCTCTGCTAATTGCAGCACTTAGACTACTGCTAACCTGTAAACGTGGGAGTCACTAATCCCATTCATAAATAAAAAAGCTGAAACGCAGCTGATTTGTCCAAAAACCTCCAGCTAGGGGCAGGCTAACTCCAGTATGTGGGATATTCGAGCTAGAGGGTAGCTAACTGACCAGAGAGGCCAACCTCCCGATCTGAATCAAAGCTAGCAAGCATTTTAGGTCTGCAGAAGTTCCGAGATGCCATGCGTTGACTCTACCAGGTCTCCCTTGTTCTAATCTGTCGTCACTGCCTATCCTGTTTGTGCCTGACTCCGGGTAGGTGCTGCTTATCAACAGACTTCCAGAGCTGCCATCTGCCCAGGAAAGAGTCTTGGTGCGAATGTAGAGTTTGGAAAATGGAGGTCTCAGGAAATCCCTGCCTTCCCCATGGGAAACATAGAGCAGGCCTGTGCTCCTAACTGAAAGGAGAGGGACAAATGATTTTCAGAGACAAAACGTCTGTCTCCCATCCAGGCACTTTGGGACAAAACCCTCAGCAAGACTAAACAGTTTTCAGATATAAGTAAAGGCCCAAATGAGCACAGAGTTACGTAATCAAAAGGTGGGACATTTGGTGTCCCAAGTTCTCATCCTGTTTTTGCCCATCCCAGGCTTTGAACCTTCCCCTCTTTCAGACCTTGGCTTCCTCTTCAGGTCAGCTGGGTTCACGTTGGGCTTTAGGATTTGGGACTGAGGTCTCCAAGGCACCCCCTTTGGGGGTGCAGTTCTCTATGGGCCGTAACTGTGTCACCCGCAAGAAAAGCAAGGCCGAGAGGAGGAGTTAGTGGCCTCCAGGACAAGAGAAGCCTGTGGGGAAGGGCTGGGTTCCCCCTTGGGTGGAATGTGATTCAAGACCAGGCTTTAAACTCTTCATCTTTCAAGATGCAGCACAAAGAGTGAATACTTTCCTGACCCTCCCTGTTGTAGCTCTGGATTCACAGCCTCTTGGGGCCGCATCCTGGCCTCAGCCCCAGAATGGATCATCTGGGAGACTGTTGCCTCCTTGGGTGAATCCAGGTCTCTTCCTCTTTGGCCCATTTCCCCAGAGCCTGGCTGTCCTTTGAAGATCCTTTCTTGCCTGTTCATCTCTTCTCTTCCACCTCAGGAATCCTCAACTTCTGTGCTAACAACTACTTGGGCCTGAGCAGTCACCCCGAGGTGATCCAGGCAGGTGTCCAAGCTCTGGAGGAGTTTGGAGCTGGCCTTAGCTCTACCCGCTTCATCTGTGGGACCCAGGTAAATAGTTGGTGTTGGGGGTGGGGTGGCTCCAGATGTCTGCTTCTCACAGTCAGTGTGGCTGGTTTAGCCAGCTCAGCTAATCCCAGGGCTCTGAGCCCACTGTGAGCCCCAGAGCTGCAGGATAGCAAGACTGGGAGCAGGCCTCTACTTGTTGAGAAGCCTTGGACGAGGAACTTCACCTCTGAGCATCCATTTCTCACACCTGTCCTGTAGCAGGAGCAGAGAAGAGGGTTCTGGAGCTACTCTGCCTGAGCTCTACTCCCAGGGCTGCCATTTATTGGCTTTGTCACTGTAGGCAAGTGCTGTAACCTCCCTGAGTCTCAATCCTTCCTTGGTAAAATGGGAACAATAATACTTAATGGAATCGTTACAAATTAAAAGGTTAAGTTAGTTCATGTAAAAATGCTTAGAACAGTACGTACCCCATAGTAGCACTTAAAAAATGTTGGCTAAAAAAAAAAAAATTTAAAAAAATAACAGAACAACATGCACCATGAAAAAAAAATGTTGGCTATATGTCAATGTTACAAAATTCATATAAGCACAAAACTTACATAGTGCTTACAATGTGCATGCACTTTTTAAAGAGCATCGTATTAACTCACTAGTTCTTACAGCAGTCCCAAGTGATAGGTGCTGTTCTTATCCCTGTTATCGCATGAGGACACTGAGACCCAGAGAGGTTGATCACTTGTACGAAAGCACACAGCTAAGGGCTGGGGGTGTAGCTCAGTGGTAGAGCACTTGGCTAGCATGTACAAGGCCCTGAGTTCCATCCCAGGGCTGGGATGGGGAGGTGGGGGGCACGTACATAAAGCTTAGCATCAAAAGTGCACACAGTTTATCATGGTGGGATTTGAACCCAGGTGGCCAGGCTCAAGAGTCCATGCTTCTAACTGCTTGTCGTTATCATCACCTGTCGTCTCTGAAAGGTGAGGGGGAAATGAACCTCAGAAGCAGAACTCCTGTCTCCAGTCCAGGTACTTTTGGACAAAACCCTCAGCCAGAATAAACAGTTTTCAAATCTAAGAAGCAGAGGCCCAAATGAGTGCAGAGTTCTTTTTTTGCCATGGAGCAACCAAAAAGGCTCTCCGTCTGATAGTAGAAAGACACCTCTTCCTTCCCCTTCAGCACCTGTAACTCCACAGACCTCCATTGCAAAACAAAGATCCACTCAGGAAGGGAACCCTACCAAGCATGGAGCTCATCCGAGGGACATCTGCTGATTCCCACGGCTCTAGGGTAACCCGCACGGCAGAAGGAAGGGTGCAGCAACAGCTGCCGGCCTTCTGATCTTGGCCTGCTTGTGGCTCTCTAAGTCTCCTTCCTCCAGGACCTGTCCACCTTGGCCCCCAGGCATTAACACCTACCTGTTTCACTTTCTTTAGAGCATCCACAAGGATCTAGAAGCCAAGATAGCCCGCTTCCACCAGAGGGAAGAGGCCATCCTGTATCCCAGCTGTTTTGATGCCAATGCTGGCCTCTTTGAGGTGTGTGGAGGCTGTGATGCCTAGGGGGTAGGCAGTCAGGAGAACCTGGCAGGATGCCAGTGCCACACCGACAGGTTCTAGTGCCCTTTCTTATGGAGTCACGGTTGGACCAAGTAGGTGTTCTAGGAGGAAGGTTAGGGGTGTCAGGGGCCTGGTACTCAAATATTTTCACCTGCTGGTGGAGTGGTTCAAGAGGTAGAGTGCTTACCTAGCAAGTGTGAGGCCCTGAGTTCAAATCCCAGTACCACCACCACCAAAAAAAAAACCAAAAATAATTGTTATTATATGTTTTCACTGTCATTGGAGTAGAGCACAGGGGACCCAGATGGACATAGAGGATGCCTTACTTCTCTGCCCAGGCTGGAATGAGATGCTGACTCAGGGGGAATCTTGGGGAAGGAGAGCCCCAGGAAGTTCTCCCTCCCTCCAGGCTCTGCTGACTCCCGTGGACGCAGTCCTGTCAGACGAGCTGAACCATGCCTCCATCATTGACGGTATCCGGCTGTGCAAGGCCCACAAGTATCGCTACCGCCACCTGGACATGGCCGACCTAGAAGCCAAGCTGCAGGAGGCCCAGGTGAGTGGAGGCACCGGGGCGCAAGGCCTTGGCTCACCCTCAGTCTTCCCTGGTGAAGGAAACAAGGCTTGGAAAGACTCCCTCACTCATAAAACAGCCTGAAGCTTTGAAACAGCTGAGATCTGACCCCAAGCCTCTCAGGTTAGGGCTTGCTCCATTGTGCTATGCTACCTTCTGGTGGCAGGTCCTGGGCATAAGGGTGAGTGGATGTGTGGCTAGGACCTGGTCTCAATCCTGCCTGTCCTCCAGAACCTGACCCGGGATGGGGTGGCCTGATACCCTTCTCAGTGCCCAGGGCTAAGTGTGTCTCCAGACTGCTCAGGAAGAGATGGGTGAGCCCCAGAGGTCTAGGCGAGGAAGATGATGTTCCAGCCTGAAGGCAGTAGTACCTCTGTGTCCACCTCCCCGAGCCCCCAGCAACCCAAAAAGGCAGTAGTTTTGTCAGTCCTGTGATACCACCTGAACCTGCTCATGCTACCTTGCAGAAGCATCGGCTGCGCCTGGTGGCCACCGATGGAGCCTTTTCCATGGATGGTGACATTGCACCCCTGCAGGAGATCTGCCACCTCGCCTCTCGATATGGTGCCCTGGTCTTTGTGGATGAGTGCCATGCCACTGGCTTCCTGGGACCCACAGGACGGTGGGCACACATAGCACCTGAAGCTTGAGTGGGCTCCTAAGTGTGGGTGGGAAACCAGGGGTCCAGTGTCCCGGCCTGACCTGTGACCCCTGGCACTCAAGCCAGTGGCAGCAGCAGCTGGTTCCTTTGCAGGGGCACTGATGAGTTGCTAGGTGTGATGGACAAGGTCACCATCATCAACTCCACACTGGGGAAGGCACTGGGTGGAGCGTCAGGTACCTATATGATCCTTTCCCTGGTGCCCTTTTATCCACATGCAGGACCCTGGGAGGGTGTCAGGAAGGGAAGGTGGGGAGGGCAGCATGGACAGTATTTGGAGAGAGTCATGGTATGCTCCCGCCCCTAATCAACGGCCACTTCTTTCCTTGTTCTCAGGTGGCTACACCACAGGGCCTGGGCTCCTGGTGTCCCTGTTGCGGCAGCGTGCACGGCCCTACCTCTTCTCCAACAGCCTGCCCCCTGCTGTTGCTGGCTGTGCCTCCAAGGCCCTTGATCTGCTCATGGAGAGCAGCACCATCGTCCAGTCCATGGCTGCCAAGACACGTCGGTGCGGTTCCCAGCAGGGATGGGGCAGCCAGGGGCAATGCGTGGCATAGCCAGGGCCTGCCTACCCGAGACCATGGGTAGCTCCACACCTACAAGTTCTGTCTCCAGTTGCCCACCTCCCTTTTCCCTGTGTCTCCTTCAATCTCCTGTGTCCTCATCTTGTCAGTCCTACCTTTCCACAGCTTTTCATTCTGCTTATCCTATGCCTGGCACCCTGTCAGCCTCTGAGAGTCTTTACTGGTTCTGCTTGCAGACTTGGGCACTGATCCTGGACCATGTACCCATCAGGAGTGGGTAGGAATGCTCATGATCCTTGGCTATCTGTGACACTCATCTGTGTCCACAGGTTTCGCAGTAAGATGGAGGCTGCTGGCTTCACCATCTCGGGAGCTGATCACCCCATCTGCCCTGTGATGCTGGGTGATGCTCGACTGGCCTCTTGCATGGCAGATGACATGCTAAAGAGAGGTAAGGGGGCCAGTGGGGTCCAAAGAGAAAGAGAAGAGGGAAACCTGTAGACTGTGGATACTCCCTCTCCACCCAGTACCATCTCTTAGATCAACCCAAACTTGACAACCCCACGCCATGGGGCAGCCCCATGTCTAAGACTGTGGGCAGCAACTGTGCCCTCTGGTGCTGTGTATTGTACCCCCAAAGCCATCAGGCTCTGGTATGCCCTTGTTGTCTACGTTTCCAGGTATCTTTGTCATCGGATTCAGCTACCCTGTGGTCCCCAAAGGCAAGGCCCGGATCCGGGTACAGATCTCAGCTGTGCACAGTGAGGAGGACATTGACCGCTGCGTGGAGGCTTTCGTAGAGGTGGGGCGGCTACACGGAGCATTGCCCTGAGCTCTGGGTGGAGACAAGTACCCCAAATCTCCTGGCTGCCACAGAACAGGAGGCTCTAAGCCCTGGCTCATAGTCCGAGGGCCGGGCTCAGAGGCCTGTGCTTGTGGCCATGAGCGTGTAAAAAAAGTGTGAAAATTGGCTGAGATTTTGGTCTGCTTTATTCTCACCAAGCAGGCCCAGTTCTGTGTCTGGTTGAAGAATCAGGCAGGAGCTGGGGCTCTGCAGGCAGGCTCCTGCGAGAGCTGACCTCCTCCTCAAAATTAAGATGGGACCCGGCAGCCTGGAGCTAGTCAGAGGCCACCCTTTGACTTAGCCAGATCTGTGCTGCTGTGAAGGGCAGCTGAGAACCAGTGGACCCTTTCCCATACCTCCCCCATGCTATTCTTCAGCCTCCAAATCTAGCCTTGGTGAGTGCCTCATCCTCTGGTTGCCATGCCAAGGATGCCTTACAGCTGCTAAATGCAGGCGTGGTGCTCAGACCCCCGTTTGGGAGGAGAGGCAGGGGATGCAGGTTCCAAAGGAAAGAATGTGGATCACCACAGGAGGGGTCCCTGACAGTCTAAAACCCTGTGTTCTAGCCCACTTTGTCCCTGACTCCTTGTCCTTGGACAAGCCCCATTACCTGTGTTCCCCAACCCCTCGACCCCCCCTCAATTAGAGAGGCTGTTAACATCCAGGCCCTTCCCTCGCACCTTCAAGGCGTATGGTTTGAAGAATAGCCGCCAGGGGGCGCAGGGGGCGCAGTGAAGGTGGCAGTCTCTGCCACCGTCTGCCCTGCCCCGCTCCTGACTGGGGGCCTTGGACCGCAGCTGTTTGGGCGGCTTGCGGACAAGACCCGAGCGTCGATTTGCTGCTGCCAAGGCCCCATCCTCCCTAGTCCTCCCGAAACGGCTCGATGCTCCGCTATTGGAGGTGCCAGCCTCCTTCCCACGTCGCTGCTCCCGGGTCTGCTGCAGGCGCTCCTGAGGGAGGTCGGTTGCCAGCGCTTCCCGGCTTTGTGTGGATGGGCGGGGAGTGAGTTCTGAGTAGCGCAGCTCCAATCTCAGCGTGCTGTGGCCTAGGGAAGCTTGTAGTTTGCTTGGAGCGGAGCTGTGGATGAAATGGCCCGTTTATCACTAAGGACAAGAAACCTCCAGTCCACCTCTGTGCCCGGACATCCTGGGATGGACCATCGGGGCGAGCTCCAGCCCAATCCTGCAGGTACTAGCAATCCTAGCCTGCGATCCGGAGGAGCTTGAGGCTTGGGCCCAGGAACTCTTGGTACCGAAGGGCATGCGGGGCAGGCGGCAGCTGTGGCCACATTAGTGGCAGGAACACTTGCGGGCTGCCACCACCGGGTAGAGCACCTGGCGCCAGGCGCACTGCTGCAGAGGTTGTGCATGGCCTGGCGGCAGCCCGGGACTCAACCAGCAGTGCCAGGCCGGCAGCTTGATGTGCGCGCTGTGCACAGGCCGGCAGGTCATGCCTGATGGCCAAGAGCAGCCGCAGCGTGATGTGTCGCAGTCAGTGCGGCGTACCCGGCGGGGCCAGAACACCGGGCCCAGGTCCACCCAGACGGAAGTGAGGCCCCACCAGCCAGCGGCGCAGAACGCACGCGGCCTCCTGCAGTTCCCAGGCGTCGCCGTTGGCGTTGCGCTGCCTGGCAGGCAGTGCGGGCTGGCTGCGGTAGCGCTGCTTGCTGTCGGCCAGCTCGCGGCTCAGCACGGCCAAATTCCCTGGCCCGGTCCGGCTCCTCCGCAGCCATCCAGAAGGGGTCGTAGGAGGCGCCCAGCAGGCGCAGTAGGCGTTCCGGACGCACGTGTTTGGGCTTGGGCACATAGAGGCTTCGCAGGGCCCGAGGGTCGGTTGAGGATCAGCCGAAAGTCTGCGTGCTCCGAAGCCCAGAGCTCTGGCGCGCTGTCCACATCCTCTGAGTCAGCCTTCGGGTTCAAGGTTGTGCAGCCAGGAGCAGCAGCAAGAGCGAGGGGAGGAGGTGGCAGCCGGGACATATTGGGGTTCGGACTGTGACGACACGCCGGACCTGCTGCCCCGCAGCCTGGCTTTCAGTGGCCGCCTCTCCACCACCGCTATCATATCAGCTCAGCCTTGCCACTGCCAGCTCTTTGTCCTAATACTGCACAACCCCAGTAGGAGGGGCGGGGTGTCATAGATCTAGGGGTTTTCCAGCCTAGTGTGGATTCAGGCAAGTACCTGTGTGTGTGTGTGTCTGTCTGTCTCCAAGCATCTGGGAATCTAGCTGCATTGCTGCCCATGATCATAAAAATGCCACTACACAGAGTCTAAAATCCTACGAGTTCAGGGGTCATAAGATCCTACAATTCTAATTCCTCCATTCGGTTCTGCTGGTTCTGAATTCAGGTTTGCAGAATCTAGAACTGATTCCTAACATCCTAAATTCAGTAAGTCTTTTCCAGCGATTCGGGAATTCTACTGGGGGTGGGGGGATTGACACCTAGCTTTAGAGAAGCCCCACCCAGCCCTATGAACAGTAGGAGAAATTTTCCCCCACTTCTCCAACCCGGAATGGAGTCCTGACCCCATCAGTGGCCTCACACTTCCCTTGGGTGTACCGTTATCCTTAGCTTCTAGAAAGATCATTCTCCCTAACTCACCACAGACTGCTTGTCCCTCATTACACTTCTTTAATCTACCACCAACCTCCTGGTGGCTACGTCCAGCCTCTCAGTCCCCAGGTGCCAGCAGTTCAATGTGGAAGGGCTTGGCCATGTGCCACTCTAAGTGTTCAGGTCTCATGACTGAATCACGTACCCATTCACCAACACCTGTTAACCATTTTGGCACTTACCTGGACAAGAGGTTCTTAACAGGCCACTCATCAAATCCCTCCTTCTCTGCCTTCTTTCCACCTCAGGCCATAATAAACTTCTTAACAAAATAAAATGTGCAGGTCATATCCCTGTTCTAGAACCTTCACTAGCTCCCCTGGTGTCTCCAGGCTAAAGTGAGATTGTTAGGACAGGCTCAGAAACCATCTAGTTTCCAGCAGACTAAGCCCCTGGAAAAAACTTAGGGGAGGAAATGGGTCCTTTGTGATCTTTTGAAGTCTTCAGAAAGGGGACTGGTTTCCCAGGCTAGTAAACCCCATTCAGTTCTAGGAATCCTTGCTAACCTTAGATAGGAGCCCTATTTGGAGCAAGAGAGGGAGTCAGCAGGGCCACAAGAGGTGGGAGTGCCAGGAATGGACTGGGCCCTGGGCACGGAGGGGTTAACCACAAAGCCACTCTCAGAGAGTGAGATCCATGGGTTACTGCCTGCGAACGAGAGAATGAGGCAGCAGCAACGCAAAGAGACAGAGAAGAGCTGGCAGAAGAGCATGCCACTCAGGGGAAATCAAGGACCAAGGAGGAGGTGGCCAGTGGCTACTCCAGAGGGAGTGTCCAAGTACAACTCAGCAGACAGGCGGGGGCAGAAGAGAGAAGAGGAGGGGCCTTAAAGGTGAAGAGGGAGAAATAGGAGGCAGACCCATACCTGCGGGGAGGCATTGAGGGGCAGCGGCTGAGCCAGGAGGAAGCCCCACCCTGGTCGGTCCACCCAGGATCAAGCAGTGGCCCAGGGCTGAGGTGGGTGTTGCCCATCCTGGGCTTGGGGGTGCCTGCTGCATGCTGGGTATGGGGTGGGGACAGACACCGCCTTTCTTCTCCCTGCCTGCCTACCCCCCTTCACCCCATTAATTCATCCCACCACCCTAGTGACCCCAGGCATGGGTGGACACCCACAGGGAGTGAGCTGTGGGGTGGGGCAGGGGTAAGAACTGGCACAGGGTTCGCACACATGTGCACACACGCAGATTAACAGGTTATTGCCACCTGTTAATCTCTCAGATGAGTACTCCAGCCCAGAAGTCAGGATACCAGAGTGGCAGCAGCTCCAGATCTGTTGCCTAGGTGTGATCTAAGCCATTCTGTCCCCTCTTTGGGCCTCAATTTCCCCGTGTGAGATGAAGACCTGTATGGCCTTCCCAGTTTTGCCACTGAGGATCTCACTACACTGGACTCTGATGACTCAGGGATGTCACCTGTATTGTGCTGAAGCAACAGCTTGTAGCAGAGAAAGTCCCCACATCCAGGAGTTCCCCCTGCTCCCTGCCCCAATCTTCAGAGCCCAGATGGAGTAGTAAAATATACCAGCTTTGGGGGGGTTCCACTGCCCCTCCCCACTCTGCTACATCTTCACCATATCAGCCTGTGTTTTCAACTGTCCTATGAATTGAGGGTGTCTACTAATGACCCACACAGCCTTCCTGGGCCTGAGCTTGTAGGGGTGTCCCTAAGAAAGGGAGGAATTATATCCCCCACACCAATGTGACTGTGCTAGGTTCTTGCTCACACAGTCTCAGCTCTGACTTCAGCTTTGTTCTCCCCTCCCCCATCTCCCGTGAGCTTCTATCTAGCCCAGGACACCAGGCCAGACCCAGGATGGGGAAAGTAGGCCCTGGGCCAAATGCCTGGAGCTAGGGGCTCCTGCCTGAGGACCCAGTTTCTGTTCCTAGGTGCCCCTCTGATGGGGAGATGGCTGATGCCCAGAATGTCTCCCTGGACAGCCCAGGGAGTGTGGGGGCCGTGGCAGTGCCTGTGGTCTTTGCCCTAATCTTCCTGCTGGGCACAGTGGGAAATGGGCTAGTGCTGGCGGTGCTGCTGCAGCCAGGATCTAGTGCTTGGCAGGAGCCGGGCAGCACCACGGATCTGTTCATCCTCAACCTGGCCGTGGCGGACCTCTGCTTCATCCTCTGCTGCGTGCCCTTCCAGGCTGCCATCTATACGCTGGATGCCTGGCTCTTTGGGGCCCTGGTCTGTAAGGCTGTGCACCTGTTCATCTACCTCACCATGTATGCCAGCAGCTTCACGCTGGCGGCAGTGTCAGTGGACAGGTGCGCTGGACCTGAGATGGGCTGGGGAGGGAAGACCTGGGCAGATTCTCATTGGCTTTAGGAAGGAAAGAATGGGGGATGTAGAGGTTGGTGGGAGGGAAGGAAAGAAAGCTCTCTGGTCCCCTGATGGGCATGCCTCCAGGGACTATCTTGACCTCCTCCACCTGCACTGTGAGATTCCAGAGGACAACTCTGTGTCCCTAGTGTCAGTACAAGGCCTGGCACATAATAGGTGCTCTGTATAAAATTTACAGGAAAAGAAATTCACAATGTACTAATCAGATACTTTATTACTGCCTACATTTGGCCCAGGCTGCGCTCACACCTCCGTCTATGGCCTGAAATGGGGTCGAAGCGAGGCTCACGCCCTAGCTGATGCCCTTGGGCGAGTCACTTTTTGTCCCCTGCCAGGTGCAGGCACTGGACTAGGCACGTGGTGTTAATGTCCAGAATCCTCCCAACCGCTCCCACTGTGCAAAGAGGAAGTCTAGGTAGTGCTGCAGCGCGGATTCGGGCCCCGGGGAAGGGAGGCGGCCCGTCGCCCACTGACCCAGCGCCTGTCCCCACAGGTACTTGGCGGTGCGGCACCCGCTGCGCTCGCGGGCCCTGCGCACACCGCGCAACGCACGCGCCGCCGTGGTCCTGGTGTGGCTGCTGGCGGCGCTCTTCTCTGCGCCCTACCTCAGCTACTATGGCACGGTGCGCTACGGCGCGCTCGAGCTCTGCGTGCCCGCCTGGGAGGACGCGCGCCGGCGCGCCCTCGACGTGGCCACCTTCGCCGCCGGCTACCTGCTGCCCGTGGCCGTGGTGAGCCTGGCCTATGGGCGCACGCTGCGCTTTCTCTGGGCCGCTGTTGGTCCCGCGGGCGCGGCGGCGGCGGCGGCCGAGGCGCGGCGACGGGCCACCGGCCGTGCGGGGCGCGCCATGCTGGCGGTGGCCGCGCTGTACGCCCTCTGCTGGGGTCCGCACCACGCTCTCATCCTGTGCTTCTGGTACGGTCGCTTCGCCTTCAGCCCGGCCACTTACGCCTGCCGCCTGGCCTCGCACTGCCTCGCCTACGCCAACTCCTGCCTCAATCCGCTGGTCTACGCGCTCGCCTCGCGCCACTTCCGCGCGCGCTTCCGCCGCCTGTGGCCCTGTGGCCGCCGCCGCCGCCGCCACCGCGCCCGCTGCCCCTCCGGCGCCCGCCGCGCCCTCCGGCGCATCCACCCTGCGTCCTCGGGTCCCGCCGGCTGCCCCGGGGACGCCCGGCCTCGCGGAAGGCTGCCGGCCGGCAGCGGCTGGAGCGGGGAGCCCAGGGGGGAGCCGGTGCGCGGCAATGCTGGACGAGTCTCGTGTGCCCGAGGACCCGAATAAATCTTGTCAGCCTGGACTCTGCTAGGTGTCTGTCTATCCCCTTCCCTGAGGGCAAGACGCCACTGGGCCAGCAGCACTCAGAGGGTGGTGCAACTTGTCCAGTCTGCTCAGTGGCGCAGTGGCAGAGCTGGGGCTCCAGCCCAATGGACACCTGCGAGGTGAAAATGGGTCCACCCAGCCAGACACCCAAACAGGCAGCACAAGGCTCCGTCCAAAGCCACAGGTGATGGGCACCTTCTAGGCCCTGCTTCCTCGACCACCTGTTACCAAGCCCCTTCTTGGTCCCAAGCTTTGGCAGGTAATTTAATGCTAGCAGCTGATGGCAAATACCCATTAAGTCCACACAGTAAGGTAATCGTTAATTATCAAGACACATAAGGACTGCGACAAGGTTCAAGCGGTAAAGTGCCTGCCCACCAAGTTTGAAGTCCTGAGATCAAACCCCAGTACTGTACACAGACACACACACACACACACACACACACACACACACACAGATATAATTAACCCTATTTTACAAATGTAAAAATTGAGGAACAGAGAGGTTTAGGGATTTGTCCAAGGTCACATAGCTACTGTTTGGTAGAGGTTGGATTCCAACGCATGGCCAATTTTTTCTACTCCGTGGCCTTCCTTCTCTACCCGTGGGACCTCCTCTCAGTTTCTATAGGATTTTCTTTTCTCCTCATCTTCTTCCCACTTCCCCTTCTCCTCTTCCCCCATCCTCCTGTTTTTGGGTCTTCCTGTTTCACTTTTCCAAATATGCAGCTCTCCAGCCTCGCACATCTGCCCAAATGCTCTAGAAATCCCAGAGAGCTCATGGTTCCTTCCTGTAGAGAGTTCTGTTTGGCTACTCAGGTAGAGGGGCTGGTGGGACTAACGGGGCTTCCCAGGGCCATGACGTCCCGGGACCATTCCCTGGTTCAAAAACCTTGCATCATTCCCATTGCCTTTGGTTTTCCTGGCTCAGTAGACATGCTGAGCTGTCCTTGGGCCCCAGCTGGCCTCTCAGCAGCCCTGGCTGCCCTGGGGTCCCTTCCCTCCCTACTCCCACACACAGCTGGGGAAGTCTGTGGCTGTAGAAACCACTAATTAACCAATAAATCAGTCTCGATGGTTTCCAAGCTGCCCACCTTCCTCCCTCCCTTCCCATACATCAATAACGTTTATTGACTTTGGGGCTGAGGCCTGAGACCCTGCAGCCTCTATGACTCCCTGGCATACTTCTCAGCTGCTGCGGCACCCTGGGAAGGCCCCTGCCTGACAGAGGCAGCTGCTGCCACCTCATCACTGCCTGCCACCTGCCAACAACCCAGAGGTTAGAGTGGCAGCAGAGGCTGAGACCAGCCAGGAAACAACTGCTTTCAGGATCTAGCCTAGGTTCCCACACCAGGCTCAATGCTTTTTCTCCCACCTCTCTGCTGAGGTTGTCAAGTCTGACTCAGGATTGGCAGATGGTGGGATGCCTTCCTGGGGGCAGAGAATGTAACACTGTCTCTCCACAGCACCGAGGGTGACCATCACCTATGCCTCTTCTGTGCCTCGCCCAATCCTGCTAGGCAAAGTACAGTATCCCATTTTCAGAAGAGAAATCTGGAGCTCAGGGAGGCAGGACATGTGACAGTTAAGTAGTGAATGGTGGCAGGCCTGAAGGATGTCTGAAAGACAGTCTAACAGCATGCAGACCGCACATAAGGGTGGCTGACAAAGTTCACTGCTGACAGATGACAAATGCCTGCACAGTAAAAGTAAGTGGGGAGCAAAATGTCCCTCAGTTGGCATAGGCTGTGGTCAGGCTGGCCACCCAATTGAGCTCCTCCTCCATAGCTCTCTGTGGACACACACAGGTGACCCGACCCAGAATGAACTGGAGACCAGATCACACAGCCAAGGAGTAGCAGAGCTAGAATTTGAGCAGAGGTAGAATTTGGTGTGAACCAGGGCAGGAACTGGCCAATGGAATTCCCCACAGTGGCCCAGTGCTCTGGGACTCTGCTCAACTGGTACAGGGCCACTGTACAGCCAGACCCTGGCTGGTGCTGTATGAGGCCTCCTGCTTCTGAAGCAGGTTTGTCTGGCACAGTGGAGCCACATAGAGGCCCAGAGGCCTGACTAATTGAGGGACTGTGAAGCCTCCTGGCAGGTAGTAGGCATATAGCAGATATTTGATACAGGAGTACAGAGTGCCAGGGAAGAAAAGAGTTGGTTCTGCCCTTCCTTCTCTTTCCTCACATCTGAGAGCCTGCCACAAGCCAGGCTTGAGAGGAGGACAAGACAGCTGCATTCAAACTTGAACCTGCCTATCAGGAGTGTTCAGCCTGGCTGTAGAGCCAAACCCCAAAGAAGAAAGGATAAACTGGGTGCTGGTGATTCACTCCCATAATCCTAGCTATTTGGGAGGCTGAGATCAGAAGGATTGTGATTTAAGGCCAACCTGGGCAAATAGTTCATGAGACTCCATCTCCAAAATAACCAGAGCATAGAAAAATAAATAAATAAATAGAGGAAAATGGACTTGGGGTGTGGCTCAAGTAGTAGAATGCCTGCTTTATAGACACAAAGCCCTGAGTCCAACCCAAGGCCCACAAAAAAAAAAAAAAAGAAAGAAAGAAAGAAAAAAGAGGAAGAAGAAAGAAAGAGGACAGTGCTAGCACATGAAGAATGGGACTGTAACAAAAGACCACACATGGGTCTGGAGACAGAGAAGTCGGAGAGAAAGAAGGTCTTGTGTGCCTGGGCAATGCAAGCAAGAATCCCAGAGGTGACATTAAAAATGTATTTTCTTGGAGAAGTGTGAGGAAGGGCATCACGGGCAGAGCCTGTGTGAGCAGGGGGTGTAGGAGCAATAAGCCAGCTGTGCAGTTGAAGCAGGTGGGTAAGTGAGATCAGCTGGAGAGCAGGAACTTCATCCTTCAGGCCATAGTGCTGCCTGAAGCTTTCCAGGACAGCTAGGGCCCCAGCAGAGGTGTAGCTCAAAAAGCCCAGGGATGCCTATAGAGGCTGGCTTGGAGAAGCCAGGCTGGTAAGGAGGAGGACAATGAAGAGGCAGCTTATAGGCCTACTGAGGAAAGCCAGCAAGGTCTAGATTTTTTCTGGGAAATTATTTTTACCATAGATATGGCAGGAAGATCAATGGCCTGCTGCCAGGTTCAGGCTGGGCACCTGAGGCTCCTGGATTTGCTTCAGGGGCTAATGAAATACTTGGGAGAACAGATGGTTGTATTGACTTGGTTAGGGAGAGCCCTGTATCCTCTAGAGCCCAAGGCAGGCTATGGGGACTGGACACAGAGGCTGAATGAGCCCTGGCTGCTGTCCCAAGGGCCCAGGAGAAGCCACCTGACCTGAGGTCTCTGCCAAGACTGGCTAAGCCAGCAGCATCCTCGGATGGGAAGGAGCCCATCTTAGTTGAATGTGGCCTGCTGTACTCCTGAGTACCAACCAGGCACAGGTTCTCTCCTGCAGGCAAGAAGGATGGAAACACCCAGAGCAGAGCCCTAACCCCACTTGGGCCCCCAGAAAAGACCTCCTGGAGGAGCTGTATCCAAGCCCAGTCCTCAAGCAGGAGGTCACCAGGGCAGGCAGGGAAAAGAGACATGAACGAACTTGTGCTTGGGCTGCCTGACATCAGTGGCCTGGGACAGGGTCCAGGAGCTTTTGCAGGGAGGTGGGAGAGGTGGGGGCAGGTGGTGAGGAAGTCTACTAGAGATAGCTAACAGACTGTCAATGGGGAGCTACTGGATGAAACCAGAATGACTTGGGGTTTAGTCTGTAACTGTCAAGGCTGGGGGCAGAGAGAACAAACAGGAGACCAGGAACTTTCAGAATCCAGAGGTGGAGACATCCAAGACACGGGCAGTGAGAGAGACATGGACAGATAGGTCAACCATTCAGAAGGTACAACTTTCAGGATTTGGTGATAGTTGGAAGGCAAGGAGAAAGATGTCCCAGGTGACACCCAGACTTCTGACTTGGTTCCTCGGGAGTGGCAGTGGGACTACTGAGGGGGTAGGGTAGGGGCAAGGCGATGATGAGCCAGGCTGAGAGCTGGGGTTTTAACTCAGGTTTATCTGATTTAGGTTCCATGCTCTTTAGGGGAAGAAGTGAGAGAAGAAGCAGGAGTTGGTTGAGGGGGAGGAGCTTGAATGTGCAAAGGAGGTGACCTCCTTCATCCCCTTCCCCTACCCTGTGTCATGACTGTGTGGCAGGGTTGCACCTCCACTCTGGGGAGGCCAGGCAAAGTGAGCCCCCCAGCCCCCCAAGCTGTTAAGCAGACCCTCCCCTTGCCTGGGGCTGGTGGGACAGCATCATCTATCAACTTGGAAGTGTGGACCTGGGGAAATAAACACCAATTAACCACCCCGAGATTCCTGTTAATGGGTATTGCTTCCTCAGCCCTGATGCAGGGCTCATTTGTGAGCTACTGGCTGGCTGTGAGATGGCACAAAGCCAGAGGGAAAAGACTGAGCAAGGCGGAAATTGTTTTTGGTTTAAGAGGACCTGATTGATTCATTGAGATGTGTGCTTGCTTAGGTGGGTGTGTGGAGGTGAGACTGGAGCAAGAGGAAGGGTAGCGAAGGGCAAGGGTGCCAGGACCAGGATGGAGTGTCTGTGGGTGCTAAGACTCCCCAGCTTCCCTGGCTCCAGATGGCTGTGGGGCTGGGGAGGGTGCTGGCCTGGGCATCTGGTGGCCTGCTAGGACAACTCAAGAGAGGTTGGGGCAGCACAGGAGGAAGGCATAAGCTTTGAATCCTAGCTCCTGCACTCTAACGCTGTGACATCTCTGAGTCTCAGTGACCTGAAGACCTGAGCTCTGTCTGAGCCAGGTTCCATCTGAGGTACTGGGTACAAATCTCCCCAGGGGGCAATCTGCCTGCTATCCTGTCACCACTGAAGCCCTGCAATCTGGCTGAGCAAGTGCAAGTCCTTCACCTCTGCCCCAGGTGTGGCTGATCACCAGCTGCCTCTGTGACACGGGCCACCCTCCTTGACTTCAAAAGCCAGAGGAAATCACTGGTTCTCATGGGTGTCAGAGTGGCTGCTCTGTGAATATGGGGACAAAAGGATGTGCTGGCATGGAACTCTACTGTGTGGTGTCTGGCAAGGCCCCTTTACCCCTGAGTCTGCTTCCTCCATGTGAAGTGAGCTGCTTACATGTCCTTGAAGGCCTTGAAGCCTGGCTCGGGCTGCTCCCTCTCCCATCCACCAAAAATCACCAAGGCCCTCAGATCCAGCCAAGTTCCATAATCTTGGCTCATCCTCTCTTTCCCCAGGTGACCAGATACAAGCCTCTTCCATCAAGCACACTGTGTCATGTGCTCAGTGAGGAAAAGGTCAGACCCCTAAAATGCCAACTGTTCACAGAGACAAAAGCCTCTACTCAGTACCCTGAGTCATAGCTGGTTCCTACCAAATATGTCCCAGGAGTCCTGGGGTGGGAGTAGGGGGGCTAGGCTTTGGAAACCTGGCAGAGAGAATATTGGCCTGGGTCAGACTCTTTTCTGTCTGACCTCAATCAAGTCACTTTCTCTTTCTTGTTTTGTTTTTTTCAGTACTGGAGTTTGAACTCAGGGCCTCATGCTTGCTAGGCAGGCACTCTACCACTTGAACCACACCTCCACCCCAATCACTTTCTCTTTCTGAGCCTCAGTTCCCTGCACCCGGAGAATAGAGGAAGCATCAGAGAAAAATGTCAGTCTAACATTTTGTTGTAAACACTGAATCAAAGCACCTGTTGGCATGCAGTAGGCGCTCAGCAAACAGGCAGTCCTCCCTCCCTGTTAGAAAGCAGTTTGTGAGGGGCTCTGGCTTCACGCATGGTAGAAACAGCACGAATTTAGGGTGTGGGTGCAGGTGTCAGCCCTGGACCCTGGCAGACTGGCTTCTTCACCTGTAAGCAGTGGCAGAAGCGAGGCCCATGGAGAACACATCTAGTCAGAGCACGTGCTCAGTAGATTGCTCACAGGAATGGAGCGGATAGTGAGGAAGAAAGCTAAGGATCTTCCCCCAGAGGGGGAAATCAGCAACTGTGCCTTTCTTCCTGTCTCTGCCCACTCTGCGCTCTCTCACCCTGTCAGTAGTCAGTATCCTCAGCAAACAGAACCAACCCTGAGCGCAAGTACTACTGAGCTGTCTCCTGCCCATGCCCAGTCCAGTGCTCAGGGCCCACTTGTGTGTTTTCTGACTCACTCCACTGTCTGGGGCAGACTTTTATCTGGCTGGCTCTTCAGGCAGATTTGGGGTTACAGGAAAACACTCTGGATGGGATGGGCAAGGCAGTTTGGCTAGCTGCCAGGCTGCCTGGCAAGTGTTTGATGGCTGACCTATAAACCACCTTCCTATCTCAAGCCCTCCTAGTCTGCATGGCACCAGAAGGAATTGACAGCAGACAATGAAAGGGGCTTTCATGCCACAACTCCAGGTATGCAGGAGTCTGCAGAAGGCTCTCCCTGTATCACTGCTGGCCAGCTGAGATTGTGAGGAGTCAGTCAGTCCCTGTGTCAGGCTGTCCTGGAAATGCCAGGGGCATCTCAGAGTGACTTTGCAGTTCCAGCACACCCCACTCTACAAATCCAAAGTGGCAGCCCCCATCTGCCCGCCCCAGGGCTCTGCAGTGAGGGTTCCTCACCTTTTCTGAATGGGGATCCTGCTGAGCACCAACACCGTGGACTGTTGCTCAAAAAAGCAAGTACACACTCCTCACAAAACCTTGTCTCACTTTGGAGGCTCACGCCCCTCTAAGGGACTGGGGTTCAGAAACCATGACTCAACTCTCACCCAGATGATCAGCCTGGGCAGGTAGAGAGAAGCAGGTCTGCAGAGAAGGGCCCACCCAAGTTTAAGGCCCATTTCCTCTCTTCTGCCCTAGACTACTTCCTGCCGAGCCACACAGGGAGACTCTAGAGAAGCCCCTGGAAGAGGGCAGGCTCAGCTGAAGGGAGTTGAGTCACCTGGGCAGAGAAGAAGGGAGTAAAGCTGCCTCCACCACACTTCATCCCTTGCTCCTCACTTTATTGGGCAGCAGCAGCGGCTTGAGATCCGTGGACACACATCAGTCCGTGCTGGGTCCCCTTCCCAGTCCGGGGACTGCCACAGCACTTTGCCTTCACAACCCTGCCAACTTGGGAGGCTTTGGGCTTCCCTGCCATGGGCTCCTGGAGGCTGGTGTCATACACCCTTGTCCTCAGGGTCTCAGCTGGGTTCTGGGCGTTCAATTCAGACCTGAATCGTACCAAACTGGAATCTGGGGACAAGGTCTCCTGAAAGTAGCCAGGGCTTCAGTTTGGGAGAGAGAAAGTGGGGCAGAGCCAGTCAGGAGACATGGAATGAGCACCTGGGACCCTGTGGCCAAATGTCTCCTTAGACAGGGGCTGGCCAAGCAGTGCCAACAATAGGTTTCACTATATGGTTGACCCTGCTTTGAGGGGGTGCCTCCTAGTGGTGTCCGCAGACCACACAGAGGGCCATCTGCTCCTGAGGGTGGAGCTGGGACTGTTCACAAGTGGAAGACTTCTGTGGTGAGTTTGAGTCTCCACTACTTTATTAGTTTCCTGTTGCTATGGCAACAAGTCACCACAAACTGAGTGGCTTAAAACAACACAGATTTATTCTCGTACAGTTCTGGAGGCTAGACTCTAAAATCAGTCTCACAGAGCTTAAGTCCAGTTGTCAGCAAAGCCAGTTCCTTCTGGAAATTCCAAGCGCAGAATCCACTTCCTTGCCTCTAGCTTCTGGAGGCAGCCTGCATTCTTTGGCTTGTGACCTCTTCCTGGACTTGTTTCTTCCCTTTCCAACTTTTCTTCCATCAGCACATCTCCTACTTTTCTCACCTTCTGCTTAGCCTCCTATGAGACCTCTCTGATTATATCCAGCCCATCTAGATATCCAGGACCACCTCTCTTGTCAAGAACCTTCATTATGTCCACATAGCCTTTTTGTCATCTAAGACAAGGCCCACAGGTTTCTGGGATGAAGACCTGGGCATCCTGGGGGCCACTATCAGACTATGATCCAATGGGTCCCTCTTGATGTTATAGTGACAGGGAGGGAAATGGTTGGAGATCTTTTCCTTTGGGCTCAGCAGTATCCTTCTAAACCTTGTTAAGGTCTAAGCCTCACCAACCCTCCCTTTCTGACCAGAGAAACTCATACAGTATCTTCTCAAAAGTCAGGTGATGAGCTAAACCTAAGTGCTGGTGAGTGGACCAAGGCCAACCAAGAGGCTCACTGCAGGCAGCCCGCTGGAAGGCAACAAGCCCAATGCTGGGAAGGAACACAGAAGACTCTGGGGCTTGCCAAAGGCACCAGAGGCCATGGGCTGAGTGGTACCAGATAGGACAGCATGTGTAGGCCAGAACTGAGGTGTGGCTGCAGAGCTTGGCCTAGTACAGCAGAAGCCAATCCCCAGCCCACAGAGGTGTTTGGGAGCAGCTCTGAGATGGTGAAAAGCATCTCTGCCTCCCAGTATCTGAGGGCAAGGGCAAAGTCCTCACCAGAGAAGCAGAGCTCCGAAGTCCTCTGGGCTTTTTCTTTATAAGGAGAGAGCAGAGGGTATGTGTTGTGGGGGATAGGGAGGGGGAGAGAAGGCAGGCAGAGAGCCACTCTTGCTACCTCTTCTCCATGTTTTGCATCTGCAAACTGAGGGAGGTGAAGCTGGCCAGGAGGTCAGTCACTTCATCCACCTGCAGGACAAAACCCAGGCTCTGATCCAGGGTTCCAGGGTGCCTTGCTCTTGCCCCCACCCCTATCCCATGGGCACAGAATGCAGGCATTGACTCTCCTAGGCATATGATGACTCCTCTCTACCTACTGGACAGTTGACCAAGGGGCCATCCTTGACACCAGGACTCAGGCTGCCCTAGTCCAGAGAGCAGGTAACCATGAGCACACACTAGCTTCTGTAGCCTCACAGGAAGTGAGGAGGCTATGAGGCCTTTGGTGGGCACAGCCTCTTTTTGGTGTGAAGGTCTGGCCACATGGGAACAGGGCTGGACCTATGGCTGCAGCTTACTCACCTGCTCTTTAGTACTTGTCATCTGGAGGCGGGTGCAGAGATCGTCCAGCCGGTCCCGTTGCTCATGCCGTCCCAGACGCTCCAGATACTCCCGCAGCATCTGGATGATCTGGAATAAAAGGGAGCTGAGCTGCATGCTCAGGCCAGGAGGCACAGAGAGCTAAATGCTGCCACTGCAGGCCTGTAGAGTAGGTCAGGGTAAGATGACTCAGGAGCCCTGTGGCCAGTGCAGGTGGATCTGGTGAGCATAGCACCGGTCCAGAGCTTGTGTGGGGTCTGGGGCTGACATGGGACGGCATGCTCACCTGCTTAACCTCTAGCCGCACAGCTTCCAGGCACTGGGAATGGCCCTCCTGCAGGATATTCAGCTTCGACTTGGCCAGGTGCAGGGGCGTGCGGCCAGCTCGGTCCAGGGCATCTACCCGGGCCCCTATGAGAACAGGCAGAGGGAAGCACGCTGGGGTGGGGGGGAGAGAGGAGAGGTGGAAGGAGAAAGGTGCACATACCTCCTCGTAGCAGTGTGGTGATGACTGGGACATGGTTGGTGCACGCCGCTGAGGAAGAAAAACATACTGGAGAATCAAGGACCATCAAGAGGAGGGAGCAGGGCTGAGTCTCCAACTATGCCTTGGCAAGTTATACCACCAGAGGCATAATCTGCAGCATCTGAGTAGGACTCAGCAATCATATCCAACTCCCTCTCTGTACAGCTGGAGAAACAGGCCTGGAGATGGGACCCTCTTCACTACACATCACGGTGAGTTGGCAGCAATGCTGGAGCCAGCCAGGGGTCTCATAACCTACATTCTTACAGGGATTCATAGCAGGTCCTGGCTGCTGAATCAGCTCTGACCAGTGACGGGCAACTGCGAGTAACCGGAAGGGCCGCAGGATGCAGGCTGGCTGGGAGTGTACCTAGGGACTCAGGTTCTGCCCAGATGCTGGAAGACACTCCTGGGAGCCTGCAAAACCCCAGGTTTCCTATCTTAGGAGTCTGTCTATGCTTCAGAGCTATCTGGGTGGCTTTTGAGGACTTACCCAGGTGCAGTGGTGTGTTGCCCAGACCATCCCGCTGGTTGGGGTCAGCCCCATGGTCCAGAAGTAGCTGCACTGGAAATAGGAAAACCCAAGAAATGCTGTTAGAGGTCTCCATAAACTATGCCTGTACCGAAAGAGTAGGAAATACTCTGGAATTAATAGGTATAGGTAAGAACTTTCTCAATGGAACCCCAGCAGCACAGCAACTAAGAGATAGCATAGATAAATGGGACTTCATAAAACTAAAAAACTTCTGCTCAACAAAAGAAATGGTCTCTAAACTGAAGACAACACCCACAGAGTGGGAGAAAATATTTGCCAGCTACACATCAAAGGACTGATAACCAAAATATATAGGGAACTTAAAAAACTAAATTCTCCCAAAATTAATGAACCAATAAAGAAATGGGCAAGTGAACTAAACAGATATTTCCCAAAAAAAGAAATTCAAATGGCCAAAAAACACATGAAAAAATGCTCATCATCTCTATCAATAAAGAAAATGCAAATTAAAACCACACTAAGGTTCCACCTCACCCCTGTTAGAATAGCCATCATTAGCAACACCTCTAACAACAGGTGTTGGCGAGGATGCGGGGCGGGGGAAAAAGGAACCCTCTTACACTGCTGGTGGGAATGTAAACTAGTACAACCACTCTGGAAAAAAATTTGGAGGCTTCTTAAAAATCTAAACATAGATCAACCATATGATCCAGCAATACCACTCTTGGGGATATACCCAAAACAATGTGACACAGGTTACTCCAGAGGCACCTGCACAACCATGTTTATTGCAGCACTATTCACAATAGCCAAGTTATGGAAACAGCCAGGATGGAACTGGAGAACATCATTCTGAGTGAGGTTAGCCTGGCCCAAAAGACCAAAAATCGTATGTTCTCCCTCATATGCGGACATTAGATCATGGGCAAACACAACAAGGGGATTGGACTTTGAGCACATGATAAAAGCGAGAGCACACAAGGGAGGGGTGAGGATAGGTAAGACACCTAAAAAATTAGCTAGCATTTGTTGCCCTCAACTCAGAGAAACTAAAGCAGATACCTTAAAAGCAACTGAGGCCAATAGGAGAAGGGGACAAGGAACTAGAGAAAAGGTTAGATCAAAAAGAATTAACCTAGAAGGTAACACACCTGCACAGGAAATTAATGAGTCAACTCCCTGTATAGCTATCCTTATCTCAACTAGCAAAAACCCTTGGTCCTTCCTATTATTGCTTATACTCTCTCTTCAACAAAATTAGAGATAAGGGCAAAATAGTTTCTGCTGGGTATGGAGTGGGTGGTGGGGAGAGGGAGGGGGCGGAGTGGGTGGTAAGGGAGGGGGTGGGGGTGGGGGCAGGGGGGAGAAATGACCTAAGCATTGTATGCACATATGAATAATAAAACAATAAAAATTAAATTAAAAAAAAGGGAGGTATGAGGATAGGTAAGACACCTAAAAAACTAGATAGCATTTGTTGCCCTCAACGCTGAGAAACTAAAGCAGATACCTTAAAGCAACTGAGGCCAATAGAAGGGGACCAGGAACTATAGAAAAGGTGAGATCAAGAAGAATTAACCTAGAAGGTAACACACACACACAGGAAATCAATGCAAGTCAACTCCCTATATAGCTATCCTTATCTCAACTAGCAAAAACCTTTGGTCCTTCCTATTATTGCTTATACTCTCTTTTCAACAATATTAGAGATAAGAGCAAAATAGTTTCTGCCGGGTATCAAGGGGGTGGGGGGGAGGGGGCGGGGGGGTATAGGAGGGGGTGGGGGAAAGGGGGAGAAATGACCCGAACATTGTATGCACATATGAATTAAAAAAAAAAAAAAAACCTATGCCTGTATCCCAAGCTAGCTGGAGAGGCTCCCTTAAAGTGTGGGATGCTGAATGCAAACACAGTACCCTATGTTGTTTCATTCATTCATTCATTCACTGCGCAGGGTTCACGTTCAAGGCCCTGAGGACCAGAAATGAGGATTTCAGTCGGGGCCCTTGGCTTATGCAGGTGCTATGCAATGAAGGTTTCAAGGGTTAAAAGAAAGCTCCCAAGGGCATTTTCTGATCTTCCCAGAGCCAAGCACCACGGTGAGACCTAGGCCAACAGATGATGTTGAGCTCCATGAATAACCTCATCCTCCTTGACACCTTGGGCGGGATGTAGTGCTGCCAATTATCCTGCTAATACAAAGGCAGGCTAATTTAGGGCCAGGACACTGTATGAGGAGGCCAGGCTGAGCCTCCCACCAGACACAAAAACTAATTCTGGAGGGATTATAGAGCCAAAATATGAAAACAGAAACAGTCAGGCTTCTAGAAGAAAACAGGATATCTTCATGACCATGGAATGGGCAAAGACTTCATAAAAATACTAACCATAAGAAAGAATGATAGCCAGGCGCCAATGGCTCATGCCTATAATCCTAGCTACTCAGGAGGCAGAGAGATCAGGAGGATCATGGTCAAAGCCAGCACTGGGCAAATAGTTCGTGAGACCCTATCTTGAAAAAACCCTTCACAAAAAAGGGCTGGTGGAGGTGGAGTGGTTCAAGTAGTAGAGCCCCTGCCTAGCAAGCATGAGGCCCTGAGTTCAAATCCCAGTATTCCCCCCCAAAAAGAATGATTCATTAACATTAAGAACTTATGTTCATTAAGAATGAAAAAACAATGGGTTTGCAAGTCATTTATAATTAATAAATTATTTATGTCCAAAATGTTAAAAAAAAATTCCACAAGTTTAATAAGAAAAAGGCAGCTTAGGATGGGTGCCAGTGGCTCACACCTGTAATCCTAGCTACTCAGGAGGCAGAGATCAGGAGGACTGTAGTTCAAAGACAGCCTGGGCAAATAGTTTGCAGGACACTATCTCAAAAAAAAAACCTTCACAAAAATAGGGCTGGCGGAGTGGCTAAAGGTGTAGGCCCTGAGTTCAAGCCCCAGTACCTTAAAAAAAAAGGGGGGGGGGGGCGGATGAGACAGCAAGTTGGATAAGGCCAAATGTGCCTACATGAGTTCTTAATCTTTTTTTTTGTGGCACTGGGGCTTGAACTCAGGGCCTCATGCATGCATAGCAGGTGCTCTACCACTCCACCAGTCCCCTACATGAGTTCTTAAAGCCATACCACAAGTACAAGAATGTTCATGGCAGTTTTGTGCATAACAGCCAAACACTAGGAACAATGCAAATGTCTCCCAGCAGTGGAACAAGTAAATGGGTATGTCACATAGTGTGACACTAACCAGAATAAGGACAAACTACTGATGCACACAGCATTTGTGGATAAACCCATGGATATAATTTTGATTGAATTTCAGAGTATGCACAAAGAGTGCATACTGTGTGCTTCTATTTAAGTGAACTTCAATAGCAGGCACCCTTAGTCCATGGTGAACAAGGTTCAGATAGGGGTAAGGACTGGGAGGGTATGATGGGGCTCCTGGGTCGCTGGAAACAGTCTACATCTTACCTGGTGGTGGTTACACCACCATATACATGTACACAGTTCATTGTTTGGAAATTATACTATAATCTAAAAACAAACAAAAGGCTTTTGTGTTGCTTTGGTTGGCACTGAGTAATACTGTCTGAATGTCTCAAAGGCCTGGGCCTACTGCTCTAGCTGTCTCCTCATCGGAGGCTTCCCTTGCCTGCAGTCAATCACCTTTCCCCAGGATTGGCCCTTCTCTGCCTGGCAGTGCTAATTCCATAGGTCAATGGACAGGGGTGCCATGGTGCCAGGTCTCCTTATATATAGCACCCCTGGCATCCTGAGGGCATGCAGACAGTAGTTCCTCCCAACAGACTGGAGAAATGCTTCTTGCCCCACCCAGCTCCTGTTCCCTTCCCAGTACTTACCAATCTGGTCATTGCCATTGCAGGAGGCGAAGTGGAGGGCTGTGCGGCCTTTGTCATCAGCTGCACAGGGATCCGTGCCATCTTCCAGCAGCTGCTGCACTGACACCACCAAGATGGGGAGGAAGGGTGAGAAAGCAGCAGTGTTAGTTATACTGCAGTCCCTAAGGATGGACAGGGAACTCAGGGGTCCCTGCAGAGGAGGCCTTCATGATACATGGGAAAGCTGGTCCCTCTAGGATCCTGGTCCCACAGGGATGGCCATGACAAAGGACTTGTTCTTCTGAGGACACAACTGAGGACCATGGATTCTGAGTACTCAAACTGTGTCTAGGAACAGACATCATAGGATGGTCTTGACCCTTAGGGTCAGGAACTCCAGAGTCACAGAAACTCTATCACAGACTGTGGCCCCATCCTGTTAGCTCAGCCTGGATACACATGTTCCAGTTGGACAGCTACCTGAGCTACTGACTGACACTTACTTGGCTTCCAGAGGGCAGCCCTTTAGAGTGACAGAGCACAGGCTCTGGGACACACAGACTAAGACTCAGGCAAGGAGCCACTGCCAACAGCATGAGGCAGTGGGAACAGCTGGTCTGGGAGTGAGCACAAAGGCTGGGACTCCAGGACGCCAGCATTGAGCATAATTTCGGCCCTGCCACTCTCCAGAGCTGCGTGATGAGAATAATGGATGTGAAATGCCTTCTTTGGAGAGAATGGAAGCACCATGGGAGTGAGGTGTAACACACTAATGTGCATGTCCAACTGGAATGGGGAAAATTGCTGCCAGGTGTCATTTTAGAGTAAGCAACATTTTCGTCTCTTTTTCCCAGCAAACCTCTCAAGGACTTGACTCCTTCCCCTCCAGGCAGCCCTCCTGGAGCTGAGTCAGCCCCTTCTTTCCTGCACCTCTCTAGTGTCCTGCTCCTTAAGTGCAACAGCCTGTGCCATTCTAGAATAATCCCCACTTTACACTGGGCCAGGCATCAGGCACAAAAAAACTGTGGCTGTGGCTGAGTGTGATGGTGCACTGGTGCACTCATGTAATCCCAGCATTTGGGAAGTTGAGACAGGAAGATCACAAGTTTGAGGTCAGTCTAGGCTATATGATGACACACTTGTGGCTGTGGGGCTAGACCTCTTGCTCAGTGGACTGGATCCCTAGGGTTTCAATTTCCAGAATAAAGCTGGGGGCATGGGTCAAGTAGTAGAGTGTCTGCCTAGCAAGCTGGAGGTCCTGACTTCAAACCCTAGTACTTAAAAAAAAAAAAAAAAATCACAGTGGTTTTTTTTTTTTTTTTTTTTTGTGGTACTGGGATTTGAATTCAGGGCCTTCACCTTGAGCCACCCCACCAACTCTTTTTGTGATGGGTTTTTTCAAGATAGGGTCTTGTGAACTATTTGTCGGGGTTGGCTCTGAACCTTGGTCCTCCTGATCTCTGCCTCCTGAGTTGCTAGGATTACAGGTGTGAGCCACCAGTGTATGTGTGTTTTTTTTTTTTTTGAGATGGGGGTCTTATTATGTTGTCCTGGCTGGCTAGAAACTCTTACCACTGAGCCAGACATTAATTTTTGCTTTTGATCTTATTCATTCTGAAAATAGGGGGAAAAATGATGCTTCCATTTTGAAAAAGCAAATGGTTACATATATTTAAAAAATGCTTATAATATGCAAAAAAAATGTGGGCTACAAATGTGTATATATCAGATTGTAAGGCCATAAAAAATTTTTGTCTGCACAGGAAAGGAACTGGAAGGATATTCACCAAAATATAAGAGCTAAGTTTCTTTACTGACATTATAGATATTTTTCCTGCATTTTTCTAATTTCCAAAACATTTAAAATACATCTAACATTTTCATATTTAAAATACATGTTAAATGATTATGAATTCATGAGTATTTATGATTTAATAGTAATAAGTATAAATTATAAATTGCTAGTTAATTTACAGTCTACCATAAATGATATGAACACCCAAAAACATGCACAGAAAGAATGCTCACTATAAATGCTATAAAAACAAAGGCATGAAGAAGCTAATCCTACAAGCCAGTTTTCGACATCAGAATCCTGTAGGAATATGGTAGATCTAAGAGGCTCTGAATGGAAAATTATAGGTTTCTTTCCCTTTTTTGGTGGTACTGGGATTTAAACTCAAGGCTTCACACTTGTGAGGCAGGTACTCTACCTCTTGAGCCACACCACCAATCCATCTGGTCAGGTCATTTTAGAGATAGGGTCTTGTGAACTATTTGCCTGGGTTGGCCCTGCACTGCAACCCTCAGATCTCAGTCTCCCAAGTAGCTATGATTACAAGTGTGAGCCACTGGTATCTGTCTCAAACTCCGAATTTTATTTATTTATTTATTTTCACACCACTATAGTAATGAGGATACTTTTATTTTGACTTTGATAGAACTTGGGTTTGAACTTAGGGCTTTGCAGTTGGTAGGCAGATGCTCTATCACTTAAGCTGTGCCCCCCACTTTATGGCATTCTATCAAAATAATAAAACCACTTGGAAGGAACTAGAAGGATAGTCACTGAAATATTAATAGAGATCAGTTCCTTACATGGCAAAAGGACTTTGCAGATCTGACCAAGGCTAAAGATTGTGAGATTTGGAGATTATCCTAGATTATCCAGGCCCACTATAATCACTTGAGGCCTTATAATCAGAGAACCTTTCCCTGCTTCAAGACAGACAGAGAGACAGCAAAGTAAGAAAGACTTGGCCCAGTGTTCCTGGCATTGAAGACAGAGAAAAAGGTGGCAAGCCAAGGAACATGGGTGCTGCTAGAAGCTACAAAAGTCAGGGAAACAGATTCTCCCCTAGAGCCTCCAGAATGAAATGTAGCCCTGCTGACACGGAGATTTTGTCTGGTCAGTGAGACCTGTGTTGGACTTCGAACCTATGGGACTATATATTTGTGTTGCTTAGGTTACTAAATTTGGGTAATTTATTAAAGCAGCCATAGAAAACTAACATATTACTTTTCTCTGACTCACAGGAAGCATTAAGTCAGTAGATAAAATTAATATTTTTGTCCTAGAAGCTGTCCTTGTACTTTTGATGCTGCTACTGCCTCATCAGCTAGGGAATGCCAGAGGGTAGCAACAGAAAACCAGACAGAATGTCCTGTGAGGAGCCCCGCCCAGGCCTCTTAGGTGCTCTCATAACTAAAAACTTGTGAAAGACACTCAAGTTGACAACCACAGTCTACTGAGCAGCGGGTGGTGGCAGGTGCTTACTTGGCAGTTAAAGTAGAGTGCTTGCTCCCATTAGCCACAAGTCCCAAAATGGGCAGTTGCTCTTTGCAAAGAGTGTGCTGTGTGCCAGGGATACAAAAGCAGCCATGGTCCCCAGCATCAGAAATCCCACAGGGTGTTAAGTGCTATGACGCCAGGAGGCTCAGGAACATGTGAGTGAGCATCTAAGCTGACTTACCTTCTGCTAGAGGACCACAAAGTCAGGGAGTAAGTGCCATGAGTCTGATCCAAGGTCATGAGCTGGCTTTCCTCCCCACCAGCCCAGTGGGAACCTGGAGCTAGACCTACTGTGCAACACTCACCTGTTTCCACATCATTGGCATTAGCCGAGTCCCTCAGCCTCTTCAGAGCTGTGGAGAGAGTAAGAGGTAACAGTTTAAAGAAAGAAAGAAAACGACCCTGCTGAAATAGAAGATAGATGGCTTCCTAGTCTTCCCCATTAACTCACCCTTCAGCCACCATAGCACTGAAAGGAAGCAAGACTGTCAGAACACAAAACACTACTCTAGGAATAAGGAGAAACTTGAACTGTGCCACAGCTACAGCAGAGGCCACTTTCTGTAGCAAATCAGACTTCTGGAGCCAGATCTTATTTCTACCACTTGTAGTAGCTGGTGACCTTGAACAAGAAAGGTGACCCTCACCCCACCTCAGTCTATTAATCTGCAAAACAAGGCTAAATTGTCCCACCAGCTCTGAGTAGTTGCAAAGACAAAATGAAATGATTTAAATGGAAGACCTTTGTGAGTTGATTACACCAATAATCTTCTGTTCACCTTCAAAATAGGTCATTTCCAAATGACTTACCTAAATTTGGTAATTCCTAAGCAGAAAACTTTTTTCCCTTCAAATGATACCATCTCTGTATTAGAGCTAATAGAAAGCAATGTCTTTGACATCAGAGAAATGTGACTCAGCTGTAACAATTCCTTGCATTTATAGAGGACTTCAAAATTCTTTAATCTTTGTTGCACCACTAAGATACGGGTTGAATCATAGCCAGTCTGAGAACGGGCCATCATAGCCAGCCTAAAATTCCTGTCTTAATCTTTCAGGACCTCATTTCTCATGTCATCCATAAAATGTAGAAGACAAAACAGAAGAGATGCCAGAGCAGGAGTGTGAGTTTGGCTGCCTTGGTTCTTAACATTGGCATAGAACTTTCTATGTGACTTGGAATAAGACAATTTATGTGAGCCTCAGTTTCCTCTTTGGTAAAATGAGACAATTTCCGTATCTTAGAGTTCTTGTAAGAATTACAAATGATAATACATCTGTCTGAAAGGAAAGATTTGATCTCTATGACATCTCATTATGAAGGTCACAAGGTCAAAAGGTAATCTTTAGACTATGTGTCAAAAATGTAGGATTTAGGTTAGGATTTGGTGGCTCATGCCTGTGGCAGAAATCAGAATCAAGGTTTGAGGCCAACCCAGTCAAAAAAGTTAGTAGGACACCATTTTAACCAATAACAGAGACTTTGATGGTACATCCCTGTGATCCCAACTGCACAGGAGGCATTGGTAGGAGGAGCCTGTCAGGGCAAAATTCCTGCCCCCTTCTGAAAAAAATGCAAAAAGGGCTGGGGTGTGGCTCAAGTGATAGAGCATCTGCCCAGCAAGTGCAAGATAGTGGGTTCAAACCCCAGTATCACCAAAAAAAAACCCCAAAAAACCACAAAAACAAAAAAACCCCGAAACCCACACAAAAAGTAGGATTTAGTACTGATTTTTCTCCCCACAAAGTCATGTAGCTACTTCTTATCCATTACAATGTATCTCTCATAGCGATAATAAAAGTTAAAGCAAAAACAAGCCAAACGATCAAGTGTCAGCAGCAGCGTTTAACGCACAGGAGAAGGCAAGATAGTAACTATGCACTCACTATTTCAAGTAACAGTCCTGCAAGGCTGAAAGGGGTATGCAGTTTGGATCTAAGTGTGGGAGAGCAGTCCAGTCCCGATCTGCGCACTGTAGAAGGTGGTACAACGTGGCCACAGGCTCTGGCCTCCCCCGCTCTGATGCTAAATATCTCCCCCGTACCACGTATTATTAGCCAGTAATACGCACGCAGTCACGGGAAGTTTCTGCTCGGGAATCACCAAGTGAGAGAAGCCTGGGGTGACTTCTCTGAGCAGTTTACAAATAAACCCGCAGACCTGAGCGACTAGGATAGTAATTATCACTGATAGTCATTAAGGGAGGGGAGGTCGGGAGCCGGCGCTCCGAGGCCCTCACCGTGCACCTCCTTGCCGGTGGGCCCGAGCCGGCGGTGGGGCCTGGCGGCGCGCCTAAGCCGAACGGCGGGAATCTTACAGCGCAGCTCATCGCGCGGCTCCGCGTCCTGCTGCCACAGGACATGGAGGTAGCGCAGCGGGGACTGGGCCCCGCCGGACGCCCGGCCCGGGAGGCCTGGGCCGCCGCCCAGCGCAGACCCCAAATCGGCGAAGGAGAAGAGGCCCTCGGCTTCCGTCAGCGGCTCCGGCGCCACCGCGCACTCGCCGTCCGAGCTCGAACGGCCCGAGCGCGGCTCGTCGCCCGCGCCCCCGGCGGCGGCTGCCATGGTAACGGCTCCGCGCTGGCCTGACAACCTGAGCCTCGTTTCCAACCGACCAACGGACCCACTTCTCTCCTCCCTGTCTTGCTGTCAGCGAGAGAGCGGGCGGGCCGGGCCTGCAACCACGGCAACCGAACAGGAGGCGGGACCGGACCGTGAAGTCTAGACCAATAACGACCCTTTCCGCCTTCAGCTCGCAGCCAATCGGGCAAGGAAGGTATAGTACGAGCAAGAGAATTGGACAGGGTTTCCTGCAGGGTGACTGGCGAGCGTAAGAGCCAATCACAAACTTGTAGTGTCTACGGCCCTCGCTGTATGTCGCTACCGGAGCCAATAAACAGCTGCGTTTAAGAAACGTTCCCCTCCATTTCCCCCGTCGGATCATGGGAAATACGACAGACGTATGCTTTAGCCAATCACGTTAAGATGATCTGCAGCCAATCACGAAATAAAGTGAAGAAGCCACACAAGGCTTGGGTATAAATGTGTTTTAAATTAATGAGCACAAAAGATGAGCTTCTTACAAAATGCATAATATAAGTAGGAAAAGGAAAACATGCTGATATCCGGAGATACTACCACGAATCTTTCGTCAGAAATTACCTTGGTAACCCCGGGGTTAGTCACTGATTTACACAAAATTAAACATAATTAGGGTAACATTTCACTACAGATCGTGGCGCAAAGTTGTTAGTCGAAAAGTGATAGTTAGGTTATTACTAATAATTAGTTGTAGGATGCCGTACGCCGGTGGTTCACGCCTGTAATCCTAGCCATTTAGGAGGCAGAGATCAGGAGGGTGGGGTTCGAAGCCACCCTGGGCAAATAGTTCCCGAGACCCTCTCTCGAAAAAACCCATCACAGAAAAGGGTTAGTGGAGTGGCTCAAGGTGTAGGACGTGAATCCAAACCCAAGTACTGGAGGGGAAAAAAAAAAAAAAAAGGTAGGATGCAGGCTAGGGCCCCTGCAAATCCTAACAGTGGGCACATCGCACTAGCCTACACTTGACCTAAGGGTGCTGCAAGTATTCACACACATAGTAAATAAAACACAAAACACTTGGGAGAAAAAATACCTGTAACATTGCCTTGTGGGAAAAGCCTTTGCCTGGGAAAACAAGGACCTGGAGTCTACCCCTGTTCTGCCCTCACTTTGAGATTGTGGGCAAATGTCTCCCTTCTCTGGATTTCAGCCTCCCATCAGATGGTCTAGGTAGGATATGAATACTGGCTCAGGCCAGATTGAGCAAGTGGCTTCCTTTCCTTCTTTCCTTCACCCTGTTGCCTTCAGTCTTTTAGAGAAAGTTGAGTGGTTGCTAACATAGCTAGACGCTGGTGGCTCACTTCTGCAGTCCTAGCTACGCAGGAGGCAGAGATCAGGAGGATCACAGTTCAAAGCCAACCTGGGGACAACAGCACCACTGGTGGAGTGGATCAAGGTGTAGGCTCTGAGTTAAGAGCCCAGTACCACACACACATGCACACACATAAATAAAAAATTAAGGGCTTTTTAGTTGCAGATCCTCCTGAAACTAGAAAGATACAGCAATCCAGGACCAGCTTTCCCCCATGGCAATGGCTGGCTTCAGCTGCTCAGTAGATTTCCCATTTAGATGTGGCATGGTGTTCTGGTTTGCCATGGACCACACCACCCCATGTGCCCTTCTCACTAAAGCGTAAAGGTAGTTGTCATACTTGTGTTGTTCTTTAGTAGTGTTAACAGGAAATCAAACTATTCTTGTCTTTAGCAAAATGCAATAATGAAACCAATGGGAGGAAAATTATCTAGTATCTGAAAATATGGCAACAAGTATGACTTTGTGTGTGTGTGTGTGTGTGTGTGTGTGTGGTGCTAAGGGTCAAACTCAGGGCCCTGAATGTGTGAGCTCTCTACAACTGAACTGTTACTGTTACACCACAGCCCTGTGTGACTTTTAATATGTTAAACATTTCCAAGTGCACTGGGGTATAGTTCAGTAGTGGAGTGCTTCCCTAGCATGTATGAGCAGAGGGTTCAGTACTCAGGACCACAAAAAAAAAAAAAAAAAAAAAAAACAGAGGAAGGAAGGAAGGAAAAAAGAAAGGGAGAGGATGGAAGGAAAGGGGAGGGAATGGAAGGGAAAAGAGAACACATGACAAGACAAGAAAAGAAAAAAGATACTTCTAAGACACCCACATAAAAAATATCTGAATTTCTGGGGAAATTACCTCTGACTAACAATTAGAACCCAGTGGTGTTTTACAACTCTGTAAAGTTATAGGTTACCTTGTAGAAAACTGATGAGGTACAATAATTTTTGTATGTCTACTGGAGAAGATAAGTACAAAAATTATGGTTTATTGCACTGTAGGACATGAAACAGGTTGGGTGTAACTTAGCAATCACATTTCCTTTGCCTCTAATTATTCTCACATTCAGTCCAAACCAGATCTGTCATACAGTTGCTTCCTTCATTAGCCATCAAAGATGCTCAGCCAGACGGCTGGTGGAGTGGCTCAAGTGGTAGAGCACCTGTCTAGCAGGCATGAAGCCCTGAGTTCAAACCCCAGTGCCACCAAAAAAAAAAAAAAAAAAAAAAAGAAAGAAAAAAAGAAAAAAAGTTCAGCCAAGCGCTGGGGCTCACCCATGTAATCCTACCTACTCAGGAGGCAGAGATCATTAAGATCACTGTTGGAAACCCACTCCGGGCAAACAGTTCTTGAGATCCTATCTCGAAAATACCCAACACAAAGAAGGGCTGGCAGAGTGGCTCAAGCTAGAGAGCACCTGCCTAGCAAGCACAAGGCCCTGAGTTCAAGCCCCAAAACCACCAAAAGGAAAAGAAAAAAAAGAGGTTAATTTTCTGTTGCTATGAGATTTTGTTTTGTTTTTGAGTTGGGGATCTTGCTTTGAACTCAAAATCCTCCTGCCTCAGCCTCCCCAGTATCTGGGATTTCAGGCACTTACAGATTTTTTTTTTGTGGGAGGGTTGGTGGTGGTACTGGGGTTTGAACTCGGCCTCAAGCTTACTAGGCAGGCAGTCTACCACTTGAGTCACTCTACCATCCCTTTTTTGTGGGGGTTATTTTTGAGATATTTTGGGTCTCATAAACCAGCCCAAGATGGTTTCAAAGTGAGATCCTCCTAATCTCTGCCTCTTTAGTAGCCAGGATTACAGACTTGAGCCACCGGCGCCCAGCTCTCTTTTTGAGACAGGGTCTCACTATATAACCCAGGCTAGCCTGGAACTCCTACATAGCTCAGTCTGGCCTCAAACTTGATATCCCCTGCCTCCGCCAAGTGATTATAGTCTTGTGTCACCACAGCTTTATTTGTTTTGTTTTTGTGGTACATGGGATAGAATTTAGGGCCTCCTGTTTGCTATGCAGGCATTCTACCACTTGAGCCACTCCACCATCCCTATTTTTGTGAAGGGTTTTTTTGAGATAGGGTCTCACAAGCTATTTGCCCTGGCTGGCTTTGAACTGCAATCCTCCTGATCTCTGCCTCCTGAGTAGCTAGGATTACAGGTGTGAGCCACTGGAGCCCGGCCCTGGCTTGGTGTTAGTCTCTTTAAGGTATTAATCCTTTGGCTACCAAGTAAGTTTTGAAAAGTTAGTTATTTGTTATTAATTTTACTTATAATTATGAAACCAAATTTATTTAGGTAGAAATTATATAATCAAATCCCCATACTTCAAGTGTATAGGTTAGTGATTTTTGTTTTTGTCTTTTGTGTGGTGCTGGAGATAGAAACCAGAGCCTTGCAAATGCTAGGCAAACACAGCTCCAGCAGCTCTTATTCCCCTCTGCCTTCCTCTTTGTGGGACTGGGATTTGAACTCAGTGCTTTGTGCTTGTGCTCTATTGCTTGAGCCACACCTCCAGTCCTTAAGGTGTTACTTGAACTTGAATTTGATTTGCTTTTTTTTTTTGTTTTGTTTTGTTTTGCGATACCAGGGCTTGAACTCAGGGCCTACATCTTGAGCCACTCCACCAGCCTTTTTGGTGTTAGGTATTTTCGAGATAGGGTCTCACTCTCACAAACTATTTGCCCAAGCTGGCTTTGAACCGAGATTCTCCTGGTCTCTGCCTCCTAAGGAGATAGAATTACAGGTATGAGCCACCGGTGACCAGCTGAACTTGAATTTAAGATAAAAGTCTGCAGAGCATGTATTGTGAGCTTCAGCTTGCAGATTTGGATTCAAAGGAGGTAGAACTTATTCAGAGGTGGCCTTCAGGTTAGGAACTCCTTTGATGATAGTCATTTGATTTGGAGGTAACCAAGTACATAAGCAGAGAATGGTTCTTGGTTAATTGCTTTCCAACCTTAAATTTACCCGTTTCATAGATGAAAAATGTAATTCGTTTGCTGGAGGTGTGGCTCAAGTGGTAGAGCACCGGCCTAATAAGTATGAAGCCCTCAGATCAAACCCCAGTATCACCAAAAAAAAAAAAAAAAAAAAAATCCCTCCATATACTCTTCAATTTTGCATTTAGCAAAGTTCTCAGTGAGTTAGGAATTTATTTTTTATTTTTTGTGTTGCTGGGGATGGAACCCAGAGCCTTGTTGCATGCTAGACAACTACTCTACCACTGAGCTGAGCTACTCTGGAAATCCTTGGGTTTTTAAGGCAGGGTCTCTATGTGTAGCACAGGCTGACCTTGAACTCTCAATCCCCTTGCCTCCACCTTCTACATACTGGGATTATAGGTATATACTACCATACCTGGTGTCTTTACTGGCCTTTTTAATATCCAGGAGGCCTCCATTTAAGTTTTGCTTTAGGAATCATATACCAGATGATCTGATTTGCAAAGTACAACTGTAGTAATGGGGGTGGGCAGGGGCATGGGCAATCATGCTCAGGACAGTGAAACAAACAGGACACGAGGTGAACAGCACACAGTCCCTACACTCATGAGAAATACAGCTTGAAACAAATCCAGTTCAAGAGCCCAGGCCGACTATGAAATAGAACTGATGATTTCCCTAAGTCAGGGAATTTCCTGTCTCAGACCCCAGGCAAAAGGAGATCAAGAGAAACAAGGCAGCATTTCATCTGCTAAATCCTCTATTCCAGGGGCTTCTGTCTGCTCAGTTTCTCCCCCTTTGAAGTATTGCTTTTCCATTAGTGGAGGAGCCTTGCTAAACGAATCTCCTGTGATTATACATTTCATAGTCTGTATTGGAGTTTGCTGGCCAAGGTTGCATTTCTAAGCCGACTTACTGTGCTGTCAAGCAATGGACTGAGTTTCAACTCAGATGCAATTCTACCAATATGGGTTGAGGACAGAAGCAGGAAGGGTGAGGTCACTATTACAACCGGTAAGATGTTTGGGGCTTAGACAAGAACGATAGGGACAGGTGGCAACACCTGAGAGTCAGGAATATATTTGGAGGTAGAGACAAGATTTGCAGATGCACTGAAAGTAGGGTATGATCCTGGCACCGGTGGCTCACACCTATAAACTTAGCTAATTGGGAGGCTGAGGGAGGCTAATGGGAGGATTGTAGTTTGAAGCCAGTCTGGGCAAATAGTTAAGACCCCCATCTCCAAAATAACTAGAGCAAAATGGTGTGGCTCAAGCAGTAGAGTGTCTGCTTTGCAAGTGGGAAGCCCTGAGTGGAAAGCTGAGAGTGAGAAGCTCGGTTTGGACATATTGTTATTAATAGTAGTATTAGTGCTGGGAATCAAACTCAGGGCCTTGCACATGATAGGCAAGCACTCTACCACTGATCTACAGACCCAGCCTTGGTCATGTTAATTTTTTTTTTTTTGTGGTACTGGTGTTTGAACTCAGGGCCTCACACTTGCTAGGCAGGTACTCTACCCCTTGAACCTCTCTGGCTGCCCCTGGACATGTTAATTTTGAGGTGCTTGTTAGACATCCAAGTACTCATGTAGCCCAGGAGTGACTGCAGGTGTTGAGGTCTGGGGTGAAGACACAAATTGGGGGTCAGTAGCTTATAGATGATATTTAAACATACAGAACTTAAGGAGCCACCAGGGAGTGAAAATAGAGAAGGGAGCCAAGGATCAGGTCCAGGGAACAGAGCAGGCCACCATTTAATGACCAGAGAGGTAAGGAGGAGCACACAAAGGAAAGTGAGAAAGAGTAGCCAGTGGGAAAGGTCCTTCCTTCATTTTCATTTGCATTGTGATTCCATACAGTGTATGTTCTGTGGGAGGTAAGACATCCTACATAATAATTAAATAGAATATATATTAGATGGTTACAAGCAGGGGATGCAAGTTTGTGATGCCTAAAACTTACATGAATAAAGAGTAAGCTGGTGGCATGTGTCTGTAATCCCAGCATTTCAAGAGGATGCAGCAGGAGAGGAGGAGTTTGAGGACAGCCTGGACTACAGAGTTAGACCCTCTCACTTTTTTTTTTTTGTTGCAGTATTGGGGTTCAAACTCAGGGCCTACACCTGGAGCCACTCCATCAGTCCTTTTTTATGATGGGTTTTTTTCCAGATAGGGTTTTGAGAACTATTTGCCCAAGGCTAGTTTCGGACCACAATCCTCCTGATCTCTGCCTCCTGAGTAGCTAGGATTACTGGTGTGAGCCACCAGTACCTGGCTGAGCCCCTTTCAAGGGGAAAAAAAAAATAAAAAATGGAGAGAGACAACACAAATGTCACAAAATCCAGATGTAGAGATCAGGCTGTGCCCTAATTTACTCCATATTGATAGAACAGTAGCCTTGCCCTGGATGACTGTTTTTTTTGGGGGGGGCAGTACTGGCAGAACTCAGGGTCAAGTGCTTTATCAGTTGAGCCACACCACCAGCCCCTGAATGACTCTATTTCATAAAACGGCAGTTGCTCCATTGTGAGGCAAATGCTGAGCAGAATGACACTACATCTTGTTTGTGCAAGGCAACAGCCACCACCTGTCCAGCAAAAACCATGAGGCACAGGCTGATAAACAATGTATTTATGCAAAATATTACCACTTACGAGCTTATCATATTAAATCAGGAACACATGGACACATGGGCCTGTCAAAATCACTAGAAAAACCAGACCTGTGAGTTTCTCAATCACACCAGCTGCGACTGCCACCCTCCCCCCCCCATTCCGGGAATATAAAAAAAGCATCCTAAAATTGAGTTGTGGCTGGGCACTGGTGGCTCATACCTGTAACGCTAGCTACTCAGGAGGCAGAGATCAGGAAGATCATAGTTCTGGGCAAACAGTTCTCAAGACCATATCTGGAATAAACCCTTCACAAAAAAAGGGTTGGTGGAGTGGCTCAAGGTGTAGGCCCTGAGTTCAAGCTCTAGTACTGAAAAAAAAAAAAAAAAAAAAAAGAGGTGTGGCAGGCATACTGACCCATGACCTGGTCACTCATCATGAGCCTTGTCCAGGAAAAGGATGTTCTTAGGCTTCAGATCAAGTGCAGTTTCTTCTGTCCATGACATATAACTTGCTTTAAACTGACACTCAAAACTGCCTGCCACCCAGACCTGAATTTGACAACTCTGTTCTGGGCAGCTCTACGCTTTCAGTTTGTAAAACTTCTTATCTGGTCTCCCACAGACTTTTCCTTCTGTCTGCATCAGTTCTTTGCCCCAGTACAGCCCCATCTGAACCCTGAAGTCCCTTATTATATATTGTATTATTATATATTTATATATATATGTATAAATACATAATTGTGTCAAGTGTAATGTGTGAGCTGAGAGTTAATATTAGTAATTAAGAATGCAATAAGGGCTGGTGGAGTGACTCAAGTGGTAGAGTGCCTGCGTAGCAAGCGTGAGGTCCTGAGTTCAAACCCCAGTACCACCAAAAAAAAAAAAAAAAGATTGCAATAAGAGAACCTGTGATTGCCTATGGTCATGAATACTAACTGAAATCAAGAGTACTTGGTGCATTAAAGCCAACAATATTGACGTAGCTCATGAATTTACTGTTATCCTATACATTCTGACATTGTAGAAAGACACAATTGTGTTCACCTATGTTTCCATTATAGTTCACTCAGGACAGCAGAAAAGAAACATACTTGTTAATTTCTTGAAACACTTCCAAACTTTTACTTTCTTTTTTTTGACTGAATACACTCTGATCATTTTTGGGTATGAAAACAATTCTGTATTGCTATTTTTATAATGAGACTGGAAAGACAACTCAGTGTTTCCTCTAGCATTTTAGATCACATTAATTCATTAATAATTTATTAATTTTGCTGGGTATTGGGGTTTGAAGTCAGGACCTCATGCTTGCTGAGCAGATCCTCTACCACTTATGATGCATCCCCAGCCCTCAATCCTATTTTTTATTCTTAATAGCTTAGGAAAATTTCTTCTAACTTCACAACTTCTTTTTGTTACGTTGTTGAACGTTTTGCCAAATTTGGAGAACCTGTACGAAATTCTTTCACTGGGAGATTTCAGGTAGTTTGAAATTTTCTAATGTCTTGATTAACTTTAAATATTCTTCTCATTGTGGATACTCATTGACTACCATGGGTGGTAGGTATATCTTACACATGGAAAATCAGTAATAATTTAACTATACATGGAAGTATATCACATAAACATGTCCACAAACTTCATATGTTCCAAGGTGGATTTCCTCTAGCAGGATCCCAAACACCACCAGACACAAGGGGAACTATGACAAAGAGGAATCCAAGTGGAAAAAGCCACCTTAAGCAATTGCAATAAAAAATTACTTTGCAAATTTTCCAAAAACATGACCACATGAGCACATGATTGGGAACCTGCCTTCCTGGGAAATCAAGGAACCCCAAAGTTTAAGCTTCATTAGTTCTAGGAGTTTCAGGTTTCCTAGTAGATAGGAAACCTGTTGGCTGAGAAGGATGGTTAGGCTGGCAGAGGAGCTCAAATGGTAGAGTGCCTGCTTAGCAAGCACAAGGCCCTGAGTTCAAACTCTGGTACCATCAAAAATAAAAATAAAAATACATGCTATGGAGAATGATGGCTTGGATGTTGATAGGATTTGAATCCTGGACTGCTGACATTTAACAGAACAACTTGTGACATATGGGAAAGTTCTGCTGACCTGCAGTTGACACAGCCTGTGGGAAACAACAGCCCCTGCCCAACATTTTCTTAGAGATGATGCATAACCCAGTTCCTGGAAGTTAATGACACATTCAGCCCAGTTTTCCAGGACTGACCACCCCCATATCCACATATCCTCATAAAAGTTTCAGTTTGGGGAATCCCAGCACAGCGCTCCTGTGCCCATCCTTCCATCTAGAAGAGGGCACTTTTCCTTTCTTTCACTTTACTTTGCACTAATAAACCTGGTCCTTCTTAGGTCCATTCTGTATCTTTCCTCGAATTCTTCCTCTGATGAGACCAAGAATTTTCTGGCCTCTTGGACCCACGACCCGAATCCACTGACAGTTCCATAATGATTTTCACCTCTGGCCATACTGCAAGGAAGTAATAAGAATACAGCATAAGAAGATGGGGAGGGGCATTTCAATGCTAAGCAGGGTGCTCTGAGTGGACAGCACCAGAGCAAACACCTTAAGGAGGTGACACTGCCAGGCATGCAGACGGTTATGTGTGTGTGTGTGGGGGGACGGACGGGGACGGGAATGAATCCCAGAATCTAAACTCCTAGAAGAGCTTCCTAAAGGTAAGTGACGCTGTGTGACAATGAGACCCCGAGGGTGGCCCAGAGAGGGTGAGACTTGCTCCTGGCCACACAGCAAATAGGAGAATAGGGGCTGGAACGCACATTTCCTCCAGATGGTGCGTCTAGGCAGATCACTCAACTAAGGAACTTGATCTGAAACTGCCCTATGAACCTTACCACCCCATCCCATCTCTACCTCAAGGGCGTCCCGGGGACCGATACCCGAATCCCCCAGCCCCGCCGGAGTCGGAGTTGGAAACCCACCGGCAAGCCAGAGCTCTCAAGAGCTCGCGGGGTCCCGGCCTTGCGTCACGGCTGCCCCCATCTTCGCCTGCGGCGATCTTACTGGCCAAGGTTGCGGATGCCTTTACAGTGCCTTCTAACTGCATGGGATCAAGCCTCAAGTTTTACACTCAGTAAATTTAACCTTTTGAAGACATTTCTCGCCGCAGGCAAGCCGCTTACCAAATCAGGTCAGGCCCCCGACACCTGAATTTCCCTTACCGCCCGCGGAAGCGGTCAGCCATCTTTTGTGTGGCAATTCTTCTGGTTCTTCTTACTTAGTCCATCCTTTTGCAAAACTACTTAATGTCACCCACATTCTTTCACAGGCCTCTATTCGGGGGAGGAAGAAAACTTTGGGTGGTTTATAGTATCTGCCCCTGCTATCGGAGCAGTCCGCCCGAGGCGCCGGGGGACTTCCGGTTTCCCGGCAGGCTCCAGCTGGGCCGAACTTCCGGTCCCGGGAGGCAGGCGTGGAGAGCTCCTTCCGCTCTCTTCCGCGGTGTTCTCGAGCGCCGTAGCCATGTCTTACCCCGCTGATGACTATGAGTCTGAGGTAATGTGGCCTTAAGCGCGTGGTGGCCTCCGCGACGGGGGCAGGGTTCCGTGGAAGCTGGGACCGGGAGCGAGGCGCTGTCCGCGCCTCTCCCGGAGGCCCCGCAGGCCGCGACCAGTTCCGGCCAGGTTCCCGGCGCGGCCCTCGTGCTGCTGGCCCCGCGGCTGGCTCCTCTCCAGTCCGGTCCGCTGGTCCTTCCCTTTTCCTCCGGGACGGAGGCGGGTTGTAGAGCTGTGCGTTTCTGGCTGAGCTCTTTTCATCTGGGCTGTGTGTGGTCGAAACTCGCTGACGCTGTGCTTTGCTCTGCCTCCTTGCACCCCTAATGCTGTCGTCGTTGTCTTTTCCTTTTCCTTTTCCTTTTCCTCGGAAGCATGTGGATTCGTCTAAGCTGGGGACTGTCTTACCTGCGCTTGTCCCTCGCTCTCTGCTTGGCACCGACGCTCTAGGACGAGCATTTTGGGTTTATCAGTTGGTGACTGCTCCTGACTGTGTCTGTTTCCTTTTAGGCTGCTTACGATCCCTATGCGTACCCAGGCGACTATGATATGCACACAGGTGAGACCACGGGTTTGTCTGGCTAACTCGGTACTGCAGGAATTGGCTGGGCTTGAACTCAGGACTTCGCACTTGCTAGGCAGGCGCGCTAATGCTCGAGCCACGCTTCCACGGCCCAAACTGCTTTTTGATGGTCCAGGTTTGGCGTCTGTCATTAGCTCTGAGTGAGAAAATCGTGTATTGTAGAACCTGATAAACCAGGCTTTTTTTAATGGGCCACCTCATGGTCTCAAAAGAGAAGGTTACTGATCTGGCTATGTTTTCCTTGTTATTATTTATTAATCTTCTTGCTGAATTGGGATGGAACTCCCGACCTTGTAAATGCTAGGCAAGCACTCTGCTGAATACAACCCCATCTCTTGTTTAAATTGCTAGCTGAAGATGATAGTATTTGTGGGGTTTTTTTGTTTGTTTTGGTGCTGAAAATTGAACCAGGGCTTCCTGCATGCTAAGCAAACATCCTGAGCTACACCCCCAGCTCCTAAAAAGAAAAACAAGTCCAAGCAAAATCTTTTTTGGGCTTCTAAAGTTTCCTGAAATATTGTAGTGCCTTGTCTTAATTTAGTGCTTGGCAAGTGTGTGTTCTGGGCACTTTGTGTGGAATGTTTCATTTAATTCTTAAAATAGTTCTATAATTTTGTACTGAAGGTGACAAAACTGAACCAGAGAGAACTTTAGTAACTTGCTACAAGCTATTTAGTTAGAAGGTGGCAGTTACTCAATATGAAGTGTTGTTACCATTTACCATTGTGTGTTGTCCCTTCCCCATCCCCCAGTACATCTGTGTACAGGACAAAGTTCTTGGCCTCAAAGGGTTTTTAAGATTCTAGGGCAGTAATAACTGTGGGAGAGGATTAAGGAGAATAACGGAGGGGATGAATTCAACTATGATATATTGTAAGAACTTTTGTAAATATCACACCGTATCCAGTGTAACAATGATGTGATAATTTAAAAAATATAATTAAAAGAAAGAATAACTTTAATTTTAATTGTGCTGAACACAATGGAATGATGGGACTGGGAGTGACTTGGGGAGGGTTATATCTCTTGAGTGTTTAAAGTGGAATTTTATTAGTTTTTATAGACTGGTGTAGTTCTTACGTTGAGTCACATGTATGGGTTTGAAAGCACTATGTAGGGCTGGGGTAAGTGGTAAGAGTACCTCTGTAACAAGCATAAGGCCCCGCCGAGTTCAAACCCCAGTAGCACCAAAAAAAAAAAAACAAGAAAACACTCTGTAAAGTATTTAAGTATTTATTGCATCCAAACTCTAGGAGATCCAAAGCAGGACCTTGCTTATGAACGCCAGTATGAACAGCAGACCTATCAGGTGATTCCCGAAGTGATCAAAAACTTCATCCAGTATTTTCACAAAACCGTCTCCGATTTGATTGACCAGAAGGTGTATGAGCTTCAGGCCAGTCGTGTCTCCAGCGATGTCATAGACCAGAAGGTATATGAGATCCAGGACATCTATGAGAACAGGTACGGGCTACTGACTGAAATGATATTTTTTTGGGTAGACCCAGCAGAGTGGTGCAGCCTCTGCAAAAGAGTATGTAGCCAGTTCATGCCTGTGATCCTAGCCACTTGGGAGGCAGAGATCAGGAGGATTGTGGTTTGAAGCCAGCCTGTGCAAATAGTTCATGAGTCCCTATCTTGAAAAAAACACGTTACAAAAAAGAGCTGGTGGAGTGGCTCAAGGTGTAGACCCTGAGTTCAAACCTCAGTACCACACACACAAAAAAGAAAAAGTACTATGTAATCATTTTTCTGTGATGAGGACTCAGGATATCTTTGTGATTCCTTGGGGATAGAGACATGCTACTTAGTTGGATTTTGTATCTGCCAAAACTTACACAAGGCCTAAAACAATATCACTATTAATAATTGTAATACTAGTAATTAGCATATGTTATCAGTATAGATCAAGCAGTGTTAAAAGTGCTTTTTGTTTATTTACTAATTCACCTTTCACAGTAACCCCATAAAGTAGGTACTGTGGTTTTTCTTACTTTTCAGTTGAGGAAATGGGACAGAAATAAGTCATACTGCTAGTTAAGTGCATGGGCTATGTTAGTATTTTGTTTGTTTTTTCATGTTACTGGAATTTCAACTCTGGGTCTCATACTTGCTAGGCAGGCACTGTAACAAGCCACGCCCTACCCCCCCAGCCCTTTTTTGCTTTAGTTACTTTTCAAATAGAATAATGTTTTTGCCCAGGGCTGGCCTTGGACTGTGATCCTCCTGCCTACACCTTCTGTGTAGCTGAGATTAGAGTTATGTACCACCCTACCGGCTTGTTTGCCCCCTAACCTTGAACCCTGATCCTCCCAATATCGCCCTCCCTAGAGCTGAAAATTACCAGTATGCATCTCCATGCAGGTTTTGAATGTGCATGGTCTGATACCAGAGTATAATTTCTTTTTTTTTTTTTTTTTTTTTTTTTGGTGACACTGGTGTTTGAACTCAGGGCCTCATAATTTGCTAGGCAGGTGCCTTTACTGATGGAGCCACTCTACCAAGCTTTTTTGAGATAGGGTCTCCAGAACTATTTGCCTGGGGCTTGCTTTGAACTATGATCCTCCTGATCTCTGCCTCCTGAGTAGCTGGGATTACAGGCGTGAGCCAGTGCCTGGCTCAGAGTATGATTTCTGAACTATGCTATACAACCTTTCAGTGCACACCAGGATGAACCAAGCTCTGGAGTGGTTTTGAGAGGACTGCTCTCATAAAATGGGCACCAGAAATAAGACAGGTCAGTCAGGGATGAGACAGTACAAATTTCACCAAGGAAACAATTTAAGCATGTTCTGGAAGGATGGGGGTGGAGAACTTTATAGCTAAAAATCTGTTGGATCAATGACCAGGAGATGATCTTTTTTTTTTCCTCAGTATTGGGGTTGGAATTAAGGGTCCGTGCTTGCTAGGCATATGCTGTACCATTTGAGCCACTCTGCCAGCCCAGGAGTTGATTTGTTATCTGTTTCCTCGTTCCTCATGTTTTTCTACAGTACTGGGGTTTGAATTCAGGGCCTCATACTTGCTAGGCAGGTGCTCTTAGTACTTGAACCTCTCTACCAACCCGCATGTTTTTCTGATTAGAACTGCATGAACTAGTACTATTCAGTAGAAATGCAGTGGTAGCCACATGTCATTGTAGTAAGCAGCTACATTTCTTTTTTTTAAAGTAAGAAGTGCAAGTTTATCTAAAATATTATTTCACATATTAATAATATAATTTATAATAATTATAATTAGTATTTCAAAAGTCATTAGAATTTACTCTCTTTTTGAGTGAGTGGTGTTTGAACTCAGGGCTTTGAGCTTCCAAAGTAGGTGCTCTAACACGACTTGCACCTCTAGTCCATTTTGCTCTGGTTATTTTGGAGATGGGGTCTTTCATACCATTTACCTGGACTGACCTTGAGCCATGATCCTCCTGGTCTTAGCCTTCCGAGGAGCTAGAATTAAGTTTTCTAAATCTGGGGCCATTGTGGTTGGTTTACACTTGTAAACCACCCAGATACTCAGGAGTAGAGATTTGGACTGATTGCAGTTCTAAGCTAACCTGGGCAGAAAAGTTAGCTGCACTCCTCCATCTCAACCAAAAAGCAAAAAGATGTTGGAGGCATGACTTAAGCATGAAGCCCTGACTCAAAACCCCACTACTGCCCCTCCCCTTCCCTCCCCCCCCAAAAAAAAAAATCTGCACTTGTTTTACATTGGTAGCACCTCTTATTGTGTACTTTGGAAATACTTTGATCTGTAATTGGATTTCATAAAACTTACAATTGGAAAAGTAGATTCCCATACCCAAATCATTTCAAATATACCTAAATATTTTCCAATAATTGAGTAAAATACTGATTTTTAAACTTTTATTAAAAGTAAAATTTTAAATTCAGTTCTTTAGTTATGGTAGCAGCATGTAGCTAATGATTATTGTATTGGCCAGTGAGGCATATATATAAATGGTAGTTGAAGCCAAGCATGTGGTAACTAGATCCTTCCTTGGGAGAATGCCATGAGAAGAATGGCTGGTCCCTCTGGAAGCATGTTTCTTTAGGGGATGGGTGTGCAGCCAAAGAGCATGGAACCAGTAAAGGAGACTGAAGAGCAGAAAGAAAAGTGGGCAAGAAATCAGAGAGAAATGTCTTGGGAACCAAGGTTTTCAAAAGAGACTTTGAAGAAGGGAATGGTCAACAAACATTAAGTGTTGTTGTGATGTCAAAGTGAGAAAGGAGCCTGTTAAATTTTGCAACGTAGGGGTTTCTTGATAACCTTAGGAAGGTGAGTTTCCACGCAATAGTGGAGGCAGCAGCCAGATAGCAATGAGGTGAGAAATACAAATTGGTGAATATAGAGGATTTGCTGGGCCATTGGGAAGCTTTCTATTTTGTTCTGTGTTTTGTTTTCCTTTTGGTGGGAGAGGGGTACTGGGGTTTGTACTCAGGGCCTCACACTTGGTGAGAAGGCATTCTACCACTTCAGCTACTCCATCAGCCCTTGTTCTGTGTTTTGAAATGCGAGCTGACCTTGTTAACATGCCAGAGAAGAGGAAGAGATGGGGCTTGAGAGTTGGGGAAAGTAGCTGCTAAAGTATCAGGAAAGGAGAAGGGAACAATGACTTCATGTCGGTTTTTAAAGTAGCAGTATTCAGATTGGATGCTAGATCTGTTGTGGCATCAGACTGCAGCAGACAGACTGATTTGCTTCTGAGTTTGGAGGTGACTTTACCCTGGGAGATGAAACTGTGTATATGGGACTGGAGCAGGTGAGTCCGAAAAGTGGTTCTCATACCAGGAACTAGCAAGCAGTTAAATATGACTACAGTTGATTCAGAGACAGGAGATGACCTGAGAAGCTTGATGGGTGCCTAACTGATGTAAAAGCAGTGTTTACTGTTCAAGTTGAGTATCCTTTAACTAAAATGCCCTTAACATCAGAAATGTTTTGGATCTCACATTTGGGGATATTTGTATATACATCATGAGTTAGCTTTTATATTTGCATATACATAATGAGTTATCTTGGGGAGGGGATCAAAGTCTAAACATGAAATTCATTTTCATTTACACATAGCCTGAAGATAATTTTATACAATATTTTTAGTTTGCTTGCATTTTTGGTTTTGTTTTTTTTGGTGCTGGCTGTTCAACCTAGGGCCTGATACATACTAAGCACATGATTATTCACTGAGCTACACTCCAGCCTTTGCCTGTGGGGTTTTTGTTGTTTTGTTTTTGGCTATTTTTGGGTAGTACTGGGGTTTAAACTCATGGCCTTAGCACTTGTGAAGCAGGCACTCTACTACTTGAGGCATTCCACCAATCTTGTGCCTATGTTTTGACTGTGACCCATCACATGAGGTCAGGACGGGATTTTCTACTTGTGGTGTTCCATTAGTCCCCAGAAGTTTAGAGATTTTGGAGCATTTTGGATTTGCAGGTAGGAATCCTCCAGTGGTATTAAGAAAGGTCTACAGGACTGAGTTGAGTTAAGTTGTATGCTTTGAGGGCTATGGCTTTGTTTCTGTGACATCTTCCCCTCTCTGACCCTGGGTCCCCATGAGTAAAATATGAGGGTTGGGTCCTTCATGTTTTGGAGTTATAGAATTTTTCTGCTTGGTTTTCAGCTGGACCAAGTTGACTGAAAGATTCTTCAAGAATACACCTTGGCCTGAGGCTGAAGCCATTGCTCCACAGGTTGGCAACGGTAGGTGTGAACACTTTGTCTTCTTTGCTAAATTGGATGCTGTCACTAGGGTCATGAGAGGATTTCTGTCTGTTTTGCTGAGTGTTTTGTTTCCCCAGACTCTTGGTACATTGTAGGTTGCTAGTAAAATAACTTGTTGAGTGAAGGCTATAATTTAGTAGGAGACAGAGGTCTCTCATGGTGAAAGTTGGAATTGAGCTCTTGGTCCTAACTTGTTTTCATTTCCCTCAAATTTGGGGGCCACTTGGGAGTGGTTATGCAAGCCTCTCACCTTTCATTTTCTTAGCTGTTACCTTTTTGAATATGGGTGAGGTAGGCAGATCCAACTTTTTTTGAGGGGGGGGAGGGGAAGGTGGTAATGCTGGGGTTTAACCCAGGACCTTGCACATGCTGAGCAAGTGCTCTACCACTGCCCCAGTTTCTATCTTCATTATTTAGCATATGATATTCAGCTGTCCCAGAACACTTTTTTGTTGTTGTTGAGATGCTGGGGATTGAACCCAGGGCCTTGCACATGCTAGGCAAGTGTTCTACCATTGAGCTATATTCCTAGTTCCCATTGTCTTGGTAACCTTGTTGAAGTCAGGTGTTCTTACAGATAAATACTAGTTTACTTCTGAACTTGCTCTTTGTCTTTGATATATGTGTCCTTAGATTCATAGCATATTATCTTGATTACTGTTACTTTGTAGTTAGTTTTGGCATCAGGAAGTGTAAGTCTTCCAATGATTGACTTTGTTTTCAAGGTTGTTTTGCCTCCTGGGTCACAGTGGCTCACACCTGTAATCCTAGCTACTCAGGAGGGTCACATCTCCTATCTGGCCCAGGCAAATAGTTTGTGAGACCCTATCTCAAAAATACCCAACCCAAAAAAAGGGCTGGCTGAGTGGCTCAAGTGATGGCATGCCTGCCTAGTAAGCATGAGGTTCTCAATTCCTAGTACCACCAAAATAAAAAAAGAATTTAGTGTTGTGTATATTAAGAACCTAAGTGTCCTATAAGATACATATATTTGAAACAGGTAAGAGTTCATGGAGCTCAAAATGTAAAAAGTAATTTGGTATAAAAATCCCTCTCTCTTTTGGGAGTCTTTAGTGTCTCTGGAGTGTTACATTTCTCTGTTTATTCTTTCTGTGATATTTCTATGCATATATAAACGAATAAGAGTAACTTTTGTTCTGTTTTTACATAAACACATAACTAAACTCCCTTGTGTGTGTGTGTGTGAGTGAGTGTGTGTGTGTGTGTGTGTGTGTGTGTGTGTGTGTGTGTGTGTATGTGTGTGTTAGTTATTTTTTTCTTTCCTGGAGATAGTGGGGATTTGAACAGTTACTTCACAGTTACTAGATGGTGCTCTACTGTTTGAACTATACTTCCAGCTGTTCTTACTTTGGTTATTTTGGAGTAGGGTCTTTTTGCCTGTACTGGCCTGGAACTGTCATCTGTCCTCCTGATCTCTGCCTCCTGAGCAGCTAGGATTACAGGAGCCACTGGTCCCTGGCTTGCATTATATTTAACTTATATTTTTGGAAACCATTCTGTATCTCTAGGGGTTCTCAAGTCCACCCCCAGGTTTTATGATTTGCTAGGAAAACTCTGGACCCAGCATGTGGTTGTACTCATAGCTATGAGGTTTATAGGAAAAGGATACAAACTAAAATTAGTAAAAAAGGTAGAAGGGACTAAATTCACAGAAACCAGTCTCAAGCTTCCAAAGCTTCTCTCCCAGTGGAGTCTTGTGGTACTCAATTCCTCTGGTAACAAGTTGTGACAGTGTATAAAATACCTGTCAGGAAAGCTCATTAGAGACCCAGTTTCCAGGACTTTTTATTGGGGCCTGGTCATATGGTACATTCTGCCTAACACTTACAATAACAAATTCCTGATTCCTTGAAGGAAAGAGGTGCTTTGTATAAATCTTATTGTCTGCATAAACAATACCGCAGGCTACTCTTACCTGTTGAGGAATGGTGGGAGCCCTTCTGAAATCGTGGTTCCCAGATGTCAGTGAGAGATCAGTCCTCCAAGCAGGCCTTTCCAAGAGCATCAGCCTCAGGTCAGCTGTGTTTAATTCTTATGCACAGCAGCGGTTCCTAAAGATTCTTTTTCTCTCCTTTTTTGTTTTTTTTTGAAACAGAGCCTGACCTCAAAATTGAGATCCTCTTGCTTCAGTCTCCTAAGTGCTGGGATACAGGAATGTGCCACCACACTTGGCTTTTTTCTTTCTTTTTAATAGCTGCATTAATCTCTGTGGGGGTTTTACTATTTATTTGCTAGTTTATTTAAGCAGTTGGGATGACAGAAGTCTAAATGGTGCAAGAAAGTAAGTTTGAAAAAGATTAAAATAAAAGCCAGGTGTTAGACCTTTTCAGAAAACAAAATACTAGGGTAGAAGGAGAAATGGATTTTTTCATTGCATGTGTTCTTGGAGCATAAGCATAAGGAGACAGATGTTGTTTAGTCTGTCTTTATTCCTCCACCCCAAAAGCTAGAAGACCCCAAGTATTTAAAGCACCCTTCTGCCATGTCTTTCAGATGCTGTATTCCTGATTTTATACAAAGAATTATACTACAGGCATATATATGCCAAAGTCAGTGTGAGTATTTTATTTAAGTGTTATTGGCATTTTTTTTTAACTGTATGCTGTTTTCATCCCTAGAACAGTCACTAGTTTATTTTGGTTCCACATCCAAGAGTGGTTCACACATATAATTTTTTTAAATTTATTTTTATTGTTGTGCTGGAGATACATCGTGGCATTTACAGAAGTTCTTGCAACATATCAAATATATTATACTTGAATTCACCTTTCCATCATTCTCCTTTAACCCCCTCTCTCCATTCCTGGAATAGTTTAAACAGGTTTCGTTTTTCCATTTACATACACGTGTGCACAGCATTTGCACCATGTTCACCCTCTATGCCCTTTCCCCACATTCTCTCCGTTCCCATTGATACCAGCCCCCCCCCCCCAGGACCTATTTGGCCCTCGTGTTTTCTGATTTTGTCTGTGTTTTCTTTGAATAAATGGCAGAGGGAATGATTTAACCCAGGGTATCTGTTCCAGACAAACTTAACACTACATAATCTATCTGTTCTTTGGAATGTCTCCATTCCCATGGAGGCATGGTCACTTACTACCATGTGTTATGTATTATAACCTTCTAATAGAGTATTCCCAGTCACCTTCTGTTGACTCTGCTTGGGGTGTCCTTTTTCCCTTCATTGTGTTGCCCCCCCAAGCCTCCTTCCCTCTGAAATAGCATACAACAGAATTACTGTGTTCAGGCATGATGCTAGGCACTTGTCTCTAATCCTCAGTGGTCCTGCAACATGGTAACAGAAATGCAAATTTTTGTCACTAGTAAATGGCAAAACTCCTTGAACCTAGGCTTGTCTTATAACACCAGTGTACTACACACTGTCTCAGCTTGGGGCACTTGCTAGATTCTGTTCTTTCTAATTATGAATTTTAGAGTGTCCCAAGTCTTAAAACATCATATATACTATTTATGTTCACTAATGACTTCAAAATCTCTTTTTCCTCATTCTCCACTGAAGTCTAGAACTATGTGTCCATCTGACTGCTCAGCTTCCCTGCTTGTGCATGGATAGTTTTCTCAAGCTTAACACTCCCCACACTGAACTCTTGTTTTCCTTTAAACCCATTCTTCCCAAGTTCACAACTTGATAAGCAGTACCACCATTGACATAGTTAATTGGTCTGCAAACATTGGCAGCATTCTTGATACTTCTCTTACTGTACATAGAACCTTATAGCCAATCCTATCCAGCTGTCTTGAGCATACTTCTCGAACCAACCACTTTCTTCTGCCACCTCTGGTGCTTCCATGGCTCAAGTTATCTTTTGAGATAGAGTTTTGCCAAGCTGCCTAGACTGGCCTCAAACTTTCAATTCTCCTGTCTCAGCCTCTAGAGTAGCTAGGATTACAGGCATGCACCACCATGACACCCGGTCATTGTCATTATGTCTTGACTGGATCATTGTGGTAGCTGCTCCCCTGTTGTCAGTTTCCATTCTTGCTTACTTAAGTTTGTTCTCTGCACACTCACCAGCATGATCTTTTCACTCCCTTCCTCATGGTCCTCCCATGACTTCCCATCATACTTAGCAGAAAACCTAGGTTTGAGTGATTGCCCTGCTACGCTTAGCCCCTGACTACCTTGCTGGTTTAATTTCCTTCAGCTTTCCCCTTCCTCCCTGGGCTACTAGCACTTCAAAACACTCATCACTAACATATTTATTGGTGGTTTATTTGAGGTCTCTGCTTCTCCCACTAGAATGTGAACTCTACCAGGGATTGGACTTTGTCTTGTTTACTGCTGTAATCTAGTACCTAAAACAATGTCTGATTTTTTAATAGGAACATGTTAATTATTTGAGCATGTGTGCAGTCGTGGGGATGAGTAAATGAAAGAAACTGCTGGGCCAGGTGCTTGTGGCTCATGCCTGTAACCCTGGCTACTAGGGAGGCAGAGATCAGGAGGATTGAGGTTCCATTCCAGCCCCCGGGCAACAAAAGTGAGACCTTATCTCAAAAAATACCCAACGTGAGCTGGGCACCCATGCTCACACCTGTAATCCAAGCTACTTAGGAAGCAAGAGACCTGGAGGATTGAGGTTTTGAGACCAGCCCTGACAAATAGTTCATGAAACCCTGTCTCAAGAATACCAAATACAAAAAAGGGCTGGCAGAGTGGCTGAAGTGGTAGAGTGCCTGCCTAGTAAGCATGAGGCCCTGAGTTCAAACCATTCCTTTCCCCCACCAAAAAAATTCAGTTTATGCACTTCATAATCTCTTTGGTAGGTACCAGGCTTCCACATTTGTGATCAGTTTTAAGCCTCTTGAGGGAAGGTTTTTTATTGAATGAGTATTTGTTGTATAAGGTACATTATCTTACTTAATGTAATAGTCACAATCTTTTGTTCGTCATACAAAGAGAGTAAATGCCTTGTCAGAACTGCACAGTTAGAAAGTGATGGGGCTAAGTCTCCACAGCATTTCTTTCTATCCCATCACAAATACATTAGTCACTGTTGTTTTCCAGCTCTGACAGAAGTCTTCAGTGGTTCTCAGCTGCCAGCCACAGAAAGTTTGAAGTCTGACCCTTCTATGTGAAGGGCCAGGTAGTAAGTATTTTAGATTTTTAGGGCCATTTGACTCTGTTTAATATATTCAGTCTACATGGCTGTTGCTTTCCCTAAGACTATTTATGAAACAGGTAGTGGAGTGAATTTGTTTACCCACTGATCTGGCGCTTTTTTTTTTTTGGGGGGGGGGAGACTGGGGTTTGAACTCAGGGCTTTGCACTTGCAAAGCAGGTGCTCTAACTCCAGTCCATTTTGCTCTGGTTATTTAGAGATTGGGGGGGGCGGTGGGGGCTCTCATGAGCTGTTGTCTGGACTGGCCTTGAACCATGATCCTCCTGATCTGAGCTTCTAAGTAGATGGGATTACAGGTGCCCGACTGACCTAGCTTCTTGTGTTTGGCAGTGAAAGACCTCTCCATTTCTGGCTCATTGTCACCTCTAACTCTCTGATCTTCAAGTGCCATAACTTTACCTCTTTGCCTTTTGTTACTGTTATTTTTCCTGAGAATGTGTGCTCATTCTCTTACGTGAGTGAAGGTCTGTGGTCATCAAGCCTGGCATGTTGTCCAGTGTTAAGCAATTTTTTTTTTTTTTTTTTGAGATGATACATGGGTTTGAACTCAGGGCTTCAGGCTTGCCAGGCAGAGGCTCTTACCTCTTGAGCCACTCTGCCAGCCCTTTTTTGTGATGGGTTTTTTGGAGATAGGGTCTCTTGAACTATTTTCCCAGAGCTGGCCTGATCTCTGCCTTCTGAGTAGTGGAGATTGCATGCATGAGCCACGGGCACTCAACTTCTACACCTCTTCTTCTGAAGTACTCGCTCTCTTCCCTCTCTCTCGAGTGCTCTTGCATACAGGGGAGGAGAGGACAGGTACCAGTTTTCATCCATTGTAGACCATGGGTCAAACATTTAAGTTAAATATCTGTGTCCTGATTTCTCTGTTCTCTTTACAGGGCGGACCCTCCTTAGAACAGAGGTTTGAATCCTATTATAACTACTGCAATCTCTTCAACTACATCCTTAGTAAGTCTGAGATTTGGATGAGGGGGTGAAGTTATGGTGGGGGCCTCCAGCTCTTTTTAGCAGGATTTTAATGTGTGGATGGGGGGAGGGGAGGTCTTGGATGTATAATCCTTTGGTGAGAGAAATTGCAAAGAGCATTCTGCAGCTCTAATAAATGGGCAAAGTCACTCCTTGAATCTGACTTTTCTATGCTCTATACAGATGCTGACGGGCCTGCTCCCCTTGAACTACCCAATCAGTGGCTTTGGGACATCATTGATGAATTCATCTACCAGGTATCTGTTCTGCTTCAGTCTTAATTTGAAATAACTGATTCCAGAGAGGAGCAACCAAGACCATTGTTTGCATTGTTAAATAGATGCATGATAGCAAGGAAAAAAAGTTGCATGTTGTAAAAATACCGTACTATAAAATACCCCATGGCAGTGGACTCCCATGTTGGGTGGTTTTCTGAAGGAAATGGCAAAGCATAGATACTCCAGATATAAACTTGGAAGTCAGAGTTGAGCTCTTAACTTCCACCAGCTTGTTATCTGACCTTGAGAGCTGATCTGGCAGGCACACAGGTCCCAGGCTTTGGAGCCAGGTGGAAATAAGTTCTAGTCTGTGGGAGCTGCCACCTGGTAGCTGGGGAACAGTATCATACTATTTAAGCTTTCTGAGTCTACTGTCTTCACCTACAAAACAGAAATGTTCTGTATCTTGGTTTTGGTGGTGGTACTTGGGTGTGTGCCAGATCAGAACGCAATGGCATATTTTCTTACTGGAAGAGAAATGTCACCAGCCTCAGTGCTGTTTTTGGTTCCACAGCACTGAGAATCCTCCAAGGTGGGCAGGCTGGAGGTAGAAGTTCAGTGTTGCTACTGGCCTTGGACGTTGGGCACTTCACATTGTGTGTTGGCTTCTGCATTTCTAACACGGTTGTTGGGTTGTTGGGAAGATTAATACTGGGTCGCTACATTAAAAAGTGCTCTCTTTGGCAACACATATGCTAATATTGGAGCTCTATAGAGAAGATTAGTCCCCTGGGGGAAAAAAAAATTGCCCAGTCATGGGATAATCAGTGAATGTTCTTATATTTCCTTCTACCTTCGTTTATGTGACTCAGTTTTAAAAATAAAATGTAGAATTTGGAAAAATAGAATCCTTTCCCTTTGTTTCATGGAGGTGGTATGCCTCTCACAGGGTACTTCAGGGGAAATCAGTATCATAAAGATGTTATTTGAGCTCCACAGAGAGACACTGTAGGTACAAAGTGCTGGTAAGTTGTGATTGACAAGCTTTGATTGATTCCTTCTTGAGAAGGCTTCAGGCTCAAGATAGGGCTTCAGGGCCTTTCACAGTGAGGTCACACACCAGGTTGGCCTTGTTTGGCCTCTCTGGCCCCTCATCTTGCCAGCCTCTTACTTGGCTTGGCATACTTTTAGGTGGTTGGCTGTCCTGTTGACTCACACGAGTGGAGGAGTATCCTGGGCTGAGGTTCTTCATCCCTCTTAGGATAAGTTCAATTCCCCAGGCTTAGCGGGTGTTCTCTTGTTAAGGGCTTTTCATTTCCACAAAGACTATCCCATGAGGGTTCAGGAGTGCCTGTATGACTGTTCTGTCAGGTAGATGCCACACAGGGTGAGTGACTCTCCTCATCACTCTCTTTATTTTATTAATTCAGGTACTGTATGAATGTGTTACTAGTGCTAAGAAGTTTGTAACATGGAAGTGTAGATAAAATAAAAATGCCTACCCACACCTTCCTTGCCTTTGCATAGGCATGAATTATTATGTAGAAGGAAAGGTACCACAGTAACAATTCTTGGGCATTTATATAAACCTGTGCCTGTAGAGACATGGGTTGGAAATGATATTAAGTGCTATCATATCATTTCTTTGATTTGGAACACTAAAGGCTGAACTCCAGGCCTCAAGCTTGCTGGGCAGGCACTCACATTTGAGCCAGGCTCCCAGCCATTTCTCCTTTGGTTATTTTTGAGATGGGATCTTGTGTTTATGCCCAGGCCAGCCTGGGTCTCGGTCCTCCTATTTGTGTTTCCCTATATATCTAAGGTGGATATCAGGCATGCCCCATACCCAGCCATTGGTTGAGTGCCTGGTGAATTTTTTAGCTGGGCTGGTCTTGAAAGTCAAGCTTGCCAATCTCTGTTGTCTCCTGAGTGGTAGGATTATAGGCTTCAGCCACTGTGCCTGTCCAAAACACTTTGAGTTCATGCAAGCACTTAGAAGGATCAAGAGTTTGAAGCACTCCAGGCACAGGTGGCTCACACCTGTAATCCTAGCTACTCAGGAGGCAGAGATCAGGGGGTTCATGGTTTGAGGCCAGCCCAGGCAAATAGTTTGTGAGACTTTATCTCGAAAATACCCAAACAAAAAAAGGAGTGGCGGAGTGGCTCAAGGTGTAGGCCCTGAGTTCAAGCCCCAGTACCGTTAAAAAAGAAAAAAAGGAAGTTTGAGGCCAGCCTGGGCTACCTAGTGAGACTTTGTCTCAGAAAAATAAAGAAAAGATTTAGAGTGAGAAGTGCTTGTCCTGTTCTAACATTTCCTTTCCCCAGTCCAGAGCCCTGGCAGCGCCTCTTTTTCAGCACTGTGCATAAGGGTTGTCATTTGGGTTTATGCCCTGCTACATCTTTCTCTTCTTCCTCAACAGTTCCAATCATTTAGTCAGTACCGCTGCAAGACTGCCAAGAAGTCAGAGGAGGAGATTGACTTCCTTCGTTCCAATCCCAAAATTTGGAATGTTCATAGTGTGCTCAATGTCCTTCATTCCCTGGTGGACAAATCCAACATCAACCGGCAGCTGGAGGTGTACACAAGTGGAGGTGAGCACTGCAGGCTGAGGGCCATGATCTGAGTGTCCAGCTGCTTGTCTGGACACATAGGGACATATAGGACTGGTAGATCAATGAGCTCGTACTTATGAGGCTGTCTTCTGTGGTGCTTGGCAGCAGACTGAAGCAGCCTTATTGAGGTCTGCACTGTAAACATTCTTCCTGTGTCTCCAGGGCCATTGTTTGAATTAACAATTTCAAACTTTTTAGTGTCAGGAATACTTTATACTTTTAAAATATTGAGAACCAAGAAGTTTATATGTTTCACATCTTTTTTAGTGGCATTTTTACAGAGCTCTTTAATGACTGATTTCAGAGAAGATAGCTGGAGTCTCATTTGTGCTTCTGCATTCAGTGTCTTGCAGTGGGTTTTGGTTGAGGTATATAAGAGAAGTCTGGTCTCACACTGATTGTTGTTGACAAAGGGAAAACTATTTCAATAGTCTTTGCAGGTAGTACAGATTTCTTTGCTGCCTCACCCTCAGTAATTTTGTATAGCATAGTTTCAGCAAGAAATCCGGAACCATCTTAATTAACTTCTATTTTGTTACAATAATGTTACTGTTTTATAATTTTTTTTTTAACAGTACTTGCATTTGAACGCAGGGCTTCATGCTTGATAGCCAGGCACTCCTTTTTTTTTTTTTTTTTTTTTTTTTGGTGGGTCTGGGATTTGAATTCAGGACTCTGGCAAGTTTTTGTTTGGAAATCGTTGAGCTCATAATGACAGATAATGGACCTTACAAAATTTTGGTTTTGCTTAAAAGCTTAAATTTTTTATTGGCAGCAAACACTCAGTTGTTTTCACTGAAGGATTACAGGTTCGGTATATTCATTTTTGTGGAAATGCCTGCCAGATCCTAAACTTGAATAGCCATGCTTTGTGCATCTGTTTTGCCAAGTAAAATTGGAGGTCTATGAGTAAATGGACCTAGTTCCTTTAGTGCATATTAAGGAAGGACCATGGGAGGTCAAGGAGACTTCTCCCCAGGAAACCCTTCTGCATCTGAAAGGCATCTTTGCCCTCAGGCAATATACAAAGAAAAAGGCTATAAAACCCAATCCCCACCCTGACCCACTGTACCACTGGTTTCTGGGTCCCCCTGCATTCCCCACTATGCAGTCTTTCTCTTCTTTTCTCTTCTCTACAAATAAAATCTTTCTGACCTCTGCTGCTGGAGTCTTCCTGTGCTTTCATTCTCAGAACAGGCTCAAGAACCCTGAACACCTGAAATTCCTGCGAGGTCATCTGTGCATCACACATGTGTGGCGAGGAGCGGTACAATGATGTTTGGCCCACGGCTGCCTGGTTTATGCATTGTTTTTTCGGTACCATCTGGAGAAGAGGCAGCAGCATCTGATTAAGAAAACAGCTTTGGCTTGAACTTCTTGGAAGGAGGGGCCTTCATGTGTAACTTACTGATGAGAGAGAGGCCTGCCTGTCTCAGTCTCAGGCGTGTTGGGGCAAAAAGCCAAACAACAAACTCCCACACTCCAAGCAACTGTTGGTCAATTTAAAATTAGTGTAAGAGCTAGATGCAGTGGCTCACATCTGTAATCCTAGTTGTAGGAGGCAGAGATCATGATTCAAAGCCAGCCAAGGCAAAAAGTTCTCAAGACTCCATCTCAAACAGTTAAAAAAAACCTAAATGGATGTGGTAATGCACTCCTGTCAGCCCAGCTGCTCAGGAAACATAAATAGGAGGATGGAAGTCCAGACCAACCCATGCATACATTTGAGACCCTTTCTCAAAAATAATGAACATCAAAGGGCTAGGGGTATAACAAGATTAACATAAGACTAGGCACATGATTTCTTGGTATTCCTTCAATGCCAGAGAAACTCCCTGCTAAGGAAGTTTTAAAGGCTGGCAGCAGGTGAGAAGTTTATCGAGTGATTTTCAGAGGTCAGGCTTGCCCTCCTTTACTTGCCCCTACTGAAACACAGTGTCTTTCCCTTTCAGGTGACCCCGAAAGTGTGGCTGGGGAGTATGGCCGGCACTCCCTCTACAAAATGCTTGGCTACTTCAGCCTGGTGGGGCTTCTGCGCCTGCACTCCCTGTTGGGGGATTACTACCAGGCTATCAAGGTGCTGGAGAACATTGAACTGAACAAGAAGGTAATTACCTATTATCGCTGACTCATTTTCCCAGAACCTGAAGTCTCTCTGCTTTAAGAGAAGCTCTGAACTCCTAGGGAGGAAAGAGGACCTTTCCACCAGGCCAGCTCAAAGTTGAGGCTAAACCACTATTTAGCCTATGCAAATCACTGCAGTGAAAATCTGGTCCAGGAGAGTTTGTATGGATAATGACATTTACGTGGTATTCAGCAGTCTTTGTTGTTTTCAAAACAGAATGAGAATGGCAGTCAGCTTTCAGTAGTCTGGAGTTAATGAAAGATTTGTTTCTAAGTTAGTATATCTGGTGGTAACATGATGAGTGTTTTCCCTTCCTCAGCAAAATAAGGACTTTCTATTCAATGTTGACTTGTGTGCATGTGTGTTTCTCTCCTATCTGCCTAAATCTGTATAGGGCTTATTTGAAAAAGACAACATTGAGATGCAGAGGGTTTTAGCACTGAAAAGGTTTCAGGGATTACCTGGTCTGGTCCCTTCATGTTACAGCTAAGAAAGTGAGATCTCCAGGCATGCTACTTAATCAGCAGCCTTCTTGGCTCCTGAGCCAGCTTCCTTGGGAAGCTCAGGGTCTCTGTGGGGCTCCCTGCTTCTGCCTCTGCCACCAGGACCTGCTGACCTTGGAGTCCTACCCAGGATGAATCTGGACTTACCAATACTTCTTTTGCAGAGCATGTATTCCCGTGTGCCAGAGTGCCAGGTCACTACATACTACTATGTTGGTTTTGCATATTTGATGATGCGTCGCTACCAGGATGCTATCCGAGTCTTTGCCAACATCCTCCTGTACATCCAGAGGACCAAAAGCATGTTCCAGAGGACCACATACAAGTATGAGATGGTAAGGAGCCTCTTTCATTGCTATGGCCTTTCTCATTAGCTGACTGGCTCCTTAGCACATATGCCAAGAGTTTCTGGTAAACACCATCCAAATTTTGCTACTCTGCTTTTTTTAAACATGATTTTAAAAATTATATTTATGGATTATAAATGTGTGATAGTTCGATATGTGTATATAATATGTAAGGATCAAATCAAGATACTTAGCATTTCTTGTCCTTAAATATTTATTATTTGTGTTGGAAACCTGTAAATTCTCTTGTAATTCTTTATAAAATATAAACTGTTGCAAGGTACCAGTGGCTCACTCCTATAATCCTAGCTATTCAGGAGGCGGAGATCAGGAGGATCACAGTTTGAAGCCAGCCTGGGCAAATAGTTTGTGAGACCATCTCTAAAATATCCAACACAAAAAAGGGCTGGCGGGGTGGTGACTCACATGGAAGAATGCCTGCCTACCAAGTGTGAGGCCCTGAGTTCAAACCTTATACTATATCATCTAATGTTATATGTTATGTATTTTTTTATATATAAATTTATATATATATATATATCTCCCCTTCCTGACTTCTAGAGACCACTGTTCTACTCTCTATGTCTATGAAATCAACTAGCTTCCACATAAGAGAACATGTGTCTTTCTGTTCAGTATGGAGCTTTTTGTTTGCTTGGTTTTCATTTTGAAATAACACATTCTAGGCAAGCACTGAACCACTGAGCCCCAGCCCTTCAGGATTTTTTTTGGAAATACTTTGGTTTGAACCCAGAGTCTTGTACTTGGCTAAGCAGATGATCTACCACTTGAGCTGTGCTGACCTGGACTGAGTTCCTCCTAATTGTGCTTCCCACCTAGCTGGGATGACAGCATGGAACATCGTGTCCAGCTATTTATTGGTCGAGATGGGGTCTCTTGAACATTTTGCCTGGGCTGGCCTCAAACTGGCCTTTATTTCTCAAGTAGCTAGAATTATAGGCATGAGCCACTGTGCCTTGCTTAACAGGATTTTTTTTTTTTTTTTTCCCGGTGGGACTGTTTTGTTTTTGTTTTGCTTTATTATATAGTTGTACAGTGTGACATTTACAAAAGTGCTTTACAATATGTTGTAGTTAAATTCACCCTCTATCATTTTCTTTTATCCTCCCTCACCCCAATGTGACTGTTTTTTAAACTCAGGACTTCGAGCTTGGAAAGCAAAGCAGGCACTTTACCTCTTGAGCCACACCTCCAGTCCATTTTGCTTCGGTTATTTTGGAGATGGGGGTCTCTGAAACTACTTGCCTGGGCTGTCCTCAAACTTTGATCCTCCCTATCTCGGCCTCCCAAGAAGCTAAGATTGTATGCATGAGCCACCAGTGCCTGGCACAACAGGATTTTTTTTCCCTTTTCCTTTTTTTTGGTGGGACTGGTGTTTGAACTCAGGACTTAATGTTTACAAAGCAGGCAGTCTACCACTTGAGCTACACCTCCAGTCCTACAACCATTTTTAAGTATCTCCACCATTTGTGGAGACACTGCAAGACCACATGGGTAGAGTGGACAGACTCAGCTCCTATTCCATCTCCCTGCTCCAAAAATCAAACAACAGGATTTTTTAATGGCCAGTCTACTCTTAAATGTTCTGCTGTTGTTCCTGTTACCTTAGATCATGTTGGTAAGGGTCATATTTTTGTTTACTTCTCCCCAGCCGTGCCTTCATGTATTCTTTGACAATATGATGAAGGTTCCCTGGGCTGTGGGTGTTTAAAAATGAATTAACCAGTTGCATGAAGCCTTGGGTTCAATCTACAGCACTGCAAAAAAAAAAAAATTATATGCAGATACTGCTGTGAAGCATTTAGACAGAGCAGGTAGCATGAGGAGAGGGTTGGGACTTGAAGATGTGGTGATGCAGCAGTGCCATAGATTGCTTGGGCAGAGGGCAAGTGAGTGGAAATTGTGGTATTAGATTCTTTATTAGCTAGGAAAGATATTCAGCCTTCTGTAAGTGATATCAAAGATTTCTAATAACGATCTTGACTGTTGTAAAAGAATTGACCTGCCAGGAATATTTGGAGCCACCTGGAGAGGCTGTGACAAAGGTCTCAGCAAGGATTCCAGAAGGTGACCAAGGAGAACTTGGCACTGGGATGGAGCTCAGTAGAACTAGAGGGAGGATTGGAAGGCATAGGGAGAGTGAGGCACTGGTGTGTGTGAGACAATGAGAAATGGAAGCTCTCTATTCAGAGTACAGTTTGGAGGACAGTGGGGCCACGATGGCTGTGAGGAACTCAGAAAGTCTATTTTATCTGACTCTGTACTGTTCTTCACCTTACCCCCAGATTAACAAGCAGAATGAGCAGATGCATGCACTGCTGGCCATCGCCCTCACCATGTATCCCATGCGGATTGACGAGAGCATCCACCTCCAGCTGCGGGAGAAATACGGGGACAAGATGCTGCGCATGCAGAAGGGTGACCCACAGGTCTATGAAGAACTTTTCAGCTATTCCTGCCCCAAGTTCCTGTCACCTGTCGTGCCCAACTATGACAATGTGCACCCCAACTACCACAAAGAGCCCTTCCTGCAGCAGCTGAAGGTGTTTTCTGACGAAGTTCAGCAGCAGGCCCAGCTTTCTACCATCCGCAGCTTCCTCAAGCTCTACACCACCATGCCTGTGGCCAAGCTGGCCGGCTTCCTGGATCTCACTGAGCAAGAGTTCCGCATCCAGCTTCTTGTCTTCAAACACAAGATGAAGAACCTGGTATGGACCAGTGGCATCTCTGCCCTCGATGGTGAATTCCAGTCAGCCTCCGAAGTTGACTTCTACATCGATAAGGTATTGCTGTCCTTTGGGCTAGCATCTCTGGGCACTCAAAGTGATAAACAATGGATGTTATAATTAAGCGAACCATGTAATAGGTTAGAAGTTTCTAAGTACTAGAGTAAGAGTAGAGGTGGGGAAAGCACAGGTTTCCTGCATAAGGTCATCTGGAAGGCTTTGTTGAGAAAGTGAGGTTTAAGCCAACACTAGAAGATGAGGATGTTATCTGGTAGAAGAGCATTCATTTGGGAGAAGTGAGAGAGCCCTGTGTGCTGAAAGAATGGTGTAGTGTGGCCTAGTGGCCAGAAAGAGGAGCTGTGGGAGGAGATGAAAGAACAGGCGATGTTTTAGAGACAGCTGGAAACACTTTGCAAGTGGAGCCATTATCCTGACTTCTGACACCATAGATTAGTGCTGCTGCCTGAGAATTCTTCAGCATGTGGTTTTTGTGTCTTGGTTGACATTAGCTTTAAGAGGATTATCTTCCTTTGTACTCTGAGTTGTTTTACTCATGGCACAGCATTTCCCTCTGTGCTTGGTTTTGGTGGTGGAGGGGATGCTTGAACTCAGAGCCCTGCGCTTTTGAGGCAGGCACTTTACCATCTGAGCCACTCTGCCAGCCCTATTTTGGTATTGGTTCTTTTTGAGATAGGGACTCAAACTGTTTGCCTCAGGCTGGCTTCAAACCGAGATCCTCCTGAACTTTCCTCCCGAGTAGCTAGGATTACAAGTGTAAGCCACCCCCCCCCCATTCATTGTTCTTGAAAAACTGCTCTTGGCATATTTTGAGGCCTAGGATAAATGACCTCTTTCTCTAGAGGGATTTGCTTTTCTCTCTTAAAGTTGCTTGGGAATGTTACTGATCTGAGGCTTTCATAAACTGAGTTCACAGCCCTAGCTCCCCTGGATCACCCAGAGATAAGCCCAGGCTATAGGATGGCAGGAATCACCTTGTGTTTGTAGCATTTCTTCTGTGTTGGACACACCCCAGTCCCCTTGGCACCTTTACTTGGTGTAGGGACTGGAGTGGCAGTTGGCTCACCATTAACTGGAGAGTAGCCCTTTGGTACCCTGGTGTCAACAAGAGGGTCTTCTGTTAGACTTTCCATCCTCAGTTTGTCCATCAAACCAAGGAGAAGGACAAGACTGGGGTGAGCCCTGTGTGCTGAGAAAATGCTACAGTGTGGCCTAGTGGCCAGAGAGAGGAGCTGTAGCCCTTTGCTCTTTTTTTAGGTCCAAGGAGCTTCAGTGCTTTGCTTAGAATAGTTTTTATTTCATCTTAAGTAGTTCTTTTATTTGCTTGTCCCTGCTTTGATGCTGTAAGATTTAAAAAATAATAATGTATTTTTGATTTGGTTTGGTTTTGTCAGAAAGCATGTTGGTTGGCTGGGCAAGTGGTAACATTCTGCAGTTCTAACTGTCTGGGATGCTGAGTCAGGATGAGCATCTGAGCACAGGAGTTCAAGGCCAGCCTGGGCAACACCATGAGAATTCTGTCTCAAGAAAAGGAAAGGGTTTTGAACCTGTTTCTTTCCTTTCCTGCTTGTTGGTATGGACATGTTACTGGAAGAAGCACTTTTTTTAGTTTTTTTTAAAGTATGAATTTGAATATTTAAATTGCATGACATAAACTTCACCATTTAGAAATGTTTAATTCAGTGATTTTTAGCACATTCACAGTGTTGTGCGGCCATCACCAACCTCTAAGTCCAGAGTATTTCCATCCTCCCCCAAAAAGAACTCTCTTATTAACAGTCACTCCCAATTCTTCCTTTTCCTCATCCCCTGGCAAACCGCTAACCTTTCTGTCTCTGGGTTTGCCTATTGACATTTTGTGGAAATGGAATCATATAACATGTGACATTTTATGTTTGGTTTCTGAGGATGTTTCATCCACCTTGTAATATGTATCAACTTCATTCCTTTTTGTAGCCAAATGTTTCCTTTCCATATTTGCTTACTCATTAACTGACATTTGTTTTCACTTTTTGACTAATAAGAATAATGCTCCTGGATGTGGTGACTTACACTTGCCAGACTCCAAGCACTCAGGAGGCTGAGGCAGGAGGATACTCAGGCCAGTCAGGGCTACATAGTGAGCCCTGTGTCAACAACCCCCCTCCAGTGTGTGCACCACCCCCCAAAAAAAAAAAATGATACAGACCCTGATGCAGTATGCTGTGCCTGTTGTCCCAGGTACTTGGGAGGCTGAGGTGGAAAAATGCTACTGTAAATATTTGTGTACAAGTTTTTGTGTGAACATATGTATTTAATTCTCTTGGTTATTATTTTAATTGTGGAATTGCTGGGTCAGTTGGGTAGTTTGGTTTTGAAACCTCATCTTGCTCCAAACTAAATACTTTCATTCAGAGTTTATGGCCTTTGGGACTGGGGGCACATAACTCAGTTGGGAGAGTGCCTGCCTAGCATGCACAAAGCCCTGGGTTCAATCTCTAGTCCAGGGGTGGGGGCCGTGGGGGCGGATCTTAAAAACATGTCAGTAGTAGGATTTGTTCAATGTTTTGACTCCTTTTAAAAATCCAGCAAAACTACCTCTCACCTGCACTGTCATGTCATTCCCTGCTGTCCTTTTTGAGTTTGTTCTCAATGCTTGACATAGGCAATTTCTTTAGCAACGTCAGTAACCTGCTACATCCCTCTGTCGTATCTAAGTAACCAAGTATAACTAGTCCCAGCTATCTGGCTAGTTTAATAAAATACTCCCAAGAACTAGCAATTTGATTATTACAAGTAAAATCTTGCTATAATAATATGTTGAGGTTAAATTAATACTATGTTCCCGGTTAAAGATCCTACTTCATAATTTTTTTAACCAAAAGTGGTGGCATATGTCTGTAATTCCAGCACTCTGGAGATTCAGGCAGGAAGATTTTGAATCCCAGGCTAGCCTGGGCTGCATAGTAAAACCCTGTCTCAAAAAGAAGAAAAAAAAAATACTAATGTGTTTTCATCATTTCTTGCTAACTAATAATGCTCTTCCAGATAGCTCCCTTCCCCAGCTTTGTGTTTGAAAAGCAGAGTAGGGTTTATCTAGCACTTAGCATCATGATTTGCAAATATGTGCCTCCTTGACTAGGTAGCCCTGCCCCTTCCATTTGCTGCCCTTCTCTGACTCTGCTTTTCCCACAGGACATGATTCACATTGCAGACACCAAGGTTGCCAGGCGCTATGGGGATTTCTTTATCCGTCAGATCCACAAATTTGAAGAGGTAAGAGATCAGAGAGAGACTGGTTTATTAGCTGGCGACAGAGATTGGGAAGTGTATATTTTTAAGAAAGCGTGAGATTGGCTCTTTAAGTTTCTGAGCTAGGCTGGCTGGCTGGCTGTTTGAGGCTTGGGGAGTGGGGTTGGGCCTGTAGTTGTTGCTGAGTCAGCCTTCTCTCAGGCTTCTCTTTCCAAGATCTCTCTGTGGGTGGGTGGCCACTCTGCTCTACCTCCTTGGTATTTCCTAATAAGGGTGGATTTGCCGCTGACTGCTCTCGCTGCTGCTGCTGCTCTTACCCTTCCTCCTATCTTCCCACTCGGTGTTTTTCTCCAGTTTAGACGGGTCTAGCAAGTTCCTGCAAGTTGGAGGAAAGGAGGCTCTATTTTGACAGACTTGGTGCATTCCTGTCTTGCCCTAGGAAAAGTCTTGTGAGTCAGGCCAAACAGCACAAGGGTGTTAGTTTCCCTTTGTGGCCTTTGCTGGAGACACTATGTTCTGGTACTTGGAGTCCTCCAGCAGAGGCCAGGCTCTTCCTGCAGGATCATAACAGAGTCAGTGCTCTTTTCTCCTTCTAGCCATCCTGGTCACATCTGTCAGGGAAATGGGCTGGGGCTGTCAGTAAGGAGGAAGCTGAGGCTCAACAGAACTGGCTATACTGAACCCCTTTGCTGTCTCTAAAATAGCCAGAACAGTGTAGAGTGTGGGTTTGTTGAGTCTAATGGGCAGAGAAGCATGTGAACTGTGTGGGTTTTGCACACCTGGTGGGTACCCTTCTTCAGTGATCTTCCCTGCCAGGGATCTAACCCAGTGATTGTGCACACTATGGGGATAGACTTGGAAGACCGCGTATCTAACTTTGCTTTTCTTTCCCTTGTAGCTTAATAGAACCCTGAAGAAGATGGGACAGAGACCCTGAAGGCATTCATAATCACAGTAGTCAGGAACCCGTTTTGACATTGTAGGTGGGAAGTGTTTTTGTCACCGTGAAGCCTTTACTCAAGTCAGCCATTGGCTGAGTTGGAATTCATTTAAATTAAGGACTGAAATGTTTTGAGTAGATTTCAGTAAAGGATCTTTGGAGCCAGATTTGTCATCTCGTTATTACGGGGAGAATCTGTGGATCTGGCAGCAACACCTCCTCTCTCATATGTCCTACTTTGTAGTGCATCCGTTACAGAGTATGAATTGAATTCTTCAATCCCTTGTGTTCACTCTGTAGTTTCTAGGGCATTTTCACATTCCACATCTCATTTGTGCCTCACAAGAATCCCATGAGATTTATGTGACCTGCCATAATTTACATGGCATGTAAGTGGCAATGCTGGGTCCTGGGAACTAACTATTAGACACCTTCTACTGCCAGGAACTGTCCAAAGAGTTCTCCATGACATGCTTAATCCTTACAGTTTGGGTTTAGTAGTATTTCCCCATTTCTTTGATGAGGACATGAACTACCAGGGTAATGAGTGACCTGATTGAGGTCACAGGGGTCAAAAAGCCAAAGGGAGCTGGACTCTGGTGGCTTATGCCTGTAATCTTAGCTACAGAGGAGAGTTCAGGAGAGATCATGTTCAAAGCCAGTCCCCAGCAACTAGTTGGCAAAACCCTATCTTGAAAAAACCCATCACAAAAAAAAGAGGACTGGGAGAGTAGCTCAAGGTGTAGGTCCTGAGTTCAAACCCCAGTACTGCAAAAAAAAAGAATCTTAGCAAAAAGCTAAGAGTTGGCACCAAACAACTTTTATCTGACTTCTGCCCAAGTTAGTGTTTATTGCCAGACAGAGGTGGGCCTGCCTATTTATCATGGGGCCTCCTGATGATAGGCAATAGCTAGAGCTTGGCTAAGCACCCCTTCCTTGGGTGTTAATGCTGTACCTGTCACCTAAGGTGGGCACCAGATTGGATCTTGGGATGAAAACAACCTCTGCTTGCAAGTTACAAGTTACTACCTCTGAGCCTGGTATGCTGTGCCAAAGAGGAGGGTCAGAGAACCTGCCCTCTGGGCAGTGGTGAGCAGTGACTGGGATGCTGTCTGGGATGCTCACTGTTTACTTCTTCCACACACTTAGAATTCATAAACTCTTCTGTATCTTCTTTTCCCACTGAATGCTATAGTGGGTTCCCATTGTCGGTCCTCAGGAAGGCAGATCCACAACCTAAACCCTTCGTGGATCTGGTTTTTTTTTTTTTTTGGCGGTACTGGAGTTTGAACGCAGGGCCTCACGTTGGCGAGGCAGGCACTCTACCAGCCATTTTTTGCATTGGATTTTTGAGGTAGGGTCTCATGACCTATTTGCCTGTGCTGGCTTGGAATTGGAATCCTGTTCGCTGCCTCCTGAGTAGCTAGGATTACAGGCATGAGCCACCAGCACCCGGCTCTTCATGCATCTTAAAATGAGATCATTTTGGATTGAGCCAGTGATCCCACATTACAAGAGACTTTGAAGTATCCTTACAAGGAGAGCAAAGAAGGTTGCCATGTAAAGGTAGTAGACACAGGTTACACGGCCATAACTCAGGAATGCTTAGAGTCCCCAGAAGCTGAAGAGACATTCTCCCCTAGGGCTGACTAACATATTTTTCTTTTTTCTTTCTTTTTTGTGGGACTGGGATTTGTGCTTGCAAAGCCTGGGTTTTACTGCTTGAGCCACACCTCCAGTTGACTGCCATTTTGATTTTACAATTTTGGCTTCTAGAAATCTGAGAGAATTTTTGGTTTAAACAACCAAGTTTGTGATAATTTGTTACATAAACCCTAGGAATCTAATGGGTATTGGGGATGTTGTGGGATTTTATGACTAGAAGGCAGTGCTTTTTCCTACAAGCACACCAGCAAGGCACTGCTAGGCAAGGGGAAATGAAGTGGGGAAAAAAAAAAAAATCCCTGCCTTGCTTAAATTTTAATGGATGGACAGGTGATAAACCATGTTTGGTGATACGTATTACAGAAAAAAATCAAGGGTAGTGTTACTAGTTTGAATGGGCTGAGTGAGAACACTTACTGGTGCCCCAAGTGGGCAAGGAGGCATACAGTGCAGATACTTGGAGGAAGAGCTTTGCAGGCGAAGGAAACATGCAGAGACCCTGAGGCCAGAGTACGTTTATGTGCTGAGAGAATCAAGAAGAAAGCCAGTAGGAGCAGGTGAGGCTGGAAGACGGGTGAGGTTTGACGATAAGGATTATGACTGAGTATGATGAAGTTGGGAAGTCTTTCCTTGCCAGAGAGATCACAGAATTTGTCTAAGTTCCAGAGTAATAGGGTGGAGTCAGAATTTGAACCCAGCTCAGCCCTGTGCTGGAACACAGCCCCTCAAAGAAAGAAAAAGCAGTTCTTTCTCCCTTAGTGTGTAGTGAGTCCAAATATTTGTAAAACTCTTGGTAATTTTCCAAGTACTCTATCTGTGACCATATTGGTGCCTGATGAGTGGCAGTAAGGATCTTCCAAGCTTTTGACTTCAGGACAGCATAGCCTGTTGTCTACTGCCTGGTTCCCTGGCTCGGGGAGGGTGCTGTGTGCTAACTCCTAAAGAATGTCCAACCACTCGCTGGATTGGGCAAGGCTGGCTCATAAGAATTCATTTACCTGAGCACCTTCCCTCCCCCTCCCCCTTTGTTTTGAATTCAACACCAGAGTTTAGTTCCTGTCAAGATGTCCTTTCTATATCATTACAGTTTTTGCCAGGTCAAAGTATGAGGTCTGATACAGCCTCAGCCCTTTTACTTTGCTTAAAGATAGGCCATTTCAGGAGCCTAGGGTCACACAGACCCAGTGTGTGTGAGCTCCTGGCTCCAGGCCACCTCTCAGCCCAGAGGCTGACTGGGCAGACAGCAGCCCTTGTGTGGGGGGGCAGGCACAGCTGAACTCCGCCTGGTACCACTCTAGGAATGCAGTGCGTTCAGCAGCTGCAGCCAACTCACAGGAGCTGATTCTGTCCTGCCCAGAGTGGGGCAAGCAGGTTCAGAATCCTGCCATGCGTGACCAGGGTTTTATCAGGGAATAAGAAGCCAGGGTGTGCTGGTTACTAGAAGTTGCTGCTTAAGAGCAGGCAGCGTAGAGTGTGTGGGCCTAGTCAAACCTGGATTTGAGCCCTAACTCTGCCACATACTAGTGAGATTGTGACCCAAGTTACTTTACCTCTCAGTGCCTTACATTTCTCATCTAAAGGTGATGGCACCTGCCTCAGGATTAAATTACATAAATCTTAGTACAGCACCTGGTGTGTAATTAGGGAATGAAGGCCATTATTATTAACTGACTGTGACCTTGCCAGAGTTGGATTTTAGAGTCAGAAAGGTCATGTGTGGAACAGCCTGGCATCTTTATGCTGGAGCTGCAGTGACAGAGCAACTGAGGCACTATTGATGAACGGGACCTTGTACACAAAGGCAGCAACAGCAGGTGTGGAGAGAACCTGGAGAATTCAGGAGCGATTGGGAAGTTACAGAGGACAGGCTTTGGATGCTGGGGAAGGAGCAGGAAGGAGGCCGGTTTCCTGGCTTTTGTAGCTGAGCAATGGAGCCACTGAGATGGGGGTGGTGCTGGGGCAGGATTTGAATAAGAGCCCCGTCAGATGGGTAGAGGACTGTGGGGATGGTGTGGAGGTGCCCAGGTGCATGACAATTTGGGGAGAAGCAGTGAGCAGCTGGGACTGGAACCGTGATCTTCAGAATCCCAAGCTAAGAGTTGGCTCCTCAACACACACGGGCCTCTGGTGACCTTGGTACCTTCTTTCCACAGTTTCTCTCCTTCCTCCCCCTCTTCCTCTTACACTGGACTGTGAACCCAGGATGGGGCTTTTCTTCCCAGTACAGCCTCGATCCTAGGTGGTTCATATGCCAAATGAGGCAGTGGGACTAGTTGCTGCCTGAGGGCTGCAGCCCTGTCAATCAGGATTCTGGGTAACATCTGGGTCTGAATAAGCCAGAGTCCTCTGAACATCTGAGAAAAGAAAGACAGCACTTGGTAGCAATGACCCTGGCAGTGAAGAGGTCTTTTTGAATGAAGAATGCTCAAGGAAGCAAGGAATAAGTGAACAAGGATTGAATGAACCAACTGTTGAGTAAGTAGTGGCCTGTGCCTTACATCCTTTCTGGAATGTAGAGGCATAGAATCAATCGTGATGAACAGGTTTATGTACTCTCCAGCACAGCCTATAGTGCCTGCAAACCAAGGCTTTGCCTGCTAGTGGCTGCCCATCTCCAACCCAGCCTGCCCTGCAGACTGGAGACTCCAGAATGTGCTTGTGTGCTTGGGGTCAGGAGCAGGCGTCTGGTGTGGGGGAAGGGATTCAGGAACAGGCTGAGAGGGAGGTAGGGGACTGGCCAATGTCAAGGTCCAAAGTCTGACCAATAATTTCCTGAGGTTTTCTGGAAGGACCTGGGTATAGGAAGCAGCAAAACTCGTCCTGGTGCCTGAAGCTCTGCCTTCCTGTCCAGCCTGCTATGAAAAAAATAGGCTTTTCCTTATTTTTGGCCCCACCCTATCCCTATGCAGGTTCCTCCTTCCTGCTCCCACCCCATCCCCACATCGTCCTCTGGGGCTGGTGGATCCTGAGAGGTGGACTTCTCCCTCTGGACAAGGCTAGGGACTGAAGGGAACTCCTTCAGAGTTTACATCCTGACACTGCCCCATTCCAACTTGGAGACTTCAAGCATTAATTTCACTGAACCTGTCCTATGGAATGGTTCTCTCCCCACCTGGGCCTTTCTTACTATCTACATCTAACACCAGGGAGGGTGCTGTGACTGTGTGGTGTTACTCATATCCACAGTGTAGGGTCCTGTGTCACCTGCAGATGAGGTACACCTTGTCTAACAGTTGCTCTGTTTAGATGAAAAAGTAACTCCCAGAGCTTGGACAGAAAGGTCTCACTTTCTGTTTGTGGCAGGAAGAGCTGATGGCTCACAGTACTGCATAGAGTTAGGTAAATGGGAAGCAAGCAGGCCTTTTCCTGTGTGTGACAGCCCTTTCCTTGTCACTCAGTCCTCCTTCCTATCAGGAAGGCTCAGGAACCATTCCCGTCCTGCCTGCCCTTGACTTCTAGAGGGGCTGGGTTGATTCTTTAGCAGCCCATACCTTCGATTCTGCCTCTGAAGCGAACAGAGCTTGCAACAGGGCTTGCCATACACACAATCCTAAATCTGGTCCTCTAATCCCCTCCTCCTCCTGCCAAATATCTGCCCTCCAAACTTATACAGAGCAACAGAGCCCTGCCCAGCTCTTAGTGCTCTGCATACCACATTAGCACCAAACACCTGCCCAACTGGCCAGATGGAAAATCTCAATAGCAATAATATATGTTGCAGTGGAAGGGAAGTCACTTAAAGGCCAAGACTGAAGGCTTAGGGGCTGGCTGTCCAGGCTGGCTTGAGCATTGCGGGGTAGGTCCTGGGAGCAGCCAGGGCCTGCAGGGGCTGTTGGACCAGAGCTCCTGAGAGGGCTCTGGCTCACCAGCCCCCAGGAAGCTAAAAATGAAGTTACAGTGACAACTAGATATACAATGGTGCACTGGACACAATGCCTGCCATGCGTCACTGGTTTCATCTTGATGGTCTGGGGAGGATGGCTGGGAACAGCCACCTATCTTTAGACACAGTTGGGATTCCAGGGACCCTGTGGATGGAGGCAGCCAGGGCTCAGTACTGCTCTGGCCCAGCAAGTATGGTAGAGAGGAGAGGAAGCTGCCACTCCTGCCATCGAGCCTCCCACTGGTCCCAGCCCTGCTCCTGAGGACCCACAATGCTCCTATTGTCCACTGTTCTGCCAGGCTGCCCCTCCAAGGAACAGCTCAGAGCCAAGGGGCCTAGTCAGGGCTATTCCTGGGGCACAGCCTGCGTGGAAAAGCAGAGTGGTCCAACCCACAGAAGAAGCTATGGAACTTGGAGAATCCTAGGCCAAGAACCTTGGAATCTGACTTAGAAAAGTGCAATCCTAGATTACAAGGCCACAGGCACTCTGGTCTCAGCCTAGACGGATGGATTCATGCACATAATCCCACACCTTCATCTCATTTTCTTTTTTTCATTATAAAAGTTATACTTTGACCTTCCTCAGTTACCCAGACTTCTCATCTTTCCAGTGATCTGCCTGTGGGTCTGGTGCTGAGTGGGCAAATTTTTTCTTACTTGGTTGGGGCTGGCTTTATTTTCAAATTAAAAGCTGGGGATGTGGCTCAGTGGGAGAGCACTTGTCTAGAGTGAGGCCCTGGGTTTGGCCCCTTAGCATTGCCAAAAAAAACCCAAAAGTATATAATAATAATAGTAGTAGTAAAACTAGAGCCTGATATCCTTCTAATGTTAAATGATTTTAAGTGACTGCCTAAAACTATAAGCAGAATGGAAGGCTTTTCCCCCCAGTACTTGGTTTTGAACTCAGGGCCTTGAGCTTGCTAAGCAGGTATACTACCACTTGAGCCACACCTCAGTCCCAGATCAGAAGTTTAAAATCCATTAGTGGCAAATACAAGAGGATTCCACCTATCTGAGGCTCCAATTCAGAGACAGAGGGCTGGAAGCATGGCTCAAGTGGTAAACTACCTGCTTTGCAAGCATGAAGCCCTGAGTTCAACCCAGTCTCACCAATAACAACAACAAATCAGAGATGGGAAGGGGAGTTACTGTTTAATGGATTCAGCTGGCAAAGATGAAAACATTTCGGCAGTGGATGGTGGCACAATGAGGTGAATGCACTTATTGCCACAGACTACATTTAAACATGGCTGAAATGCAAATTGTATAAGGTATATATATATATAAATAAATATATATATAGGACATATATCTGTATATATATGCATATAGCTTGGCTTCAAACAGATCTTCCTGATCTCTGCCTCCTGAGTAGCTAAGATTACAGATGTGAGCCACGGGTGACAGCCTTACAGCTGTTATTTTAAAGAAGTATATCTGCTAGTTGTTAAAAATTCAAACCATAATTACTTGTAAAAACTGAGTCTGCCATAACCCAAAGTTAACTAAGGATAACATTTGGACCTGTATCCTTTAAAATTCTTTATATATATATATATATATATACATAAACATTTAGATACACAAATACACATTTCACACACACATATATACACATACATATGTATGTATATACACGTGTGTGTGTGTGTGTGTATACTTTTCAGTATTTGGTGGTGCTGGGGCTTGAACTCAGGGCCTTGCACTTACTGCTAGTGTGTTTTATAAATGGGATCTTATGATAACCTATTATATCACAGCTTGCTTTTTCCACTTCTTTTGAAGGCATACTTTTATGACATTCTCTGACTCTTTTTCTAGAGACAGTCCAGACTAGCTTTGAACTCCTGAGTTTAAGCAATCCTTCTGTTTCTGCTTCCTGAGTAGCTGGGATGACAGGTGTGCCCCACTGTGCCTGGCTCCCCTAACAATTCTTTTTAACAGCTGTGTAACTTTCTATTGTCCAGCTATGCTGAAATTTCACTGGCCAGCAAAGAACGCTAAATTCTTTGCTGTTAGTGAACATTAGACCTTTCAGCATGCATGTCTCCGAGTCTCCTGGAGTAGCACTTCCGGATGACAGAATCCTGTAAACAGGCGTGCTGTGTCCCAGGTGGGCAAATCCTCACCTTTCATAGATGCTAACATTGAACCTAGGGCAGGCGATATACTTGTTCAGTGTCTTCCAGTAAGTCATCAGCAATGAGAGCAGGTGCTGGGTGAGTGGATCATCCAGGCATCTGCTCTCACCTCCAGGAACACACACATCTGCACACACATCTGCGTCTGGCTCTGAGATAGGAGTAGCCCTGGGCCTCTGAACAGGTGTACAGTCAGGTGGTTAGGATCAATAGCTAGAGGATCCCAGGTGGCAATGAAGATATTTTTTCCCTAATCCTTCTCCAGGTCTCTTCCATGTGGTTCCTCTCTCTCACCTCTCTGAAACTTACCTTGAGATCTGAGTGTGAACATAAATGTAAGGCGTAGGTCCTAACCCGCTGTTCATCCACTCGTTCTTTCTCACCAGTATTCATTCAGTGTAAGCCTCCTCCACCTCTAATGGGTTTTTCATCTTGCCTTTACCTCCCTCCTTCAACCCCTGTGAAGCGTGTTGGAGCAAGAATGGCAAGTAGAGGCATAATTCCCACCTCCCACCCCAAATCAGTGTCCCCCTGCCTTGTTGGGACTATGCTGGATGTCCCTGCTAGGACATCACCTCCCTGCCAGGATTCTGCCCTGCTGTAGGGACCACTGCACCTAGAGGGCTACAGGCTTCTAGCTTTGGGAGAACTTAGAAAGGATTCAAGCTCTGGTTATCATGACAGCTCTCACTGGCTTGCATCCACTTGCTTCCTCGGCAGATTGGTGTCATTCAGCTCAAATGTCACCACCGGCTTCTCTGGCCAGTCTGTTCCCACTGATTTCTCCCAGTACTGGGCATGGAACTCAGGGCCTTACACATGCTACAGAAGCCTTCTACCAGTGAGCTATACCCCAGCCACATTTAACATTTAAACAAAATGCTGAAGAAAGGACCCAAGGTCCTCAGTCCTAATCCTGAAATCATGGTCTGACTGGCCAAATGGCTCACCTTGCCTATCCGTCTGTGGCTTCTGACCTCACTGTAAACACAGGCTCACCCTCCAGCAGCACCCTGGATTCACAGTCTGCCCAGTGTTTTCATGACCATTATCTCCCACAACCAGATTACCCACAACCCTGGAACGAAGGCAAAGCAGAAATTATTATCCCCACTTACAGGGTGGGAAATTGGGGCTCACAGGGGTGAGGTGTCTGGCCTGCAGCCACACAGCTGTGATCCTGTAGATCAATAATATGATGCGCTTGCTCAGATGACGGGTTTATAAAGCCCACAAATGGCTAATGGGGGCTAAGGGCTGTGCTGTGCAAACTATTATTATGGCAACAGGAGAGCTCAAGGTCAGATCTAGAGCAGTCATCAGGGACCTAAAGGAGGTTTTGATTTTGATGAGGCGAAGTCTCTACACATAGTCCAGGCTGGCCTTGAGCCTGCCTCGGCCCCCTAAGTACTGGGATTACAGGCATGCACCACATGCCTGGCTTTCCTCCTAGTTTGTTTGTTTTTGACAGTATTGTGGGGTTTGAACTCAGGGCTTTGTGCTTACTATGCAAATGTTCTACCACTTGAACCATATTGGCAGCTCCCTTTTAGGTTTTTGGTTTTTTTTGGTGGGACTGGGGTTTGAGCTCAGAGCTTCAACCCCAGTGCAAAGCAGGCACTCCACCACTTGAGCCATACCTCCAGTCCATTTTGTTCTGGTTATTTTGACTGGTCTCTAATGGCCCGAGCTCAGCTTCTCAAGTAGCTCGAATTACAGGTGTGAGCCATCAGCACCTGACTCCCTTCTATGTTTTGATAAGAGTCCTGGGTGGTCTTTGAAGGTCAAGGACACTGATATCAAGATCTTGGGCCCAAGTCTTATTTAATGGAACCTTCTGGGACCCTGGTTTCTTGGAATTGCTTCCCACAGGGGACAGTGCAGGAGGTGGCAATGTAGGGCAGTTGGGCCCTAGCAGCCCCTTTAAGGTGGCCTGAAAGGCCAAGATGGTGGCCTTCCAGCTTCAGACATACCCAGAGGCATAAGGCTGGCCCAGGTTGGCAAGCTGGGGTCCCAAGACCCTGAGTCTTAACTATATTCTGAAATGTGGCTGTTAACTTTGAGGAGGTAGAATTACCCAAGTCAATCTTTCTTTTACTCCAAAAGGCCTAAATGACAACTTGGGTACAAAAGTTTTCAATCAAACTCGGCTCATGCCTATAATCCTAGCAACCTAGTAGGCTGAGATAGGGAGAATCTTGGTTTTAGGCCAGCCCAGGTAAATAGTTCTCGAGACCCCATCTCCAAATAACCAGAGCAAAATGGGCTGGAGGTGTGGGTCAAGCAGTGGAGTGCTTGCTTTGCAAAAGTGAAGCCTTGAGTTCAAACCCTGGTCCCACCAAAAAAAAAAAAAAAAGCCAGTGTAATCCTAGCTACTCGGGAGGCAGAGATCAGGAGGATCAGGGTTCAAAACCAGTCCAGACAAATAGTTCTCAAGGCCCTACCTCAAAAACTCCCATCACAAAAAAAAAGGGCTGGTGGAGTGGCTTAAGGTGTAGGCCCTGAGTTTAAACTCCAGTACCGGACCAAAAAAAAAGGTTCAATTCATCTCATGACCTTTACCAGGTATCAACAGCTAACATGTACAAGGGTCAGGCACTTGATCCTCTTAGGCACCTGCAAATTAGGAGTTATCCCCATTTTATTATTTATTTAATTTGGTGAGTGGGTGGTACTGGGTTTGAACTGAGGTCCTTCAGCTTGCCTATCAGGTGAGCTGCACCTCCAGCCCTTTTTGCTTTAATTATTTTTCAGAGATGATCTCATGTTTTTGCCTGGGGCCAGCATTAGACCACCATCCTCCTCCCTATGCCTCTCTCACAGCTATGATGATAGGCAAGTGTCAGCACTACTGGTTTATTGGTAGAGATGGGGCTTCGCTAACCTTTTGTCCTGCTGGCCTTGAGTCTTGATCATCACAGTTTCTGCCTCTTGAGTAGGTGGAATTACAGGTTATGTAGTTTATGCTGGTCTGGTTCTTGCTGTGTAGCCCAGGTTGGTCTTGAACTTGAAGTCCTCTTGCCTCTGTCTGGGGAATGCTGGGGTCACTGGAGTGCTCCACCACAATTGGCCCTGTCCCCCTTTTCAAGATGTAGAAACTGAAGCTCAAGACGGCACAAGATCACATGGCTGAGAAGTGGGGGAGTCAGGATTTGAGCCTGGTTCCAAATGACTAAGACCTGTGTCTTCCCTTGGGAGGAAGAACAGACCCATTTCAAGCAGTTATTGCATGGGTCAGTGATGTCACTGCCTCTGGAGCAGAGCGGAGACTGATTCATTTGTCTGGAGTAGGACAGCCTTTGGGGAGGGGTCTGTTGGCCCGGGTCTGAGCCAGCAGATTGACAATGAGACTCCAAAGCCAGATGTGAATAGCTGGTGTACCCCTCCAAAGACACACCAATTGCTTCCCATAGGACCTTTTGGGAGTAGCCCAGTCCACTGCCACTATAATCAGAGGTGAGGGAACCTTGCCTTAGAAGGATGTGTGTGTGTGTGTGTGTGGAGAGAGAAGGACCCTGAATTTACACCGCTGTGGAGTTCAATCCCGGAACCATATGGATGCCTGGACTGATGGTGGTGGAACGAGTTGAGTCTCCCACACAGGCTAAGGGGAAGAGGGGGAGGGGGTGGGGAACCAGTGCTAGCTGTCCGGTGATTAATGTGGCGAGCAGGGTGAAGGAAATGGGGGTCACCTGGGGTAGGGGCTTTGGGGTCTGCAGAACTGCCTCAACAAAGCTGCAGACCAGGGATAGGTGGGTTAGGAGAAGCCAGTGTGGAGGAATTCGCAGGTCCTTTGGGGTGGGAGGAGGCAAGCTAAGGGCAAGAGGAAGGTGCCCGCCTCTGGATCGAGGAGGACTCCGGGGAGCTGCGGGTGGCGGTGACGGGGAGGGGCTAGCTTACTGTGGGTTGTCCCAACTTCTTCGAGGGGTTCGCGGCGAGGAAGGGGTGGCGGAGGATCGCAGAGGAGCGGGACTATGGGGCGTGCGCTCTTCTGGGGAACTGGGGTCCGCGCCTGGAGGCGGAGCCACCGCTGGGTGGGGCGCGGGCCGCCCCCTCCCAGCTCCCCCGCGGCGCAGGCGGGCCCCGGGAGGGGACGGAGGCGGTGGCCGCCCGCGGCCGGCCCACAATGAGGACAGCGGGCTGCGGTGAGTAAGCGGCGGCCGGCCAGGCCGGGCCACGCGGGCGGCGGCTGCTCGGGCAGGTCGGGGCAGGCCGGGCGGGCGGAGGCAACGGGAGCCGAGCCCGGAACCGAGCGAGGACACCGAGACCCCGCCCCGCTCCGCCCCGTTCCGCCGGTGGGCGCCCCGAGCTTCGCGCCGCGCCGCAGCCGGAAACCGGCCCCGCGCGGCGGCCACCGGAGCCCAGCCGTAGCGGGAGACTGAGCCGGAGCCCGAGCCGGAGCCGGGGCCCGCGCCGGCCATGGCGGGGCCGCGGGGCGCGCTGCTGGCCTGGTGCCGCCGCCAGTGCGAGGGTTACCGCGGCGTGGACATCCGCGACCTTAGCAGCTCCTTCCGGGACGGCCTGGCCTTCTGCGCCATCCTGCACCGGCACCGGCCCGACCTGCTGTGAGTGCCGGGGCGCGCGGGGCGGGCGGGCACGCGGGCAAGGTTGGGGACCGCCGCCCCGCTCAGTGACGCGGTGGCAGACGCCGCCCCCCGGGACCAAGACGCTGACCCCGCCTCGGCCCTGACCGCCGAGCCGGTCTTCGAGACCCCCGGCCCAGGCACCCCTCCCCCACCGAGCTGCTGTGACCCCACCCTGGGACACAGAACCCAGCCCGCCAGGGCTACTGGTTTCCATGAAAGGACACTGAGCCCCCACCCCTCCCCAGGTCCTCTCCTTTTTTGAAGGAGCACTGAACCCTCCCCGGCCACTCCTAAGCTAAACTCCCCAGCAGGCACACTGAACCCTCTTCCCCCATTGGGGCTCAGGACATACCACCCCAAAATTTGACTGTAGATCAGAGGATGCCACCCAAAATAGACTTCTTTCTTCGACTTGCCTGGTCTAAGAAACAGCAGACACCTGGGTGGCTCTGTAAGACTGTCCTTTTGTAAAAGAAATTTACATCTGTAAGGGAAATAGTGTACCTGAGGAAGTGTCTCAGGAGGATTGCAGCCCCAGACAACTTAGTACCTGAGAGGTCTCTGAGGGACCATCCAGCCCTGAGCACCACACTGTACCTGCCCCCCCTTCCCCAGGAGCCCAAGAAGTCCTTCCTTTCCCAGCTCAGGATATGCGTTAAGCTTCCAGTCATCTGACTGGACGTTTGTAAGTCTCCCATGGGAATGTGGGGAATTAAATACAGTTTTTCTTCTCTTCACCTCTTTTATGTCAATTGAATTTATGGCCCAGCCAAAGATGCTAGAAGCTACTCCCCCACCCTCAAAAGGCATTTAGGGCTGATCACTCTGTGTGACCCCCTGCTCTGTGAGGCCCCATTTCTGATTTCCCAGTGGGCACTGACCTGGTTCCTGGCACAGAGGAGTGTCTAGATGAGTGATTGCTGGATGACTGGATGCATGCCCTACTCCCCAGCACTCCTCAATCAGGAGTCAGATCCGCCTCCCCATGTGTGTGCACTAGGGTCCTGCTGTCCTTAGTGGAGCTTGGAGATGGGGTAATAAAGAGAACAGTGCCAGGTACTGGTGGCTCAGGCCTGTAATCCTAGCTACTCTGGAGGCTGAGATCAGAAGGATCACAGTTCGAGGCCAGCCCAGGTGAATAATTCACCTAAAATAACCAGAGCAAAATGGACTGGACGTGTGACTCAAGCAAGAAGCCCTGAATTTAAACCCCAGTCCTACCCCCTAACCCCCAAAAAAGTGTCAGGCAGGATGGAACTGGGAAGGCTGAGTCCTGTTGATAGCCACCAACTTGCTGCTCCAGACTAGGAAGCAGCCCCTCATGCCTGGAACTGCCGAGTGAGGTTCTTATGGGAAAATGTATTCATAACCCTGGAGGAAGTGACTTGGGGTTTCTGTCTCAGCTGTCTGTGCCCTCAGTAATTCATTCATTCATTCATTTATTTATTCATTCATAAAACAATGAAAGTTCATCTGGTGCCCTACATTTCTTTTGCTTCCGGCCCCAGCAGCAAATCAGGGATAGCAGCAAATCCTGGCCCTGGCCTCTTTCTTACAGCCCCCTTGGCAAGGCTGCCCAGGCCTGGAGCCTTTTCTGTGTCTGGTTCACCTCCAGTCCTGTGCTCCCACAGGACAGCTCCTGGGAGGACCCTGAAAGGATTGCTTCAAGGATTCCATGGCACATACAATTCTGGTTTACTCTGCCATACAGTACAGTGTCTGTGGTGGTGGGTGGGGTCGTGGAGTAGAGGGGTTAGGGCTGTGGATACAGATGGGATGAGGTGGATTGCTATCTGCTGCAGGGCATGTAGCACTGTACTAATGGAGGCCTAGCAGCAGGGGCTGGGGAGCTCAGGAGCTGGGGCTTGAGATGGAGACAGTGCTGGGGTTGGCCCCTGTATTGGAGCCCAAGCTCTAGGGGTCTTCTGTTTTGGCTGGGGACAGGTGCTGAGGCAGGAGTCTGGCAATGTACCCAGGGAGAGAAGGGGCTTAGGTCGGGGACCTGAGCCTGGTGGCATGGACACGCAGGCTGCCTGACTTTTCCATTTGGATCCTTGGGTAAATCACTGGGTCCCTCTAGGCATCTAGATCACAGGATTGTTGTGAGGATTAAATGAGGTAATAAGCATGCAATTAACATGGGCTACTGTGAGAGGTGTTATTAGACAGGAGGGGGAGGATGACAGTGTTTTTTTATTCCTTCATTCGTTGAGAGTTACTGCTCTGTGCTGGATACCGTACCGTGTAATAGAGATGCCAGCCAACAGCACAAAACTCCTACACCTCTCCCCACACCTGTGGGGGAACCCAGGGGAAAACCTTCGCAGGAGAGCACAGCCTTCAGGTGAAGGCCAAAGTTAGGTGAGGGCCCTGATGCGAGGCCTGAGCTGTGTGTAGAGCTGGAGATTGTGCTGCCGCAGTGGGGAACATAGACAGTTAGAGTTAGGAGATGGGATTGGGCCGGTTGCCCAGGGCCTCTTCAGCTGGCTAATGAGGGTAGATGGGGCCCTAGAGAGCCCTGTGGGTTCTGCTGGGGAGAGGATGTGACTGGAGACAGTGTAAAGGGGAGGGTTGTGCCCCTCCCAGGATGAGATCAAGTCCAGGCTCTTTTTTTTTTTTTTTTTTTTTTTGTGATACTGGGGTTTGAACTCAGGGCCTATACCGGCCACTACTCAGGGCCACTCTACCAGCCCTTTTTTTGTGATTTTTTTTTTTCTGTGTGTGATTTTTTTTTTTTGAGACAGGGTCTTGTGAACTATTTTCCCAGGCTGGCTTCAAACCTGAATCATCCTGATCTCTGCCTTCTGCCTCCTGAGTAGCTAGGATCACAGGCATGAGCCCTCCCGGCTGCTTCCAGGCATTTGTTTTCTAGGGAGGCCAGTCTCTCACAAAAGAGAAACTGAGGCTGAAGTCCCACATAAGGCTCAGGGAAGTCCTCAGCCTTGATTTTTACTTTATTTACCTCCTCATCCCCCAAATCCTCCCCCCCCAACACACACACACCAGCTCAGTTTCTGCCTCCCAAGGGCAGGGCCTGTAGCACTAATGGAGGCCTAGCGGCTGGGGAGCTCAGGAGCTCGGGCTTGAGATGGAGACAGTGCTGGGGTTGGCCCCTGTGTTGGAGCCCACCTCTGTCACTTTGTTCCATCTGTATCCACAGCCCCTGACCCCTCTTCACGACCCCACCCAGCACCACAGTTTTTTAAACTGGAGATTGAAGCAAGGGCCTCATGCACACTAGGCAAGGGCTAGCCTACTGAACTGCAGTCCAGCCCTTAGAGGCAGACCTCCATGAGAGTAGGGGTAGGGCTAGGGATGAGGGCAAGGCCACCTTATAAAGTACTTCAGGCTTCTGGGGTGTAAGAGGCTGACACTGCCCCTCTCTCCCATCCAGGCATTTCTAAGTTCCCTTGAGCACTGGGACCGTGTGGGCCTCTGAAAATGCTCAGAAAAGACTTTATTAGAGACAGAGATGGAGTAGGAGAAGTTGGAGGAAAAACTGAAGTATCCTGCAGGGTTTTACAGTTTTCACCATTTATTCATTCAACAAACATTTATGGAGTACCTCCTAAATACTGGGAATTGTGCAAGGTGTTGGAGGATTTGAGGGGGGTGGTACAAAGTGTGATCCCAGCCTTCTAGAAATACTGCTGAGGAGACTGAAATAAATGGCTGGGACTGGTTGCCTTGTGTCATTTGGTCTTGGAACCAGTCTATGTTGGCTGGGCTGGTGTTCCCTGGGCTGTGCTGGTGTCACAGACCAGAAAACTGAGGTGCAGGGACGTAGAGGCCCTTGCTGAAGATCACTCTTAGGCAGTGGCAATGCAGGGGAGTTAGTGGCCAGAATTGACAAAAGACGACTGGAGCCCATATGTGGCTACCTTCCCCCATTCCACCCAGCCCTGGAGGAGTCTCCAACCCCCTTTTTCTGCCTTTTCCTGGGGCCCACAGATCTGGACTCTGCCTGGAAAGTGTTAGGCCAGAAAGGCGGGTGTGCTTACTGGCTTCCACATTGTGGGAGGCCTGCCCTATACCACACCTGGACTTTCCTGGCCTTCATTACCAGCTTGGGAACTGGGACCAGAGTTTTCCTGTTTGTGGATGGGGAAATGGAGGCTGAAAGGACTGCTGACTTGTTCATGGTCACACAGCCCCACCTGGAAGAGCAGGCTTGGGATGCAGGCCCCAGAGTGCTCTGTCTACTCCATGCCTCAGGCCCACTGGCCTGGGCTCTGTTGGCTATGTTTTCGACCATAGAAGGAAGGGAATGCTGCAGGCCTTGCCCTTGGGAGGCAGAAACTGAGCTGGTGGGGGTGGGGGAGCGGGGAGGAGGATTCGGGTGATGAGGAGGTAAATAAAGTAACAGGCCTGCCAGCTGCCCCACGCCAGGGCCCTCAGGCAGGGCCTTTCACCTGTCCCAGCTTAGAAGTAGGAAAACCCCCACTGCTCCCTCAAGGAAAGCTGTCCCCAGGAATGTCCCAGCTGGGCCGACCAGCTGCTCAGTGCCTGCAGCTCTGGGATATGTACTGTTTCCACTCTGGTTGAAACTTGTCCTATTCTTGGCCCCATTAAGAAAATCACTCATCCTGCCTGGCACCTGTGGCTCACATCTGTAATCCTAGCTACTCAGGACGCAGAGATCAGGAGGATCATGGTTTGAAGCCAGCCTGGGCAACTAGTTCATGAGACCCTATCTTGGAAAAACCCACCAATAAAAAGAGCTGGTAGAGTAGCTCAAGGTGTAGTCCTGAGTTCAAGCCCCAGTGCCACCGGGGAAAAAAAAAAAAAGAAAGAAAAAGAAAAACACTCCACTCACCCTGAAATTGGGCAGAGCTGAATTTAGATTCAGCAAGTTGGGGTGGCTTGTGTGAGTCTGCAACATGCAGTGGAAAGGCCAGGAGTATGGAATCCCATGGCTGGTGGCTCCCCTTTCTGGGCCTCAGAGTCCTCATCTATAAAGTGAGGTAAAAACCTGCCAAACAGTCACTATGAAAACAGGCTGCATGTGAGTGAGGCTACCTGTCCCCAGTGCACCGTCATTGCAAGTATGTGTCCTGGTCTTGATTGTGTCTTTGCCACTAACTCAGAGATGGAAAAGGCCTCTTGGGAAGAGTCTGGGATCCTGGGAGGGAAGGAATCTGAGACTTGAAAGCCTGGGTCGAGCCTGCCCGGTCCTGTGACTTCCCTGCTTGTTCTTGGCAACCTCCCAGGGCCAAGGGCTCACCCTCTGCTCCCACCAGCAGTACCAACTCCATCGGCAAGTGCTTGCTGCCTCAGTTTCCTCCTCAGGAGTCCACAGGCTCCCTCTCCCAACCCTGTTGAGCTGAGGCTGACACTGGTCAGGGCGAGGTCACCTGTGCCCCCTCCTTTCTGACACTTCTACCCCATCACTTCCTCTCCTGACCAGTCCTCCTCTTCTTTACCTCTTGTAGAGACTTTGACTCACTTTCCAAGGACAATGTCTTTGAGAATAACCGCTTGGTAAGTCCCCAGATATATGGACATCATTCTTATGCTTGTGTGTTTGGGGGAGGGCAGTGGTCTTGCAGGGTGCTGCCTTTCATGAGGGCCTGGCTGTCCTCTCCTGCTCCCTGCTTCCCATGGCCCCCCTGCCTGGAACAGTAGGCTTTCCCCTTCTCTAGGCCATCAGGTGGGGCTTGGAGTGGTACTAAAGCCGAGGGGAGTCCCACACCTCCCAGTCCCTCTGAGGGATGCTCCTAACGCCGCCTCTTTGTGTCCTCTTCCTGCCATGACTGCTCCCGCTCCCACTCTCGCACCTGCCCGCACTCTAGGCCTTTGAAGTGGCTGAAAAGGAGCTGGGGATCCCTGCTCTCTTGGACCCCAGTGACATGGTCTCCATGCGTGTCCCCGACTGCCTCAGCATCATGACCTACGTATCCCAGTACTACAACCACTTTACGGGTCCCGGCCAAGGTGAGCGGGAACCCAGCCCTTCCAAAGGGAGGCTGTGCTGGGGCTGGCCCTGGAGGCATTGGGCACCTGTTTTCTGAGCTTCGCACAGGCAGCTGGTGGCGGGGGCTGGTGGACAGCCCATCATTCATTCGCTAGCTCATCGATTCACTCATTCAAATATTTATTGAGTAAGAGCACTGTGCTGGGGCCGGGCATACAGCTGGGAATGTGGTTGTGCTCACAGCTTCGTGGTGGGGACAAGCAACAAACACAGAAACCAGAAAATGAGCAAAATAAAGTCAGAAGACAAAAGAGAGTGAGCTCATTCTTCATGTGAGTTCACCTCCCTGCACCCAACCGCACTTCCTGTCTGCAGACACTTCCCTGAGCTTTCTCCTCCAGCAATACCATGGCCCTGTCCCATGGGGCTGTTGTGAGCTGAGAGACTGGGGTGGGGGAGGTCATGCTGCCTTGCTGCTTGAGTCAGGTTACTGGGCCTCTCCTAGGGGGGCTGGGCCTCCCCTTCTGCAGAGAGGAAGTGGGCCCAGAGAGGGGAAGCAAGGAGCTCAAGAACACACAGTAGAGAAGCTAAACAGTGGTATGAGGGGCCAGGAGTTCTGAATGCTATGCTAGGTGAGTGCTGCCTGTAGGTCCTGAGTGGCCACTTCAATCCTGTCTCCTGCCTCTGCTTTCCATATGGACACTCCCAGCGTATCTCTTTGTCTCGCTTTCATTTTATTTATTTATTTTTGGTTTTGGGGATTGAACCCAGGGCCTTGAGCCTGCTAGGTGAGTACTCTATCACTGGGATACCCCTCAACCCATCTCTTAAAAAAAGTGTTCTATGAAGTCAGAAGTTTCTTTTCTTGCTAAAAGTGAAACATCTTGATTATAGAAAATTTAGAATGTAGAAAAAGCATAAAAGTGAAAAGAATGTGTTATTTTCCCTTCTCCTTCATGCTAGGGGTTAATGTTACAATTGAACAGATAACATGCATTTTAATAGAAATCAAAATGAACATATAGCCAGTTTTTGTATCCTCAGGCTCTGATTTGCAATTTCAGCCAATTATAGATTAAAAATATTTGTGGGGCTGGAGTGGTAGAGGGTTTGCCTAGCATGTGTGAGGCCCTGGCACCAACCCCAACACTGCCAAAAAAAAAAAGAATCAGAACAAAAAATGTTGGTCTGTTCAGTGTGGTGGCGTAACTCCTGTAACTCCAGTTCCTTGGGAGGCCAAGATCAGGAGGATTGTGGTTCAAGACCAGCCTGGGCAAAAAGTTAGCAAGATCCCATGTTCACAAAACAAACAAACAAACAAACTGGGTGTGGTGGCACATGCCTGTCATCCCAGCTACATAGGTGGTGTAAATGAGATGATCAAGGTGTAGGCCAGCCCTGGCAAAAACATCAGACCATATCTGAAAAATAGCTAACAGAAAGGGCAGGGGGCGTAGCTCAGATGGCAGAGCGCCTGCCTAGAAAGCTTGAGGCCCTGAGTTTAAATCCCAGTACCACCCAAAAAAAAATTTGGGTCTATACTGAATATATACGGACTTTTTTGTTATCCCTAATTGATGCATGGCAGTTACAGTATTAGAGGAGTCTAGACGTGACTTAAGTATGCAGGAGCATGTGTGTAGATTATATGCAGATACTATAAGGGACTTGAGCATCCAAGGATTTTGGTATCTGCACATAGGAAGGACAGCTGCATTTTGGACCCCATGGTTGGTGGTGAGGAGCAGTGTGGCAAGGGCGGAGTTAAGAGCATGGACTCCAACTTTTCCCTCTGTCACTTATTCTCTGTAACTGTGACCAGTTACTTAATCTCCTGCTTCAGTTTCTTTTTCTTTTTTTTCAGTTTCTTCTTTGTGGTGGGGATAAGAATGTTTTTTCAACTTTATGATGGTGTGAAAATGGTTCACATTTTATAGAAACTGTATTTATAAGTTTGCATTTGATCGTTTGCTGGGCTGGGAAACATGTACTAATTGTAGGTAAGGTGTATTAAGTAAGTTTTTGACTTAGGATATTTCCCAGTTATGTTGGATTTATCAGGACATAAGCCCATCAAAAATTGGGAGCATGTGTGCTTCTCTATCCCATTCATCTGAGGTTAGCTTGCTACATGATCAGGATCCATTAATGGACTGTAACCTGCATCCCAGTCCAGACTTATCTCCCAGATGAAACCCAAATCTTTTTCCTAAGCCCTTCCTGGAGGATCTCTCCTGGACTTGCAGGCAGGGATGCCCTGCGTGGCCAGCTCCCCGTGAGTGCTAGGTCTGGGCACTCATCCCCTTGCTCCTGTGGGTTCTCATTGATAAAGGTACAGTTTGGATCTTTCATACTGCTTGACCCCTAAACACAAACCATTTTTCTCCCATATGCCGCAGCGCTGTATTCCACTCTGGAGGCAAAGCTGGCTGGTTCCCTCCCTCACATGGTCCTGTACTGTACCTTCTGGGCAAGTGGAGCAAGATTTCAAGAATGATCTTGACCACATTTGACTTTCACTGGATGGGCAAGCTTGGATCCTGCCCCTGGCTGAGCTACCAGCCCTTTACTTGAGTACTCAGCTTGTGCCAGGTGCGTGGGTGCCAGGCTCAGGGCACATGAGATGATCCCTGCCCTTCTCTGCCCCAAGTACTGGCATGTTGAATTTCTTGTGTTTCTTTGAATATGTTACATTCCATCACTGTCAAGCCTTTTCTTTTCTTGTTTTTTTTTTTTTTTTTTTGGCAGTACTGGAGTTTGAACTCAGGGCCTATACCTTGAGCCACTCCACCAGCCCTTTTTTTGATAGGCTTTTTCAAGATAGGGTCTCACAAATTGTTTGCCCGGGCTGGCTTCAAACCATGATCTTCCAGATCTCTCCTCCTGAGTAGTTAGGGTTATAGGCATGAGCCACCAGTGCCCTGCTTCAACCCTTTCTTCTTGCTGGTCTTCCTGCTCCAAACACCCTTCCCACTCCTTGGCAGATCAGATTCTTCCCTGTTTACCTTTCATCTGTACATTTGCCCTGCCAGGCAACCTCCCTGGCTTTCCAGGGGCTCCTGTAGCCCACACCCTGGAGAAACTGGAATATGCATGTATGTAAGTATTTTGCTTCTGGGTTTGGAAGCCAGGGCCTTGCACATGCTAAGCAGGCACTGTACCACTGAGTTACATCCCCGGCTCCCATAGTGTCTTCGTACTCATATACCTTCTCCTGCAGACCATCTCTGTCTTGTCCACTGCTGTGTAGACCTAGCACCTGGCAATTTCTCTTGCATTTAGCAAATTATTTATTGAGCCCCTACTGAATGCCATGTACTCTCCTAGCTTCTGGGGAGACAGCAAGAGGAGACAGGCAGACACTTGGAGCTTGCAAGGGTCGGGGAAAGAACAGATCATTAGGTACCATTTCAGACAAGGCCAGGGAAGGAAAGTGAGTAAGGTACTGGGGCAGGGAGTAGCTACTTCAGATGGGTGGTCAGGGAGGGCTTCTGAGAAGGTGGCATTTGAACTGAGCCTTGAACAAGGAGGCTCATTAGTATCCTGGATGACTTTATGAAGATTTGGGGAGGAATGTTGCAGGCTAGGGGTGACAAGTTGCTTGCTGCTGGGGAGGAGGGGGAGGAGGAGATGAGGATGTGGGAGGATACCGATCTTGTAGGGACTTGCCTAGGCTGCTGGACTTCTAGAACTTTCAACCATGACTCACAGTAAGAAATACATTCCCACCACTCTCCCAAATTCACGCACATGTATGTAACTGAAACAAGTTTCAGGAAGCAGTTTTTTTTTTTTTTTTTTTTAAGGTGTATAGATTCCTTTATTCCAATGGAAGAACTGGGGAGCCAGGGGTGAAAACAAGACCTTGTAGCAAGTATGTTATGATCACCATACTGAAAACTACAACCACACCCTGTACATCTCCCAACCTCCTTTACTCAGCTATCTTTTGTCCTCTAAAATATATCATCTTCTACTGAGCCATTAAATTTATTTGTTATTTCTTTTTTTCTTTTTTTTCCTTTTTAAAATTTTTTATTATTATTGTTGTACTGGAGGTACACCGTGACATTTACCAAAGTTCTCACAATATATCACAGTTGAGTTCACCCCCTCCATCATTCTCCTTTATTAACCCTCCCCCCATTCCTGGAACAGTTTCAACAGGTCTCATTTTTCCATTTTCATACATGAGTACGCATTATTTCCACCACATTCACCCTCCTACACCCTTCACTTATATCAGGAAGCAGTTCTTCCCCATACAACGTGATGGGTTCTGCAGAGCAGATTGTCACTCCTCTGTTTCATCATTTACATGTGCTGATTGCCATCCACTAAATGATTTCAGGACATATTAATGGACTTGACCTAGAAATGCTTCGTAAGTTCTGTTGTAGATCACAATAAGGAACTTACACATTGTAAATGTATACTGTTCTCTGGAATTTGGGGCTTTGTTTTCATCCTTGGGAGCAAAGGAGGCACTCAGGTTAATCCTTGGCTGAAGGAGGAAGGAGCTGGCCTTAGAACAGCTGTGAGTGGGTTTCCTCTGGTGAGGGGCTGCAGGCAGGGTTCTGGGCCACATCTGCTTACTTGGGGACAGGCCAATGACTGCAGTGAGCAAGCCACTTTCCGGAGCTTCACGCCAGCATCATGCTTTTCTCTTTTCCTTCCCTTCAATCCTCTTACCTGATAGAAGGAAGCTGCCCATCCTGCTACATTCTGGGATTCTGTGGCCGTCCTGTTACACTGCAGAAGGATTACTCCCATTTTAGGGAAGCCCAGCAGGGTTTAGTGGCTTGCCCTCAGCACAGGCTTGAAAGTGAAGGTGTCCTCTGGTCCATGTGAAAGGGGAGCTCTTGTCCCACTGCATCAGGTGTTCTGTCAAGAGGTGACTGCTGTAGAGCACAAGTCTTCAGGCAGGTTGGGGCCTCCTGGGCTCCAGCATCTCTGCCTGCCTTAGGGTCTTTCTTGTCTCCTGGCAGCTGATGTCACACCACCCAGAAAGGACCTGGCGCCTTCCTCCCCTCCATCTACAGCACCTACCACTGTGGAACCAGAAAACGAGGCTCAGGTAGGCAGATGCCTGGAGTGGAGAGGGTGGGTTGGAGGGGGGACAACTGTCATTTCAGTGATTGTTACAAGAGGAAGTTGACCGTCACAGTGTGCAGAGGTATTTTCTGCCCTTGCCCCATTAGCTTTACTGGGGCCCTCAGGTCAGGGAAGGAGGACATGGGGCAGGTAGCCAGTCACATTCTGTGGGTAGACAGTCTCACGGTGCTCTGGTGGGGTCTGAAGATTCCAGACCTGGGAGGAGGAGAGAAGGCAGGCCTCACAATGATTGACCATCACGGGACTGTCAGGAGTCACACACATAAAGTGAATATTCCCTGACTCCTGTTGAGTCAGAGCTTCGGACAGCTCAGTGTGATTCCATTCAGTCCTCCACAACGCTGGAGGTCAGGGTCATGGGCCTGGTGTGCAGGTGAAGAAACTCAGGCTCAGTGAGGTTTGGTCATTTGTCCAAGGTCATTGAGCAGGGAAGTGAGGGCCACCCTACCAGTCACAAGCTCCAGAGAGAGCCAGGCTCAAGGTGGATGCCAGGGGAGGCCGTGTGGGCCATTTTGCAGGTGGCAACCCAAGGCCCAGAGATGTGCTTCAGGTCACAGTGCTGGGCAGCAGGACACTGGGATTTAACTGCAGCTCTGTAAGAGCAGACAGAAGGGGCAGATGAAGCAGGCCCACAAGGAAATAACCCTGCAGTGACAGGGAGGCCACTCTGTAAGGAAGTCCTGAGGAGAGGCCACAGCAGCCACCTAGAAGGACTGTACAGCTGGAACTACCTTTCCTGGAGGCAGGGACCCTCAAAAACTGAAGTCTGGATTTTTGAGGCACTCTGGCTTAGTAACTTAGAGCAAGTCTGAACTCTTTGTTTTTCTCATCTGGGAGAGGCTGACAATTTCTCATCCACTGCCTCTCCTAGGGCTCTGATCCTTGTTTTTTTTTTTTTTTATCACCATGAAGCCCTGTGCACACTTGAGGGACAGTGGCCATGACAGGGAGGATGGGGAGGGGGTATTCTCGTGCAGCATGGTTGGTGACTGCTCCCACTTCCGTACAGGGTGAGGAGCTGTCCTCAGGTGGCCTGGCAGAGCAGGGACCCCACCAGCCTCCCAGCAGCGTGTGTGCGGCCTGTGGACAACGTGTGCACCTGGTGCAGCGGTACCTGGCCGAGGGCAGGCTCTACCACCGGCACTGCTTCCGGTGAGTGCTGCAGGACCTGGCATGTCCCCGTCACCCCAGTCCTGGGGAAGGAGGTCCCTGAGCTCAGCACCCATGGTGAGCCAGGCACCTGGCTGGGCTCCTGTTGCCAGAGCACCTGGCTTATCCCCATTTTGCTGAGAGACAAACTAAGACTTGGGAAAAAGTTTTTTTTATTTTGAGTGTTTTCTTTTTGTGGTGGTATGGGGGTAGATAGAACTCAGAGCTTGCACATGCTGGGCAGGCACCTTATCACTATCACACCTAGCCCCAAAACATTTTATATGTTACAAAAAAAATCAGGAAAGGAAATTGAATGTAAGCAATCCAGGGATACCAAGGACTGAGTTCCAGCCCACACTTTACCTGGTTTAGTGTATGTGCGTGTGGGGACCTGTAGCAAATGGACCTGTAGTACCAAGTGCAGAGTTGAGATGTCATGGGAAGCAAGTTAAACTGATAGCGGTCACACTTGGTCCCCTGGGCAGTGTTTTAGAAACGTTTTACAGTGACTCTCAGTAAAAATTGCATTTGACACTGACTAGATGTAAACACCTGAAATGAAACGTTATCAATAGATGCACAACTGAAACAAGAGTTTCACGAGCATTGCATTTTATTGTTTCATTAAAAACAAACAAGCTTGCCAAGTGGCTCAAGTGGTAGAACGCCTGTCTAGCAAGTGTGAGGCCTTGAGTTCCAACCCTGATACTGCCAAAAAAAAAAAAAAAAAAACCAAAGCCAAACACAACTGGGGCTAGGGGTGTGGCTTAGTGGCCCTCCCTGGGTTCTGTTCCCTTGCACTGCAAAAACAAACATTCACACACCAAACAAACCTGGATTGGGGCTGTAGCTCAGCGGTAGAGCACATGTATAACATTTGTGAGTCCCTTGCTTTGATCCCCAGCACAGTAAATAAATGAATTGAATGAATGAATGAATGAATGAAATAACCTGGTTGACTGGAAACCACCACACTGATTTCCTGAGCCCCTAGCTGATGGCAGTCCTCCCGTTGGACGTACTTCTGGGGCAAACCTTTGCCTCTTCCTCTTGCAGCACAAACTGAAGGTGTGTTTCACAATTGCTGGTGCTGATTGCAGGTGGTTTCATTGTTCCAGTTTCTGACAGTTACTTTTTCCTCTGGGAAGTTCCCGCTATTGAGCCAGGCAGCATCTGGGTGGCAGTTGAGAGGAGAGGAGGGAGAGAACAGCCTTGGTCTCTGTGGAGGGATAACCAGTGTCAGGTTGAGACACTTGCTAAGGGAATCCCCATCCTGTCCCCTGCAGGTGTCGGCAGTGCTCCAGCACACTGCTCCCTGGGGCTTATAAAGTTGGTCCTGAGGAAGGCACCTTTGTGTGTGCAGAACGCTGCACCAGGTTGGGCCCAGGGGGCCGGGCTGGATCCAGGCCTGGGTCCCTCTCACATCCAAAGCAGCAGCAAGTCACAGAAGCCAAGGATGGTGATGGAGGTGGCCCCAGCTTGAGTGCGGCTGCAGGGGTTGATGGAGATGAACTCAAGACAAGCCCTGAGACCCGGCCGCAGATCCCTATCAAGCCCCGGATTCCCAGCAAGCCCCAGGAGCTGCCCAGTCCCCCCACCAGCCGGCCCACGCCTGCCCCCAGGAAGGCCTCTGAGAGCACAGCCTCAACACCCCCCATGCCACGGCCCCGGTCTAGCCTGCAGCAGGACAGCTTGGCGGAGCAGGGTGGTGGCAGCAGCCTGGTGAACGGTTAGTGAGAGTGTGACTGGGAGGGGTGTGGGGGAGAGTGCATTAGTGTTCCTGGGTGTTTAAATGCTCGTGCATCTGGGAGTGTTTGTGCCTACGTGTGCTTTGAGTGTGCTGGTCACGTGTGCCTGAGTTCGTGATTCCTGAGTGTTCACTGTGGGCCTCTCTATCCCAAGCTGTGTTCTTAAGACTGGTTACAGCTCATACCACAGGTCCCGTCCCTTCTGTGTGTTTTGGGGTTTTGGTGTTCTTTTGTGTTCGCCTTGTGTTTTATGTTGTGTATTGAGTGTACATATGTGTGTATGTGTGTTCTGAGTGTTTCAGGGACTTTGTATGTCGTTGTCACTAGCGTGTCCTGGTGAGTCCCCAGGCGAGTCTCCAAGGTGACTTCCCATGCCTGTGTGCTTGTCTGTGTCTGGTCAAGGAGAGGTTAGGGACTGGGAGGGCTAGAGAGGTCAGGTAGGCCCCTGAGCTTGTCTGAAGTGGAGTAGAGACCTCCGCCCCGATGTCTGGGTCATTCCGTCACCCCCTCACTGCAGGTCATTTCTAGAAGACCTCCCTGGGTTTCCATGAGCTCATGGGAACAGGCTCCTTGTAACTTAAAATGGTATTGGAGGCCTGGGGCAGCAAGACTCTGAGGGCCTCTCTGGGATTTCCACCAGAACATTCTGCTTGTTCAGTTCTGTTCTATACTCTTGGGTGCTGACTCAGGACTGAGCACTGGGGACACAGATAATATTCAGACTACTTTGTGCCTTCATGGCAGTGCCAGTATGGAGGAGACACAGGCAGACATGGGTGTTTCCATGGAGTTGGAAATCGTGTTGAGGTGGAAGGAAGGAAGAAAGGAAGCAGAGTCCTCTGGGACGAGGACACTGGGGGGTTAGGGAAGGCTTCTAAGAGTTGGCAGCACCTGGGCTGAGCTGAGATGTTTCCTGCCCACGTTGGGGAAGTATCTGAGTGGACCTGGGCTCCCTTTATTCAGGTGAAATGCAAATGGAGTTTCGGGAGATCTGTCCTTGGCCTCCTTCTCCCTGTTACCTTTGGCGGTCACCTTTGGTGCTTATCTAATCTCCCTATGGTCTGGGCGGCGGAGGTGTTATGGCCACCTGCCAAGTGGGAAGGCAGGGCACTCCTTGGCCAGGCAGGTGCTCTGATTGATTCCTGGTGCCCTTCTCTGCTGCCCATGAAAGCCTGGCTCACTCTCCTTTCCCTTCTAGGAAAACTGCAGGACCCCCCTGTCCCCAAGCCAAGAGGGACACCCAAGCTGTCAGAGAGGTATGTTGGCCCTGCTTTGGAGGCCTTGGTGTTAGAATGGGGGTCCCTGGGACCTGAGTGGGGATAGAGATCCCTGAGGCTGGGCAGGAGGCTTATCGCTGAGTAGGGACAGAGCTATGCTTATGGTCCCTTCCCCTGTGACACCCCCAGGGATGCCTGCTGCCACTGTCTGACCTGTTCCCCAGGTCAGGACAGCCACTTATGGAGTCTCTTCACCTCTCTAGGCCTGCTCTTCCTCCATGACATGGGGGAATCAGCCCTTGTTCACAGAGTGTAGAAAGGCCTGGAAAAGCTTTAGTGCCTGGCTCTCAGGTCTCCCAGATCTCCCATCCTCAGAAAGGTCCTGTATTTCCAGGTCTTGTTGGATGGCTGTGCTTCCAATGGCCACTCTGTGAGGGACAGAGGTAACTTAGCTGTACTAGTAGTTAACATTTGTAGAGATGCTGGCCAGAGTGCCCAGAGCTGGGCATGGAACTCACTGGATTCTTATACAGCCCTGTGAGGTCGGGAGTATTATTTTCCCATTTAGCAAATGAGGAGACTGACACCTAGAGAGACCAGGTGACTTTGTGTAAGTATCACACAGAGCCCCTTTCCTTGGGCTTTGTGACTTCATGGTTTGCCCTCTCTGGGCTTCAAGGCACCCAGTTGGGATGTGACTCTTGTGGTTCATTTCAGCCTTGGGCCCAGACTGGCCCCTTGGGCTGGGGGTAGGAGAAGGAACAGCTTTCCATCCTCTCCCCTTTGAAGCAGACTCAGAAGTGTTCCAAGAGCAGGAGGCTGATCCCTTCTTTGGACTTCTTCTAGGATGCCAGCCCTGAGAAAGGACCCCCCATGGATCACACTGGTGCAGGCAGAGCCAAAGAAGAAGCCAGCCCCACTGCCCCCCAGCAGCAGCCCTGGACAACCAAGCCGGGCCGGCAGGCAGGTGGAGAATGGAGGTGTGGAGGAGGGGGCCCAACAGAGCCCTGCGTCCAGCCTGGAGCCCAAACCCTACAATCCATTTGAAGAGGAGGGAGAGGAGTCAGAGGAGTCAGCGGTGCCTAGTTCAACCTCCAGCCCTACCCCGGCCCCTTTGGAGTCCACCCCTAAGTCCCTGCACCCCTGGTACGGCATCACTCCCACCAGCAGCCCTAAGACAAAGAAGCGCCCTGCCCCGAGAGCACCCAGTGCATCCCCACTCGGTGAGTGCCTGCCATGGAGCTGTCCTGACCCTCAGGTTGGTGGGCCTGGGACTGGTGTGCAGGGAGCCTCTCTAGGCCACATGCTGTGTGTTGTTCAGTCTCCTCCCATGTCATTGCTGGAGCAGGTGTGGGAGTAGGTGTCACTTTGCATGTGAGGGACAGATAGGAAAAGGAATTTGCGAATTTCTTTTTTTTTTTTTTTTTTGGTGGTACTGGGGTTTGAACTAAGCCTCACGCTTGCTAGGCAGGCACTTTCATCGCTTGAACCACTCCATTTGTGATGGATCTTTTTGAGATAGGGTCTGGACAACTGTTTGCCTGAGGCTGAGTGGCATAGGAGGCCTGAGTGGCTAGGATTACAGGCTGAGGCCTCAGAGTGCTGAAGCAGTGAAGTCAGGATTTGAACCATGTACTGTTAACTCTTCCTATAATTCACCATGGGATCCAGGAAAGTGGGGGCTCCTGAAAGGCACAGGATAGGGGTTAGCTAAACCCTGCCTCTTGTCACTGTCACTCTAGTTGCCAAGCCCTGGCAACTAGACCTGGCTTTGTGGACTCAGTAGACTTCCTGAGTCTGTCTTAAACAGGAGGGTAGCTCCAGTTGCTGTGGCTCTCCCTGCCCAGCATGTTCCTGGAGTCCAGACACACTGCATGCTTTGACTCTTCCCTTCTCCCAGTCTTTCTATGCCTTTGGTCACCTTCCACCACATCTGGACTCCAGCTGCCTCTCAGAGCTCAGTAGGACCAAGTGTGTACTAGAGACAATCTTGGGCAGATGCTCAGGTGGTCTGAGCTTGGGGGTCCTTCCCGGTGTGTGGACTATTCAGGAGCATATAGTGGGTAGATTCTGGGCAGCAGTGGGCTGTGAACTCTGGAGTTAGACACAGCCAGGTTAGGCCAGCCTTGGCTGGAGTGAGTGCCCTTTCTTCTCTAAGTCTGTGGCCTCATCTGGTAATTGTGGTTGACAGACTTGGAGGTGTGACCCATATCTACTGCAGGAGGATGAAGCAGTGCTGCCAGTGCCTGGCCCAGAGCTGGCTGCAGCCAACACTGCTGCCCTCCCTCTTCTATGCTCCCTCTTTTTGCCACTGTGCTGTCGGGTGGAAGCAGGGAGGTCAGCCTCATTTTTCTGGCCTTCACCTGCACCAGTATCACCTTCCTGCCCTGGCACTTGTCTTTGAGTGGATTTGGACATAGGAGGGCTGTGGGGTAGGTGGGGAAGTGGAGGCTGCGGCCCCACGGAATGATGGGTGAGGGCCACAGATGTGCCATGAGGTCATGGGACAGGTTCTGATGGTTGGACACAATTTATGACTTGAGACCCACCATGTCTTTGCTGTTCTCTGGGCCCTCTGGCTTGGTTTCCAGGGCCGTCTGTAGCTCTGGGGAGCAGGGTGGGTTGGGTGAGGCCTCAAGCCCTGACCGCCCCTGTGTGCTGCCTGCTTGCTTGTTTGCACAGCTCTCCATGCCTCCCGCCTCTCACACTCGGAGCCCCCCTCAGCCACACCATCACCAGCCCTCAGCGTGGAGAGCCTGTCTTCTGAGACCTCCAGCCAGGCTGCCAGCGGGGAGCTTCTAGAGCCACCTGCAGTGCCCAAGAGCTCCTCCGAGCCTGCTGTACATGCGCCAGGTGTCCCCAGCACCCCTGGGAACTCGGCTGACTCCTCCTTATCCTCCTCTGGGGAACTGGCACAGACTGGCAGGGAGCCGGTGCTGCAGGCCAGGACTAGGGGCAGCCCAGGCTCCCAGCCAGCCAAGCCCTGCATTGGTGCCACTCCCACCCCTCTCTTGTTGGCTGGAGATAGAAGCCCTGTGCCTTCCCCCGGTAGCTCGTCCCCACAGCTCCAGGTCAAGGTAAGTGTCCTCACCCTTGCAAAAAGCTATGTCCTCTAGAATGAATGTGGGTTTGGTTTGGGGCAAGAGTGTTCAGGGCCTTCTGTCTGCTGGCCTCTGGCTTCAAATGGCCATTCAGCATCCTGTGCAATAAAGGCACAGTCTATTGGTCTATCCTTCCATCCATCTGACAGACTTCTACCCATATGCTCATCTGTCCAACCACTTGGCTGTCCATGCACTATGCATCTAGGCACCCATTTACTGACCCATTTGGGATCCATTCACCCTACCACCCTTCTATTCACTCTGACTCATTGATGCCAGGCCCTGGGCACAGTTGAATTAAGACCCTGTCTTGCTGGGCACCAGTGGCTCACGCCTGTAATCCTAGCCACTCAGGAGGCAGAGATCAGGAGGATTGTGGTTGAAAGCCAGCCTGGGCAAATAGTTCACGAGACCCTATCTCGAAAAAAATCCAACCAAAAAAAGGGCTGCTGAAGTGGCTCAAGTGGTAGAACACCTGCCTAACAAGCACGAGGCCCTGAGTTCAAACCCCAGTACCTTCAAAAAAAAAGACTCTGTCTTCGCTCTCCAGGGGTTCACAGTCTGCTCAGGAAGACAGGCATATGATTATACTAGAAGGTAATCTTTAGTAGAGTGGAGGGGAAGGGGATGATTCCCTTCAGCAGAGACCTATCTCTTGCTGTGGAAAGAGGCCTTCAGTGAACACATACGATGTGTGTTTGTGGAGGTACCTGGGCTCCAGAGGTCAGGTGGGCAAGGTGGTCCTGTCCTTGAGGTACTCACAGCCAGGCCAGGGAAGTGCTGAAATGATTCCATGTGCTGCCATACTGGAGTTTGCAGGGACAGAGTCAGCCCCCAACAGGCAGACGGACTGAGGACACATGCCTTACAGAGGGCCTCTGTTGTGAGGAGGGTCGGCACAGCCCCATCCCTCAGATCCCCGTCAGGCCCCCTCCCAGGTCCTTGCTGGGCTCTGTTTTCTCTCAGAGGTGAAGTGGACAGGAGGGTCTGGCTGGGTCCCCTGCCCAGGCAGCCAGTTTTCAGATGTTTTGTGGTCTTGGGCTCATTTGTTTCTCAACTGCATGCCAAGAACTTGGGGTTACCTGGGGTCAGGATGTTTCTCTGAGCACCCAGTTTTCTTCTCTTGTGGCTACAGCGCCCACTCTGCAGTCCTCCCAGTGCCAAGGCTTGTCCAGCACCAGTAGAGGGTGTCAGGATAGCTTATGCAGGACAACCCTCCCTGTGTGCCTTTAAAACATCATTTGATCGTCCCTATCTTGGGCCATAGCACCTTGTGCACTACCTATAGTTCTGCCATCTGCTGTGTGACTAAGAAGGTAGGATGGGCTAGATGTACCCGCTTATAATCTAAGCTACTCAGGAGACAGAGATTGGAAGGATCTTGGTTCTAGGCCAGCCCAGGCAAAAAGTTAGCAAGACCCCATCTGAACAAATAAGGCAGGCATGGTGGTGCATGGGTGTGTGTCTGTGATCCTAGCTCTGAGGGAGGTGAATAGGAGGGATATCTCCTATGGGCAGTCTCAGGCAAAATACTTGAGCCTGTATCTGAAAAAATAGCTTAAGCAAAATGGGCTGGGGGTGTGACTCAAGTAGCAGAGCCCCTGCCTAGCAAGCACAAGGCCCTGATTTACAAAACCCCAGTACTACACCCCCCCCAAAAAAAAGGAAAAGATGGGGTGGATTAGCTTAGGATTGCTGCCCCCCTCCCCCCAGCTCCCTTTTATCTTTTTTTTTTTTTTTTTTCTTATTTATTTTACAGTACTAGGTTTGAACTCAGGGCCTACACCTTGAGCCACTCCACCAGCCTTTTTTTTTTTTAATAGTTTTTTTCAAGGTAGGGTCTCATGAACTATTTGTCTCAGTCTGGCTTCGAACTGTGATTCTCCTGATCTTTGCCTCCTGAGTAGCTAGGATTATGGACATGAGCCACCAGTGCCTGGCCACAGCTCCCTTTTAAATACCTGCTTCCTCTCTGGGGTGTGTAGAAGACGGGTTCGAGGGTGTCCTGTGGCTGGAAAAGGTGAACACCCTGGAGGGGCTCACAAACTTCTGGGCTGTTTGGTTCTATTGGGTCCTTTTGTGTGTGTTTATAGAGCTAGGGGGCAGAACCTAGTTTCCTTCTGCGGGGACCCATCCCACCTCACTCCAGAGAATCTCACAGGCAGTGGGGGCCTGGGTTCCTGGATGACCACCCTGACCCTGTCCCAGGCCCATGAGGTGAGAGCTGCCTCCCTCCTGTGCTGTGCTCTGCTCCGCTCCATTCCAGCCGGGGCTTCAGAACTCCAGATCAGCTAACAGCCCAACAGGATCTCCCACTGTGCTGGCGCAGATGGGAGCAAGGCCCTCCCTCCCCGCAGCAGGGGTGAAATTCCTAGGGCACTTGGAGCCTCAGGTGTAATACCAGTCTCTGATCAGCTGGAGAGAGGGGTGGGAAAGCATTGACACTGCCCATGTGACACACAGGGCCCTCTGTGCCTGGCTATGTTGGCCTCAGGTGTGGGTCTCTCCAGAGGGACAGAAGGACAGAGAGTCTGGGCTGTGGGTGTGTCCATGGTGGGCTGGACTGGAGAGGGTGAGGGTGAGGGTCTGTCCCAGACAGGGGAGGAGCTGCCTCCCTCCATCTGCCTGCTGAGGGGAGAGTGGGATTCTTCTTTTGCACTTCCTGGCTGGGTGACCCTGGATGGGCAGCTTTGCCTCTCTGAGCCTTAGAGCCCTTACTGGGGATAGGGTGGCCATGGGGCCTGAATAAAGTCCTGTAGTCATGCATTGCTCTTGATCTCACCATCTGCCTCTGCCCCTCAGTGCTGATGCTGCCAGGCCTGAAGCAGTTCTCACCCCAGCCTTGGCCCTTCAGAAATGGAGGACCTGGGCAAAATACTTGAGCTTGTTTGCCAGCTATGAAATGGACATTATGATAACTGCTTTGCAGAGTAGTTGTGAGATTTAACTTGTTTTTGTACGTGTTGTTGAGGACAGAACACAGAGCCTCAAGCATACTGGGCTAGCACTTGACCACTCAGGAAACCCCAGCCCTGGTTGTGGAGAGCATGTAAAGCAGCCAGTGAAGCAATTGGAGTGTGGGAGGTGCTCTGGAAATGGAAGTGTTTGTTGAATGACTAAATGTGTCAGGGATGAAATTGGGGGGGAAGACCCCTTGCCTCGGCCCTTCTCCTCTATAGTGAACTCTCTTGCCGCTGGGGTCCTGGCCTGCTTTCCATATTCCCAGGTCATCAGGCTGCTGCCTTCCCAGACTTAACCTGTCATTGTCCCTGCCTTTAGTCTTCCTGCAAGGAGAATCCTTTCAACCGCAAGCCATCACCTGCAGCGTCTCCAACTGTAAAGAAGACCACCAAAGGAGCCAAGCCAGTGAGGCCACCTGCCCCTGGGCACGGCTTTCCACTCATCAAACGCAAGGTGCCAGGGGGTTCTACAGACCTGGCTGTTCTGTGCCCAGCACCATTCCCTTAGCAGCCTTAGACTGGGCATCTGGGTTCCTGCTTCAAGTGGGGGCTTTTGGGTGGCCCAGCTGGAAGGCTGAACTTGCAGCCAGGGGACTTGGAGCTGGTCAGCCCTGTGCAGCCAGGAGCAGTGGGTGGGGCATTTAATTTGTTACTAACAGTCATTCAACTGTCAAGGCCTCCTGAGAGGTTGCTACTTAAACTGAAGAAGTGCTCCTGGCATTATTTCTGTAATTGGTCCCTCGCTCCTGCTGTGACACCCTTCCTGGGGGTGTCTATCGTTGCGGGGAACCATGGCATGCAGGGGTCGTGGTGGTCTCCACATGGACCCCATCCCCACACCCACACTGTTTTCTTGCTATATTGGCATGTGGAGTAGGTAGTACCCGGGTCTCTGGAGTCTACAGAGGCCAGCGCCAGTCAGAAAAAGGGACAAGTTTCCCTGCACAACCTGAGCTGGAGGAGAGTAGGTGGTGGGAGGATCCATTGTCCTTCAGGTGACCAGGGCACTGTTGGGCAGGTCCAGGCTGACCAGTACATCCCTGAGGAGGACATCTGTGGAGAGATGGACACCATCGAGCGCCAGCTCGATGCCCTGGAGCATCGCGGGGTTCTGCTGGAGGAGACGCTCCGTGGCGGAGCAAACGGTGTGTGAACTGCTGGGAGAAGGGGGCTGAGGGACTCCCCCCGGAGGGATGTGAGCTGAGAAGCGTTGCCAGTCCTGGCTTCAGTGGGTTTGTGGCTTTCAGAGGGCCGTGAGGACGACATGCTGGTGGACTGGTTCAAGTTGATCCATGAGAAGCACCTGCTAGTGCGCCGTGAGTCGGAGCTTATCTACGTGTGAGTCCTGCCCACCTCTCCCTGGGATCTGTGGAGCTGGAAACCACCCTTGCCCACTGCCCTCCTCGCTGACAGCACAAGGCAGGCGAGGCAGGCACGGACAGAAGTTTTCATGGGTGACTTCTTCCCACTCTCTAGCTTCAAGCAGCAAAACCTGGAGCAGCGCCAGGCTGATGTGGAGTACGAGCTCCGGTGCCTTCTCAACAAGCCAGGTGAGCATGGCTGCCTGGGGACTGGGAGGAGTGGGCCTGGGTCTTCCCCTTGGTCCTGGGAAATGGGTGGACAGAGCCCTGGTTGCATGCATAGGCAAGCTGGTTACAGAGTCGGAGGAGGAGGGGTGGGAGGGGCTATTTGGGTTGTCTTAGGATGGGAGCCATTATAACAGGTGGTAAGTAGATAGGGCCACAGATGAGAGAACACCTCATGCACAGGGTTTGGGCATTGGTGGTATCAAGGGTGACAGGCCCTTGGTAAGCACCAGGCCCGGGAGCAGCATGGCTTATTTTGGGCATGGGGTCAGACAGTCCATTAAGTTGGCTGTGTGACCTTGGGTAGGTTTCTTTGCCTTGCTGGCTGTGACTTTGTGTGCAAGATGGGAATGAGGTGACCTGCCTTGTGTGTGGAAACACGCCACACCTCTGTGGGCCTGACAGCTGAGCTGCAGTCTGGGGAGGAAGGGTTTCTCACCTGCCTTGGGGCCATGGTGCTATAGGGCCATGAAGGTCAGAGCCAGAGCCAGGGCTTTTGACCTCTTTCCTGTGACCCAGCATGGTGCCAGCCCTGGGCAGAGGGTTGCTGTTTCACAGTTGAGGAAGTGGAGGGCACCTGGAGGCCTGCGCACTGGTGTTGGTGCTGGCCTTTTAGCTATGCCTCTGCCCTGCACTCAGCCCTCCTGTCTCTGACCGGGTCCTCCATTGATAAGGGACCTTGAGAGTCTGGAGTGGTCCTGAGGAGTGGACCTGAGGAAGGCCCAGAATGTCCCAGGCCTCCACTGTCAGCTGTGAGTCATTCCCAGTTCACCAGGAGACTGGGGCGTGGTCAGAGTGGGAACAGGACGTTTGCTTTCCCAGCCAGCTGACCCTATGTGGGGTCAGCACACTGTGGGCTTGTCAAGCTGTCCCTGATGTTGATCTTGCGGGATAAGACTAGTCTGCAAGGTCTCAGGGGATGGGGAGTTGGAGACCCATAAGACCCCATAACAGCTATCACTTGGGGTGCCAGGCTGCCTTGGTTCAAATACTGGCCCCATCTTCACTGTGTGATGCTGGTTAAGGGCTTAACTTTTTTGAACCTCAGTTTTCCCACAAATAGACTAGGGACATAACTCATCAAGGTTCCACCTTTGGGAGGTGGCAGAGCAGGATTTGATTTTGTGTAGTGACTCTCTGTCCCCAGAAGTAAAGGACAGAACTAGCCACCTGCTCCTGAGTTTTGGCAAGGTGAGGCGGTTAGGGAATGGGATAATGGCTCAGGCTGTTTATAAATGACCTCAGGATGTTTATTTTATGGTGTGCGGCAAATGTTGGAGAGGGAGTGCCAAGTGGGGACACCTTCCCCTATAGACTGGGAAAGTGGGGAACCAAGGCACAGGTGGCCCCGGAGGGTGGTTCTTTGGCTAGCTCTCAGCCTTGAGGGGAGAGGCTGAAGGGGAAGCAGGTGTGCACACCATCAGGAAAACCTCCTGGCTGAGCCCTGCCCCCACCATCCCCTTGAATGTCCCAAGGTATCACTTAGGTCACACTGCTAGGAGCACCTGTTAGCTCCCTGCCCCTGATCTACCCCAATCCTGCCTCCCACAAGAATCCATATCATACACGTCCATTACTAGCATGGAAGTGGAGGCAGGCCACACTTTAAGAAGTGCTGGTTCTTCTTTTCTTTTTGTTTGGTGGTGCTGGGAGTTGAACTCAGGGCCTTATGCTTGCTAGGCAGGCACTTTACCACTTGAACCACTACATCATCCCTGCTCTGTTTTACAGTACGTGTTGTGTTTGTCCTGCTGGGCCACTTAAAGGGTGTTTTTGGAAGGCAGCCTGATGAACTTGTGGGCCCCACCTTTGTGGGCCCCTCCTTCCATCACACAGTATCTAACATTGGGCTGGCCTGCTATGATTTAGTTGCCATCCAGGGGATGAAGAGGGTTTTCCTACCACTCATGCCCCAAATTTCTCACCTGGCAGAAAAGGACTGGACAGAGGAGGACCGGGGCCGGGAGAAGGTGCTGATGCAGGAGCTGGTGACCCTCATCGAGCAGCGCAATGCCATTGTCAACTGCCTGGATGAGGACCGGCAGAGGTGACATGACTGGGGCCCCATGGGTGGGGCAGCTCCCTGGCACAGCCTGGTCCCATACCCCAGGCCAGCTCAGTCCTCACTGCCAGTGATCCCAGTGCACTCTTGCTCAGCCCTGTGGAGTCTGGAGGCTGGAAGGGACTTGCAGATGACCTGGTCCCTCGTGTGGGCACTCAGCTTCCCTTGCTTGTTTCAGGGAGGAAGAGGAAGACAAGATGTTGGAAGCCATGATCAAGAAGAAAGGTGAGGCCCATCCTGGAGAGGTGGCCAGGGCCTGGGTGTGATCTGGTCCACTTGAACTGTTCCATGTTTTCAGCCTGGGAAATGGAGAGTTGGAACAAGTGCTACATTGCTAGTTGTGTGCAAACTCCCAGGTTGTTTTGCTGGGAAAACCTGTGAGCCCAAAGAGGTTAGCCCACAGTCAGGAAGGCTGTGACCCAGGCTCAGAGGATGCCTAGGGATACTCTGCTGCCTACAGGAAGACTGTATAGGGGGCAATATTTCCAAGGTGGATTTTCCCTGAGTGGGGCTTTTCCTCCCTGATCAGGCTGGCTTGGGTGGGGTCTGTTGGCCAAATAGCAGAGCCTGCCTGCTTGGGATCAGATAGTGCCTAATTGTAAGTCAGGACTTTGAGTTTGACCTTGCTTCCACCAGTGACTCACCTTGTGGCCTTGTGGGTAAGTCTCAACTCAGGCTGAAGTCAGAACTGGTTTCCAGTGCCAGCTCTGAGCTTCTGGATCACTCCCATGTCTGCAGAATTGGGGGGGGTTGATGCCATCCCTCGCCAGCATGGGCTAAAGATTACAGAGATGACATGTATAAAGTATTTGGCCCAGGGCCTGGTACCTATGAGGAGCTCAGGTGGTATCAGTTTTAAAGGCCTGCATTTCCCGTGTGGGTTAGAGGCTCAGATAGGTGGTTTCTGAGCTGCCCTCTTGCTCATCAGGCAGGGTTTGTGTTGAAGCCCTGTATGGGGGAAGCAAGCATTTAAAGGGTGAGTGAGCCACACGTCAGCATCCCAGATTGTTCTTGCAGATGTGGGTCTCCTCGTCCTTTCCAAAACACCGGGAGAGGACGGTCTCCACCTTTAGGGGAGAAAAGGGAGTCTTGATATGGTGAATTGATTTGCTAGAGTTTCACATGGGAGGTTGGCTGTGCTGAGCCCCCGCTAGCCACACACATGGTCAGTGACCTACCTTATGGACTGCCCTCCGTTCCTGGTTAAGTGTTCCCCTTTCTCTCCTTCAGAGTTCCAGAAGGAGGCTGAACCCGAGGGCAGGAAGAAGGGGAAGTTCAAAACCATGAAGATGCTGAAGCTGCTGGGAAACAAGCGTGACACCAAGAGCAAACCTCCTAGGGACAAGAGCTGACAGCGAGGGAAGGTGCAACACTGCCCCTCCCGATCCTCATAGCTAGGGGAGCCCCTGCTGCCCTTGAATTCTTCAAGGGGAAGATGCCCTTGGGAGGGCGTCTCTGGGTGAGCCTCTCCCTCGTTAGGATACTCTGGCTGGTCTGGACCAAAGTTTTCTTCCCTCTTCTCTGTATCCCAGACAGCTTGACTCAGCCTTACCCAGTGGGATTCTGAAGACTCCAGATGCTGTGAGAGATCCAGGGGCAAGCAAGGACCCAGGGTTCTGGGAGGGACAGTGGACGAACATATGTACCCTTGTGGGGCAGCTCCTCAGCCCCTCCTCTCTTTTGAACTAGGCAGAATAGGAGCTTCACCATCAGAGTTCTGCTCATGGTAGACCTTGCCTGGGGCTTCTACCTCCTGGCTTCTGCCCCATGTGGCTTTTTCCTGCCCAGCCCTGGCCCTGAGTCTCTGTCTTCCTGTTCAGTGCAGGTGCTCCTGACTCTTGTCTCCTTGCTAGGAGCTCTGTGAAGAAGTCTCAAGGTCCAATTAGTTGGGTCTGTGCTATGTCAGATGAGAACAGGCCTAAGGAGCAAATCCTGCCTCCTCTTCCTCAGTTCTAGGAGGTTCTTCTCTCATCTCCCCTATTCCACGGGAAGCCTCACCCACCACACAGGGCCTTGATGGTTGTGCCAGGACAGGTGGGTGCCCCTTGTAGTTGTCTCAGTGCTGAGTCTCTGGGAATGGCTCTGTGGAGGGCAACCCTAGTCGAAGTTCTGGTCCCGATCAACAGCTTAGGGAGTGTGCACTTTAGGAAAGTAGGTGCTAACCCTGGTTCTCTAACACCCAGGGGATGGGGCCTATGCCCAACCTGGTCATCCATCAGTCTGTCTCCTCCATTGTCTGTTCTCTTCCCAGCTCATCCCCACCCAAGGGTTGATGCCCATGTACTCTCTGGGTGGCTGTGGAAAGGGGGGTAATGGGGACACCACTTTTGCCCAGGGAGTGTGCTTGGCAGCTGTCGGTCAGAGCACTGTTCTCTAAGCCCTGGGCCTCAAAGGCCCTTTCCTGTATTGGCCCTGTATTGACTCCAGAATGTTCTTCCACAACGATAACTGGAGACAACCTCAGTTGGTAGTGCCCTGTAGCCTCAGGCCCTGGTCACGTCTGTCATTTTACCTGCCTCTGCCACATTTCATGGCTACACATCTGGTTGCCCAGGAGAGCCTGGGGCAATGTTGGACCTGTATACCCAGTGGGACCGGTCCTCACTGCCTGCCACTGAGCAGGAGTCCCTTCCTCTGCAGGGAAGGGTGGCTCCCCACACCTGGGTAGCTCCCAGCAGCCTTTCCAAATGGGAATGTTGATCTGGAACTAGGGGTATCACCTCCAAGGCCTTTTCAGGTTAGGCAGGTAATATACACGACCTAGGCTGGGTGTAACCTGAAGCAGCTCCAGCATGCTTTCTGGATGTCAAGGTCCCACACTTAAGTCTAACTGTATCCTGTGGGCCCAGGGTTGCCAGATCTCTTCCATTTTCCAGAATGGAATCCTGATTTCATATGTGCTTAATTTGTAAATATTGACATCTAATCTGAATTTGTCAAGAGTGGGCTGAATTTGTCCTGGGTTCTCTAGTTTGCTGGACCATGTGATGGGCTTTTGATGTGTCCCTGTCATATTGTGGACAATATGACACAGACTTTCCATGGGGTGTTCTGAGCCAGCCCTTACCTGTTGGTTGTTTTGTTTATTCTACAAACCAAAACACTGGTCATCTGACCTGATAAGACTATGTGACTCCCTCTTGGTGCAGGAGAAAGCCAGCAGGCAGTGTTGGTCAATAGATCAAAATACTTTGGTGATTTGTGGGGACAGGAAAATGAAGAATACTGGAGAAAGTAAGGCTGTTGAAGCCTGAGGGAAGGGGACTTTGTACTCTGTACCAGGTGGGGCGGGGCTGCTTTTGTTGTGACTCCTCAGCTGCCCTTGGCAGTACTGAAGGCGCAGCACCTAGCACGGCAGCTGACCTGGGGTGCTGAGAGCCTGAGTTCCCATTTCCTCTTGAAATATGCAAATAGGCGGGCTAGAACTCATGTGTAATTGACAGGTGTAACTGAACAAATAGGCATTATCCCTCTGAAAACAAGATGGTGCGTGTAGTGACCCAAATTAAATGTGTTTTATTGGTCAATTAATCAAGGCTATAAGAATTAAATAAGTAGGTCTTAAGGCAGGTAGGTAAAGGGAATCATCTTCACTCCTAAGTTCAGAAAGGAAACGAGGGGACATCCAGAGGCTCCAGGTAGTAGGATGGTCACAGTTGGGTGCCTTTTAATGCAATTCCAAGGTGGTGAGACTTGGGCCTTACCTTCACAATGTTTGGGGCTCTTTCCCCTAGAAAAAAGGCTAGAAGTCTGTGTCTGACTGTGGGTGGCTGAGGTTCCAGCAGTAGCCCTGGCATAACTTGACAGTGTTGAGGGCAGCCTAGGCTGCTGTAGAACAAGTGTCATACTACAACTTGGCAAGGCCGGTGTGGGTGACCTGGGGGTGACCCTCCTTGGTGGAGGGGTAGGCTCCAGTGGTCCAGCCTCTGTCTCTGATTAAGTGGTGGCAAGAGCCTTCCTAAGCTCCTCACTTCTCTTGCGGTCAACATCTTCCATTTCCCTTAGTTTCTGCAAAGGCATCAGGAAAGCTGGTGTCACAGATAGGATTTTTTTTGTTGTTGTACTGGGGTTTGAACTCAGGGCTTCATGCTTGCTAGATGGGCACTCTACTGCTTGAGCCATACCTCCAGCCTGGGTAATTTCAAGAGCACCATGATGTGAGCTACAGCATGACTCCTGAGACACCTCCCCCCAACCACTGTGGTTGACCTGGGCTTCTCCCATCTTTGACTCCATCCTCACAGTGGGTCCACCCCTTCCCCACTTCCCTGGTCATTTCTCCTACCTGGGAGATCTCAGTGAGGATGATTCCTTGGTATTGCTTGCCCTGTCCCAGAGCCTCCATGGCAGCCAGGAATTCTTTCCTCTCCTGGATTTCCTTCACCACTGGACATAGGAGAAGAGCCGTCAGTGCACAGGGCACTGGGGGCCCCCAAGACTCCTGTGATGGGTGTGGAGTAGTACGTTGCTGCTCAGGATGGGTGGTGGTTCTGTGTCAAGGAATATGGCTTTCTTGTTGGCCCCATCCAATTCTGCACACCCCCCCACCCTCATACTGGCTCACATTCTTCAAACCGATCCAGCTCAGGGGCTGGATCCTCCTGTTGCACAGGGGGTGCTTTTCTTTTCTGTTCCTCTGGATCCTTCCCAGTGGCAAAGATATTTTGGAGTCTCCGTTTTTCCTTTTCCAGATCTCCTGTAGGGGCCCAGAAGTGGCCTCGTTAAGGCATGAAGGGTGCCTCACTTGTTTCTGTCAGGCATCTGGGTCATGTGGAGAGGGCTTCTGCACACCTAGCACCTTCTCTCCTGGATGCCCCTGAGCTTGTCATATCTAGATAGTGGTTGAAAGAAGCTTTGTCAAAACCTGCACATCGCTTTGATGTAGAATAAGACTAAGAAAACTCAGGAGCCTCGGTCTCCATGGTGGTACTGGAGAGATGTTAGGAGGTCTGGGCCAGAAGTGATGCCAGGTAGGAAGGGGGAGGAGGGGGTCTGGGAAGTGGTCTGGAGTCAGAAGAGCTGGACTCATGGGACCAGGGGGGTCAGAGAACAGTGGCTGTGAATGCCACATGTCCTTCAGGATTGAAAGAGTCCAGGATTGGGAGAATCAGGAAGGAGAGTTCTGGAAAAATAAAAAAAAGAGGTCCACCTAAGTGGTTTTTCCTGTACCCTGAACACCCCCAAGCTAACATGCCAGGTCTCAAAAGGATATAAAGGCATGAGAATTTGATTAGATTCCTCTCACTTGCCCTGTGGACTGCTTGTTTCTAGTCACTCATCCCCAGAAGACAGAAGAGAGCCCCCCAGCTGATGCCCTGTTACTTACTGGTGGCTTGAGGCTTGAACTGCTCCCGGATATAGGCCCCGTTGGCTTGGCACATGCTGGCAGGCCGGAGGTGGGAGCGGGCTGCCAGGATGGGGGGCAGGTAGTTAGCAGGGGGGTGTTGCTTGGAAGGAGAGCCCTTCTGGCTGGATGTTGGATTGCACTGTAGGGGCAAAGGTTTTCCTCCTGGGAATGGAAGGGCGGGTAGGACCAGTTTGTTTTTTTGTTTTCAACCCCAAAATAAAAGTGATAGCTGCCTGTTACAATGAGTCAAATGGTTTGGAATGGTGTTTCTGTCCCCTCTAAGGCCACCTCTCTATATGGTAATCTCTTTCTTTCCTTTTTTGATGCTCATACAAACATGTTCAAAGATACGTGTGCATATATTTTATATGTACACATAGATTCTTTTTCAAACACTGGATCATACTGTATTAGCCAGTAACACCCTTTTCACTTAACAATTTATCATGGCCATCTTTCCAGAAAAATCCGTTTATATATAACTTATTTTTTATAGCTATATACTAGTCATTAGAATGGTGACATTATTTATTCAGCAAGTCTCCCAGTTTCAGAAATTCAGGTTGTTTCCAGGTTTTTGTTTGTTGGTCTTTTACTACTTCAAACAATGCTGCAATAAACATTCTTGTACATCAAGTCTGTGTCTTTTCTTTCTGCTTGATCCACATTGGGAAAGGACCACATGGATGATACTAGACACTCATGTTTCCTGCTCTCCATCCCCCCACCTTGGTTACACCTGGGGCTCCTCCTCTAGTTCAGCCATATCTGGTCACATGGGTCACTTGGCCCCTTCTCTCCTCTGTCCCAGGGCCATAGAGCAGGCCCCACCCCTTTTGGATCTGGCCCCTTTCCACCTCTTTCAGCCTTTTACATCTATTTGTCAAATGCAGATTGAGCATCTACTCTGCTGGGCTCTGGCCACTGGGGGACGCTGGCAGTAAGAGGAAGTCCTTCCCTCCTGGAAGTTAAGTGTGTGTGGGGAGGGAGCTCAGATGATAGCATAAGTAACACATAGTGTGTTGGATGGCTGGGGCACAGTATGTCCTCCCTGTAAACAGGGAGGTCAGGGAAAGAAGGCCTTATGAAGAGGGTAACAAAGAAAAACAGTGATGAGGAGGCCAGTGCTGTGGACATTTTGGAAAAGAACATTCCAGGCAGAAGGTATGGCTAGAAAAAAGGCACTGAAGTGGAGCATCCCCTGAATATCTAGGGAATAGCCAGGAGACTGAGCAGGAAAGGCGGGGGGCAGAAGACAGAGGACATGGAAGCCTCTGTACTCTGTGCAAGGCGGGAAGCCATTGCAGGGTTGTGAGGAGAGGACTGACCATTTTTGGTTGCTGTTGAATGTCTTACGCACAGGGCCAAGGTCAGAGAGCCCAGCTGTGAGGCCACTCAAATACTGTGGATCCATGGTGGGACCTGGGCCAAGTGGTAGCAGAGGTGGTGGAGAGAGGTGGTCAGAGTCAGGATGTGATTTGAAGGACAAGCCGACAAGGCTGCTGGTGTGTGCAGTTGGAGGAACAAGGGGAGTCAAGAGTGACTCGAGTCTGAGGTGTCCTGAGGAACTGCAAGGGTAGAACTGCCATTATTTCCCACCTGCCTTGCCCTTCTCAGACTCTCTACCTAGAGTTCACCCCCACTTTCTTCCCTGCAGAGATGCTGTGCTTCCCAAAATGACCCTCCTACTCCCCCTCCCTAGTTCTACCTCTTCCTTTGGTTTATTCTCAGCAAATAATTATGGCCTAAGTAATTCTGGGCAATTCCAGTCACAGAGAGGGATTTGTGGCTAGCACCAGCATCTGAATCAAATCTCAAAACAACTGATAGGATTTGGTTAAGAGGAGAGAGGTTGAGAATTCCAGAAGAAACCAGTCACCAACACTTGGAGGCAGGTTTTTTTTTTGTCTTGTTTAAGTTTTTAATTTTTAGGGATTTGTTTTAAGGTAGCGTCTTGCTATGTACTCCAGGCTGGCCTTGAGCTTGAAATCCTGCCTCCCAAGTGCTGGGAATGGAGGCAGGTTTTTTGTTGTTTTTGTTGCTAGTTTGTTTTTTGTGTACTTGGGTTTGAACTCAGGGCCTCAAGCTTTCTAAGTAAGCACTCTGCCTCCTGAGCCATGTCTTCACCCATTTTTGCTTCAGTTATTTTTCAGATGGAGTCTCATACTTTTGTTTAGACTGGCCTCAGAGGGCCATCCTTTGAGATAGGGTCCTTTACTTTTTTGGCCCAGGCTAGCCAAGAGCTGCGAGTCCCCCAATTCCACTTCCTAAGTAGTTGGGGTTGCAGGCATGAGCCACTGCATCCAGCCCTAAAAAGAAAACTTCGAAGGAGAATCAAGCTGCTAGGCAAAGAGGTTACTTAGGCTGGCTTAGCTGGTTACTGCCAGCTGGTCAGTAAATATTGAGCCCTGGCTCTAGATGCCAGGTGACTGTGGTGAGCAAGGCAGTACCTGGTCTTGAAGTATTTACATTTAGTGGGATTTCTAGCACATTCTCTTTGTGGTGATACTACAAGGAACATCAAATTATTAGACTGCTGGATGTGGAAGTTGAGTTACACAATTCAAATGTGATAGCACCAGCCTTTGGCAGCTGGTGTCCTTGTCCACAACAAAGGAGATCTGACCCCTAAACTAGCTTGACATGGCCCTCTCCTCTGGCTGGGGCTGGACAGATACTGCTCATATTAACCTCTGGTTCACCACTTCTGTGATTGAACAAGTGCCATCTTGATAGGCACAGTCTTTCTTTAGAGAAAATTGCTTTTGGTAGGTTAAAACTCCAAGAGCTCAGAGCTTTCAGCCTTCTTTCTCTCCCTCTCTCTCCAGGGGGTGGTGTTGAAACGGCCTCACTATGTAGCCTAGGCTGGCCTCTAACTCTCAATCCTCCTACCTCTACTACCTGAGTGTGGGGATTACAGGTGTGTACCACCACGCCTGCCTCCCACATTCTATCCACAGCAGCTTCACAGGTCTCTGTTCTGATCCACTAAATATTGGTTCAGTTAAGTCACAGAAAACAAGGTTGATTTCAACCTCGTATTGTGTACACTTTCACTTTTTAAATTTTCCTTAAAAATAACAATGTAGCTGGGTGCCAGTGGCTCAGGCCTGTAATCCTAGCTACTTGGGAGGCTGAGATTGGGAGGAATGGAGGCTCAAGGCCAGCCTGGGCAAATAGTTCTCAAGATGCCATCTCTAAAATAACCAGAGCAAAATAGGCTGGAGGTGTGGCTCAAGTGACAGAGCACCTGTTTTAAAAGTGTGAAGCCCTAGCTGGTTGCCCATGGCTCATGCCTTTAATCCTAGCTACTTGTGAGGCAGAGATCAGGAGGATCGTGGCCTAAGACCGGTCTGGGGAAACAGTTTGTAAGACCTTATTTCAAAAAAATCCTACACAAAAAAAAGGCTGGAGGAGTGTCTCAAGTGGTAGAGCATCTGCCTAGCAAGCATGAAGTTCTGAGTTCAATCCCTAGTACCACCAAAAAAAAAAAAAAAAAAAAAAAACCCTAGTCACACCAAAAACAAAATGTAAACAACCCCAAAACAAACAACAACATACAATGTATGCAGAGAGGTGAGATGTGGAAGGTTTTGCATATTTTCCTTAGACTGGAGTTCAATCCTCTTGTTTCTGCTAGCTAAGCTATGAATTAGACACATACACCTTTCCTCTGAAAAGCTCCTATGTGGATGACAGGGAAGGACAGACTGCAGAGACTACTTCAGCAGAGAAGGAAGTCTTGATTGGTCATGATTCCTTTATAAGGTCTCTAGAGCTTGGCTCCAGGAGAATTATTGTGCCAGGATCTGTGTCAGAAGAAGCAAAGGCTCCATGAGGTCAATTCCTCAGGACTAAAGGTCAGAAATACTATATATTCAATTTTTTTGCCTCTGTCTTTTTAAATGAGGTTCCCGTCCACGTAACATTGGAACATAAAAACTGTGGCCTTGCAGGGTGCCAGTGGCTCATGCCTATAATCCTAGCTACTTAGGAGGCTAAGATTAGGAAGATCATGGTTCAAGGCCAGCCCCAGGCAAATAGTTCAAAAGACCCCATCTGCAAAAGGACGAGAGGTGTGATTCAAGCAGTAGAGTGCCTGTTTTGCAAGCATGAAGCTCTGAGTTCAAACATCACTTCCACCGGTGAGGAAAAAAATGTGGCCTCAATCCCTCTGCCCAGAAAGCCTCTGTGAACTGATTGCCTCTTACTTTTCATGGTGTCCAAGATGTGGCGCTGCTGGAAGCTGGTCAGTTTGGATTCCTTCATCATCACTGCAAAGTAAAGCACAGAAGTGAGGCCTCCCAGGCTGCAGCAGATAGATGTGTTTATGTATTTATGACTTTATTTATTTTTCCTTTATTGTGCTAGGTGGGGGTATACTGTGGCATTTACACTTACAAATATATCATACTTGAATTCACCTGTCTCCTTCATCCCCCCTCCTCCATTCCTGGAAGTTTCAACAGGTATCATTTTTGCATTTACATGCATGTGTACACGTTATTTGCACCATATTCATCCTCCTACCCCCCATTTCTCTGCCACACCCCCAGCGCAGAACCTCAGAATTCTCAGAGATGTATATATTTATATAAATACACATTTATATTAAATATATTTTTGATGCTGAGGATCAAATCCAGGGCATGCTAAGTATGTGCTCTACCAATGAGCTACACCCAGAATTTGTGTGTGTGTGTGTGTGTGTGTGTGTGTGTGTGTGTGTGTGTGGTAGTGGGGTTTGAATCCTGAGTCTCACCATGCCTGCAGCCCTTTTATTATTATTTTTATTTTGCTTTTGACATAGGGTCTTGCTAGCTTTGCCAAACTCACAATCTCCTGCCTCTGCTGAGTAGCTGCGGTTGCAGGAGTGCACCCACACTCTTGGCAAACCCTGTTCTTTTGATTTGTTTTATTATTTTTTTACCCTCCTACTATAGTATTAGCTCTATGAGAGCAAGAATTCTTTGCAGTTTCTTTTCTACCGCTGTATCCCCAGCACCTAGAAGAGTGCACAAAGTGCATAGTAGACTTAGCCTTAGCCATACTTTTATTGAGTAAATCAATGTATACTTGTTCACTTATGTGCCAGGGGCGGGAACTACAATTGTGAGCAGAAACATGCACAATCTCTGATGGATTCACCATCTAGAGATAGATGGGATACTAAATATCTGATTATAGGTTATGCTAAGCCCAATTCGGGAAATGCATTTGAGAATGTGACTTTGGTGGGGAGGTGATCAGGCTTCTTGGGAAGATGGAAAGTGCCAAGTAAAAGTGTGAAGGCTCTTGAAGTTAGCTACTCCAAGATTCTTAGTCCTTTGGCTTTTGGAACCTCACAGGCCATAGCACCCTAAACCTTTCTGAACCCTGGGCTCCTTATCTGGAAAGGAAAATAGCCCTTGCTAAGCCACAGGACATGCGGGAGGAGGACTGAGTTACAGAGAGCAGCTGTGACCGCCGCCCTCTTCTGTGTCCTCTTAACACACTCACCTTTCAGCAGCTCGCAGGTCCTCGGAGTGTAAGCAACCGGCTTGGGGCAGCGCCAGAACTCCGTTTCTTTGGTCACTGCCTCCACTCTCTCCTGTGAAGCCATGGGAGAGACCTAGGAGGGAGAGACGCAATGACACACCCCTCGTCTCCCCATCCCAATATCTGCTTCCTCACTCCCAGCGCCCTGTAAGTGGGGGATGGAGGGCGCAGAGAATCGGGACGCAGCCAGTTAATACTGCGACAGGTCCTCCTACTCCAACCCAGGGAGACAGACACAGCTTCGTCCTGACCCCTGGTGCCTGTGGCAGGTGAGTCCCCTCCACAGGAAGAGAAAGTTAAGATAGCCGTAGTCGCAACAGTATCCGTTGGATAGATAAGCCCAAACTGAAGCCTCACCCTAAAGTGAGACCCCGACTTGGTGGCCCCCTCCTCACAGAGAGCGGCGGGCTCCGGGAGACAGAGGCACCCGCGTGGACGCGGGCAGAAACACCGTGGGATCCCTGGTAGCAGTGCTAGCGGCTAGCGGTTCTGGCTACCATGGTAACGAACGCCCGTCGCTCGGCGCACGCGCAGTTTTGCGTCCTCGGCTGGCCTCCCGGACGTGATTTCCTCTGGGTCACAGCGCACGCGCAGTAGACGTGTGGTACTGCGCGAGGCGGCGGCGCGCTGTTTGGGGACTGCTTGCGGGTTGGGGTTCCCAGCCCGGTTGCTGCGACTAGGGCGTTATGTCAGACAACGAAGACAAGTGAGTTGGGAGCTGAGTGGTCTTTGCGGGAGCCTCGATAGGGGCAGATGAGGCGGTTGAGGAGCCTGGGGTCTAGGGCCAGTATCTCAGGAGACTGAGGAGCTGGGGGTGGGGCGGCCTAGCTGGCGGGGAGAGCGGGGAACCTGGAGCCTAGACTGGGCCAGAGGCCGGGCACAGAAAGGCGCAGGCTCGAGGGTTCAGGGGATCAGTGAAAAAGGTGTGCTTTAGCAAACTTTCCGCCGAGCCGGGTTCTGCGTGGTGTAATAGGAACGCTGTTGAGAGGAGTTAGGTGTAGCCCCGGCTCTCCCGGCATCACTTTCAGGAAGAAGGGTCAGGCCCACGAGCAGACGTACGGGGTCGTGTGAGCTCACGAAGTGGTGGAAGGAAGCACTAAGAAGGAATCCAGAGGATGGTCTGGACTAGGGTGATAGTGGTGTGTGTGTGGGGGGGTGTATGTTGTAAAGACAGAGTTAAAGGGTTTGTTCCTTTTCCTTCCCCTTTCCGTCTCCCTGCTCCGCTGTAGTACCCCTTACACATCCCCGCCATCCCCCATCCTCGTACTGAGGTTTGAACTCAGGGCCGCACACTTGCTAGGCAAGCGCTCTACGACTTAACCTACGCTCCCCGCCCCTTTTGCTGTTTTTTTGAGACAGTCTCGCTATGTGTAACCCAGGCTGGCCTGGAACTCTCCATTCCCTTTGCCTCAGCCTCCCGAGTACTGGGATTACAATATACCTCATCATGCCCAGCTCCAAACGAATTTCTCTTTCTTTCCTCCCTTCCTTTCCCCTTCCCTTTCCTTTCTTGTGGGATTGGATTGGAACTCGGATTTTCATGCTTAGCAGGTGCTCTACGGCTTAAGCCACACTTCCGCTCCATTTTGCTCTGGTTATTTTTGGAGATGGGGTCTTCTGAACTATTTCCCTGGGCTTGCCTGGAACTGCTATCCTCCCCATCTCAGCCTCTCAAGTAGTTAGGATTACAGGTGGGAGCCACCGTGCCAGGTTTCCAGATTTCTTGATAGATTGCACGAGTAGGGTCAGAAGAGCGATCTCTTCCTATTTATTTGTTATTCTTTGGACAGCACTGAAGTTTGAACTCACAGCCTCAGGTTTGCTAGTCAGGTGGTTTTACCACTTCAGCCACTCTGCCAGCCCCTCCCCCCCTTTTTTTTTTGAGATAGGGGCTTATGAACTATTTGCTAAGGGCTGACTTCAAACCATGATCCTTCTGATCTCTGCCTCCCGAGTAGCTAGGATCACATACATGAGCCACTGACACCCTGATGATCTGTTCTGAAGATAGAATAAGGGCAAATAAGAAATAAGGAAGAATAATCAAGAGAATGAGTAATCACCGCAGAAAAAGGAGATGATGTGACTGAGTGCTTGGGGAAGGAGGAGAACCCAAATAAGGTTTCCAAGGAGCCCCCAGTGAGGTGGGGACCACTGAGACAGTGAGTGTTCTTGGCATCAAGTGAGAGATGGTGGGAAGCTAGAAGAACCCTATGGTGCCAGGCAGTAGGAGTTGAATGAGAATTCTCTATTGAATCTAACAATGTGGAGATCACTAATTAACTTGAAAAGAGTGGTTTTGATGGAGGGTGAGTCTTCTCAGGGTGAGATTATGACGGATGGGAACAGAAGAATTGGAGACAGTGAGGTTAGACAGCTCTCACAAGTTTGGCTCCAAAGGAAACATGAAATTAGGACTATGGGGGGAAAGGAAGTTTTTTTGGTTTTTTTTTTTTTTTTGGTTCTGGGGATTGAACCCAGGGCCTCACTACTGAGCCACACCCCAACCCTGAAGTAAGTTTTTTTTTTTTTGGTGGGACTGGGGTTTGAACTTAGGGCCTCACACTTGCAAAGCAGATGCTCTACTGCTTGAGCCACACTTCCAGTCCTTGTTTTGTATTTTGAGACAGGGTCTCTCTATATAGTCTGGACTCATGGTCCTCCTGCCTCCTTCCAAGTGCTGGGATTACAGGCATGAGTTACCGTGGCCAATGGATTTTTGCTTTAGGGTTGTTTGTTTTTTTTTTTTAATAGTACTGGGGTTTGAACTCAGGACTTCATGCTTGTAGGGCAGGAACTCTTATCGCTTGGGCCATGCCTTCAGCCCATTTTTTTGTTTTCTAAAGATGGGGAGCCAGGCATGGTGATACATCCCTGTAATTCCAGAACTTGGGATGTTGAGGTAGATGGAACACAAGTTTGAGGCTAGCCTTGTCAAAAAAGGTAGTGAGACCCTATTCCAAAAACAAATATTAAAAGCGTCAAAGGGTTGAGGGTTTAGCTTAAGTGATAGAGCACTTGACTAGCATGTGTGAAGCTCTAAGTTCAATTCCCAGTATCTAAAAAAAAAGGGAAAAGGAAAAAAGATGGGAAGTGCCTACATGCTCACTGGAGTAATTCAAAAGAGAGGGAAATAGTAATGGCGCATGAGTCCTAGCAAAAGTTGGGGCCTTCAAGGTAAGATTAAAGGAGTAAAATGAAATTGGTTTGATTCATTCATTAAGTAGATATTTACTGAGTACCTCCTACATCTCAGCTGCAATATAGATCTCTCTCTTTGCTTCTAGTAAGTGATGCTCTAACTAACCAATGTCTTCTTCTTGTACAGTTTTGATGGTGATGACTTTGATGATGTGGAAGAGGATGAAGGGCTTGATGACTTGGAGAATGCTGAGGAGGTCAGTATTCAGCCGTAGGCTCCTACTTCTGCAAGCCAACTGCTAAGAACTTAGAGAGGTTATAATTACCCGAATGTTTCTTCCTCCTGTTTGTGGTCCCGGACCCTGCTGTAAGCATCCCAGTTAAAGTAAGCAGTGTTCCAGTTGTGGGGGAAGAGCCTAAAGGCTTTTATTCCAGCCCATGCTGTGGAATAGTCAGTCTTCTGGTAGGTAAAACATTAGGCAATCTGGTGCTCTTCCATGTGAGCTATAAAGGGAGCATGAGGGAGAGTGGCCTGGGGTAAACTTCAGAGGTAAGCAAGACCTAGGTCAGACAAAATTTTATAGCCTAAAGTAACAATAAGCCACTGACAGGTTTTAAGCCAGGGAGTGGCATGATCTAATTTTCATTTTAGAAAGTGCATTCTGGGCCTGGTGGTCCATGTCTGTAATCCTGAGAGGCTGAGGCAGAAGGATTGAGAGTTCAAGGCCAGCCTGTCCTATGTATCCAGATTCTCTTAATAAATAAATAAAACTAAAGAAGAGTGCACTGTAGCCTCAAGAGTGAGCAGTGGATTGGAGAGGAACAAGAGTAGACGAGACCAGTGAGGGCTTGGATGTGGGTGCTGGTAGTGTAGGTGATGAGAAAATGGATGAAAGAGGTATTTTGGTAGAAGTGAGATTTGGTAAGGGTGACTCCCAGGTCTCGGGCTGGAACAGCTAGATGGATAGGTTGCCAAGTTCATGAGTAGCTTCTGTCCTGTGTAACTGATGGAGGGAGGAGAGGTGGATGTCCATTGGAGAAGGAGAGGGCTCTCAATTTTTTAGGCTGAGGAGTCGAAGCCGTTCTTACTGTGTTTCTTCTCTCTGTATGGCACCTTCAGATACCTATCCACTTGAGTCAGAAACCACCTTTACCTTCTGGTCCCCTTCTCACCCCATCCTATTTGATTCTGCCTCCTAGATATGCTTCAGTGCTTCTTCTTTCTCTGCTGGTGTAATCAGTCACCTCAGGGCTTCCTCAGGGTCTTTCTGCTCTGCGCTTGCCTCTTTAGCATATTCTCACCAGAGTAGACAGTGATCCTTTAAAATCTTATGTCAAGTTATGTATCTCCTCTGCTTAGAGCCTAACCAGTGGCTTCCCATGTCATTCAGAGTAAATGACAGGAAGACATACAAGGTCCTCCACTATCTGGCCACCTGCTCCCTCTGTGACCTTAACTCAAAAGCACTCTCCCATATCCCCAGACTCACATCCCTTGTTTATACTGTCCCTCCTGGAACAGTTTTCCCTTAGATAGGCACATGACCTGCCTTCTCACCTCCTTCAGGTCTTTGTCCAAGTGTCATCCCAATGAGGCCTGGGTGACCATTTGTTTAAATCGCAGCATTCTCCTCTCCCCACCATCACTCCCTGTCTTGGACTATCTTTTCTTTTTGGCAGCACTGGGATTTGAACTCAGGACCTCAGACTTGGTAGGCAGGTTCTCTACTACTTGAGCCATTGCACCAGCCCTTTTTTGTGATCGGTTTTTTCAAGATAGAGCCTAGTGAACTGTTTGCCAGGGGCTGGCTTTGAACTGTGATCTTCCTGATCTCTGCCTCCTGAGTAGCTAGGATTATAGGCGTGAACAACCACCACTTGTTTTTTGTTTTTTTTTTTTTTTTTTTTTGATGGTACTGAGGTTTGAACTCAGGGCTTCATGTTTGCTAGGCAGGCGCTCTACCACCCCCTCAGCACTCGCTGTCTTCTGTATTTGTACTACATGTTTTACAAACTAATCATAAGGTAAGCGCTAAGGGAAACGTTTTTTTGATTGCTTTAGTAACTGTTCTGTCCCAAGCACTTAGAACAGTATTTGATATACAGTAAGCACTCAGTAAATAGTTGTTATTTATTTATTTATTGCAGAGCTTAGCCTCTTGCCTTCAATCCTATACAGACCTTTTGCTTTAGTTACAGTTTATAATTAGTTGTTCAAGGGTATCACACTCTCTTGGAACTCTGGTCCTCTGCACTGTTACATAGCCTGCCTGGAGTGCCCTTCCTTTTCACTTTCATAGTGGCTTCAGAGCTCCTACTCATTCTTCTTCTGGATTACCTCAAGTCTTTTTTTTTTTTTCCCCCTGGTCCTGGGGATGGACCCTGAGGCAAGCTCTCTACCACTGAGCTACATCCCTATCCTAGATTAGCTTAGGTCTTTTTCCCAGTGCTGGGGTCAAATCCAGAGCCTTGTTCATGCTAGCCAAGTCTACCAAGGAGCTATATCTCCAGCCAGAAGAGATGTTTAATAAGTAGTTGTTCCATGTGTAGATATGTAACTCTGCCTTTTCAGGCCACTTATGCCATTGGTTTAGTTACCCTGCTTAGGGTGTGCTCATGGACTTCTTAGAGGACCTCTCTATTCCTCTCCTGCCAGGTCTGAGACTTTGGCCAAGTTAGGTGACTCTCCAGGTCTCTGAATTAGGGACTGTAATCCCTGAAGGCCATTGTGAGGATTACGTGAGATGTTAGTAAGCAGTGGAATTGTCCCTGGTATCTAGTAAGCATTAACAGTTGTGATTGTCATCGTCGTCATCAACCTCTTCCCACTCAAAACACATACTCTGAGATTTTCCCTCTTGAGAGCTTATTTGGAGGTTCTAGCAAGGGGAGCACTGCTCCTTGTATACCCTTGATCAAAGAGTGGTCCTCTCTATCCAGGAGGGTTGTCTTCTTCCACTGATTGTGCAGCTTTGGGAAAGATGCACATGGAGTGGTGAGGGAGGAAGGGGACATCTGCCTAGTCAGCCAGATTGCTAAACTAAACCCTGGTGATGTGTGACAGATGTCACAGTCAGAACACCTTCACATCTGAGATTTTCCCTTTTTTGTCTCGATGTCTAGGAGGGTCAGGAGAACGTTGAGATCCTCCCCTCTGGGGAGCGACCACAGGCCAACCAGAAGCGAATCACCACCCCATACATGACCAAGTATGAGCGAGCTCGCGTGCTGGGTACCCGAGCGCTCCAGATCGCGTGAGTGTGTGCCCCTTCACCGTCTGCTCCATCAGCCCACAGTGAGCCCCTGAGCCGCTGATCCTGCCCAGCATGGCAACTGGAAACAGACCCTTCTTGCTCTCACATTCTAAACAGAGGTGGTGCTGCCCTGCGTGCAGGCCTTGTGCTGGTCTGTGGTTCTCAGGGAGCCTGTGATTTAATAAGAGAAATAGGACATGAGAAGTAACAGAGAAGTCAAAGTACAGGAGAAAAATAACAATACAAAACAGCTGGATGATTGCCTGTCATGCTGATGAGCAAAACAAGAGTGTAAGTTCAGAGCCCTAAACTGTTGTACAATGTGCTGTTAGAGAGGGCTGCAGCAGCCCCATTAGACTTGAGTTGTTTCCTGACGCAAGAGGACAGACCATGGCCAGTTCAGCTGAGTGGGGAGGGCCTTCCTCTAGGGCCTTCCTCTTGGGAAAGCCTAGAGCAATGGTAAGCCTCTGGGGACTCTGAAATTAGCAGCTTGTCCATTTACTAAGCTTGGAAGAGCAAGCTCCAGGAAGAGACAGTAGACAGGTGGGGATCAGGCTGTCTGGTGATTGTAGTCACCTGGTTAGCACAGACAGTGTACAGGCCTCCGTGTGTCTGGTGAGGTTGGGGGCACAATGGAGAAGAGTCCAGAAGGCACCCTCTACTTACAGGCATTTTTGAGCAAGCAGGGCTCTCGAAGACGCTGGACCAGATGCCTGCTTTTCTCCCCATGTTCACCTGGGCAGGAGTGTTACCAGCTTCAGTGGAAGGTCCTGGAGACATGAGGCTGAGGAAAGAAGTTCCTACTGAAAACCTCTTAGAAGCTTCTGTGGGAAATGTGGGGGTCTGGAGGAGGGATGGTTCAAGAGGGAATAGGGGAAATTAGGCAAAAGGCTAGAAAGAAAAGTGGGGACAGAGGTGTGGAGGCCTGCATGCTAGAAGGGCTGCAGTGCTATCTGCATTCCCTTCCTAAAGCTCAGACAGCACTTGGATGATCATTTCTAGTCCTGCAAGGTAAAGGTGACCATCCTGTCTGCCTCGATGAAGAGTTTCATGGTTGGGCAATATTGTAATCACCCATTCGTCAGCAATAGACCTCTTACTAGCCTGGTTGCACTCCTGGCTCTTCTGGTGACACTGGAGCTACATTCTATATGATATCTTTTGGTGCCACAAGGATCAGGACTCTCTAGGCCTGCATCATCGGTTATGGAGCCACTAGCTCCATGTGGCTATTTAGATTGTAAAATTAAACAAGAAATTTACTTTCTCGCTAGACACATTTCGGGTGTAGCTCGTGGTTACCATGAGGATTGGCACAGTTACAGGACATTTCCTCATTGTGGGGCATTCTGTGAGGTATGCCATCTAGGCTGAAAATGGCCCAGTGGGAAGAATAATTCCTAAAGTATTTTTCAAACAGACTGCTTCTATCTGCCGAGTTTCTGTGCTGGCACCTGTTAAAGATGTAATCTCCAGCTCCCCCAGGTGTTTTCTTGTGGGGGAGATAGACCTGTGCACAAATACCCAGAACCCAAGGCAGACATGGGTGGTGCTTTACAAAAGGCTCATAAAAGAGGCTGGGGGCTCTGAAGGGTTTAGAAGCCCTGGGGGGACAGATAGCCCTGTGGGATATCCCAGTGCTAGAAACAGTGCAAGGAAAGGTCCAGGCGGAGGCAGATGGGTATGGGTTATGGTAGGGGATGGCTTGGGACACAGTGTGGAAAAGGCGTCTCTAGTACCTAGAGTGACAGGTTCAGATTGACATTCATTTGATGGTCAGTGTGGAGGATCACTGGAAGGTTTTGAGGCTGACATCCTGACCACTCCCAAGTGTCCCGTTTTCCTTGGGGAGCAAAGCATGGTCCAGCATAGACTTCCCACTAAGGGATATAACACCATGTGGTGACTTCCCGCCTGCTGTAAGCCCCTGCACAACCCAGGCTGGCTTTTAAATCCCTACCACTGGGCTTGTGACTGCACTTAGGTTTTGAACAAAGGAGCTTCAGGTTTGGGAAGAAGTTTCAGTCTGACTCATTAGTACCACCTGGTGGCTGGTGTCTGTCAGTTCACTTCCTAAGTGGATGGATGACATTTATCTGTGGAGGCCCTGGCACAAGACACATTACTTAAGGGCCCTTTGTACATAATATGCACATGGTAGGCACTGGATGAATGCCCTTGTGGATGAATGCCCTTGAGTCATTCATATCTTTAGAGGAAGAAGGCATAGGCAGGTCGGGACAAGTAATTTGCCACATTCTTTAAAGCTTTATATTTTAGGTGTATTTCTATTTTTTTTTGATTTTGGGGATGAAGGCCAGGTCTCGTTATGTTATGATCGTGCTCTACCACTGAGCTACACCGCCAGGTCTGAGAACATTTAAATACTTTTTTTTTTTGTCATACTGGAATTGAACCCAGAGCCTCCTACATACTAGGTAAGTACTCATGTGAGTCACTCCCTCAGCCCCTTTAAAGATTATTTTTCAGATGGTGTCTGGTGCTTTTGCCAGGGCCTGCCTCAGACTTTAATCCTCCTGAGTAGCTGGGATTACAGGTGTGCTCAGCATTTTTTTTTTTTTTTTTTTTTGTGGTACTAGGGTGTGAACTCAGGGCCTTATACCTGTTAAGCCTGTGTTCTACCTCTGAGCCAAATCCCCAGCCCCAGCTTGTGTTTGAGATAGAATCTTGCTAACTTTTTTCTCAGGCTAACCTCAAACCAAGATCCTCCTGACTCTTCATCCCTAGTAGTTTGGATTACAGGCATGTGCTACAACATCTGCCCTTTTGATACTTATTGATAGAGGATATAGGGAAAGTTAAACACTTGGTTTCTGCCATTGGAAAATTTTCAGACTTTTGAGAGTAACAGAAATCAGGACATTTAGTAATAAAATTAACAAGTGATGACTCTTAAACTGGTTGGGCAACTTTGCAAGTGCAGAGTCTCAGATGCCTTCATGAGAGATTCTGTTCAGGTGATGTGGAGAAGGACCCTGGAACTTGTACTTTTAGTATATCTCCTAGTAATTCTAGATCCATTAGTATAAACTGGAGGGTGGCTTCCTGGAGGAGACCGGCCTAGAACTGACATCTTCTTGTTTTCTTTTGAAGCCTCTGCTGTGTGGGCCAAGTATTGTGCTAGGGCCTTAAGGCCCCTCTGTAGTCAAACACATGTGGCCCTGGGCCACCAGGAGCTCCTGATGTACTGTGGACAGTGGTCTAGTGAGATTGGTGCCAAGAGAAGCACATGCAAACTGAGTCAGAATACTCCAGTTCATTAAGTGATGGATTTCCAGAGCTTTTTCCTGGTTTGTAGGGACAGGAAGAGTTGGTAAGAGGATCCAAGGGAAGCAATGTGGAGTGCCAGGTGCTGTTACCCATTTTCTGTGTCTGTAACAAAATGCCTGACACTGGATCATTTGGTTCAGTTCATTTGATTCAGTTCTGGAGGCTGGGAAGTTCGAAAGTAACTATAAGTAGCATGAGAGGATGCCAGAAAGGTGAACAGGGACCAGACTGGCTTCTGGCATGACAGCCATGGAGAGTCATGGAAGGGTTGTAAGCAGAGGAATGCCCTGACCAGAGAGGCCATGTGGAGGCTAGGGAGGGGGCCAGGCTGAAGGGTTGGAAACTGTGGTGCTGTTGCTGTGATAAAGAAGGAAATTGAGGGCACGTGAACTGGGCACTGAATCAGGGCTTGTGCTAGTGGGTTGGAGTGGTAGGATAGAGTACCCGTTCTGCTGGGTTGTGAGTTTATAGATCTTTAGCCTGTTACGTGGGAGGTGTCATAGCACAGTGGTTAGGAGCATATTCGTTCTAAATCTGTGCTCTAGCACTTACTGGCTATAATGACCTTTCTGCGCCTCAGCTTCCTCATCAGTAAAATGGTATCAAAATAGTTAAAGTAGTATCTCCCCAGAATGAGATTAGTGTTTAAAGAGCTGACAACAGCAGATGGTACTTAGTGAGTCCTTGCTTATTTACCATTAGTGTTTTGGCATCATTGTAGACCAGACAGGGATTATTTTCTTCGCTTTCAAGTGAGGATACTGAAATCTGGAGAGGAATCTAGTGACTTGTATTTGGAGGCACAATTTAGATCCAGTCTGCTGACTCCCATTCTACCCTAAGCAGGGCAGGTCTCTGGCAGTGCTCTGTACACTGCTCCCCACCCTTGCTGTCTGCTGGGCCTTACCCCTGTGTCTGCAGTCTTTCCAACACTTGTCCCTGTCCCTGTAGGATGTGTGCCCCTGTGATGGTGGAGCTGGAGGGGGAGACAGATCCTTTGCTCATCGCCATGAAGGAACTCAAGTAAGTCCCCTAAATTACGGTTCCTGTCTCCAGAGCCCTGCAGGCATCTCTTGGGCTTCCCTGGTTGGGGATGTTGATGCTTGTTCCTGTCAGTCCACCAGGAGAGAGGAGGGAGGGCATTAATGTGACATGGACCTTTACCAGTTGGTCCTCTGCTGCAAAGCTGGGGGCACCAGCCCTCATGTCCTGTGACTTCTCTCCTGCCACAGGGCCCGAAAGATCCCCATCATCATTCGTCGCTACCTGCCAGATGGGAGCTATGAAGACTGGGGGGTGGATGAGCTTATCATCACTGACTGAGTTGGAGCTCTTCCTGATCACGCCCAATTTTGATGCTCACTTTATACATGTAAATAATAAACTGTTGAACCTTTTGACCCTTCCACCTCCTGCTATCTGTGATGCTGCCACCTGCTTCTCCCTGTTCCTGCTTTGCTGCCTGGAGCATGCACTTACTACAGTGGCCCAGTGATTGTCAGTTCTTTATGAAGCACTAGGGGCCTTGGCCCCATGGATCCCCCGCATCCCTCCCTCCATCTCCCCACGCACCAGAGCAAAGGCTGCTGCAGGGGAGACACCTCAGCTGCCTTCCTAGCAGACAGACGACTCTTTGTGCCCAGGGAGCTGGTTGCCACGGAAACCCCCAATTTCCTTTCCAGTGGGGACTGGCTGCAGGGGCTTCTCCCTTCTCAGGAGTATCACAGAGCAGGTCTCATCAAGCCACCCATTGTTTCCTAAGGACCTGCCTCAAGCTCTTATCGAGGGCTCAGATCCCCTTTCAGGAGCAGTGCCCCAGCAGGAAGCGTGGGGGTGCCACGATCCCCATCCCCCCAAGCAGAGCCCTGCTGGCAAGTCAGCAGCTGGAGCACGGATCTAACACCTGCCCACCTCTGTCCCCACCGTGTCCTACTCATTCTCAGGCTACAGCCACACACTGCCCTCTGTGGCCCACCTCTGGTCTGACACCTGCGCCCTCTGCTTCCCAGCCGTGTGAAATGTCCTCTCCCTGCTATGGGTTCTGTGATCCTCAGGCCTGGACTGGGATGGGTGCTCGGACGATGTGATCTTGGGTTCTGCCCAAGCTAGAGCTCCCCTTCCTCTGCCTCAGGTGCTGGGAGGCCTCTTTCTTCACCCTACAGATGCCTGTCTGTTCCCCCCTCCCCCAGGGAGGGACCAATTACATTGGCTCCTCCCTCTTCCAAGGACAGGGTGGGTTACATGGTCACCAACATAGATAGAAGGAAGATCGGTTTCCTGCATACTCCAGCCAGATCTCCATTCCACTGCCAGCCTCTTGGAGGAGGAGCCTGTTTGCCAAACCTCTGCAACAGGCAGGGTCCCCAGGACAGACAGAGTGCCCTGGACAGGGTGGGAAGGATGAGTGGCCATGAGTGGGAGGGGTGTTTGCTGCTCTGGAGAAGGGTTAATTCAGGGAGCAGTGGACTTCGCACCCCTGCCACCCTTCTCCAAACCCATGGAATCCTTTAATCAAGTTGGGTGCTGAAATTTCAGCTCTGAAATGCCGCCTTTGTGCCGGCATCCAGGCAGCCGCCCCAGAGTGCGGGGGTCACTTTCTCTGCCCTATTTCTCTAAATGGTCTCTTTGTTCCCTGCTGGGCTGCTCAGTATCAGATGTGATTAAAGGGAGATGGGGTTTGGGCGGGAGAGGAGGGAGGTTAACCCTTAGGGGATAGGGTGTAAGGAAATGGGAGGAAGGGGGCTTTTTTTTCTCTTACCTCTCCTTTCCCATTCTGCTCCCTTTTTGGGGAGCCCCTTGTTACTCAGCTGGCCAGGCCCAGGTTTCACTTCTCTTGAATGCAAAGTCACCTGTACCACTATTGGTTCTGCATTTCTCAGGGTTTAGATATAAGTCTCATCAGTCCTTTCCAGAAACACACCTTGCTCCTTTGTTTACAAGTGGAGCTACTATCAGACCAGAGCACACTGAGAGTCCGTAGTCTAGGGGACATGTACAAACCCGGACTTCTGACTTCTGGGTTATTCATCCTCTCTCAGGGCCATTTCTCCTCCCACACCCCTGGGGCAGGGTCCTGGAGGTGGTGGCTTCAGCTCCTGGATGTGGCCCCTCCTGTGGCCTTGCTAGCTCCAAGTCCAAACCCCACACTCCCCTCCTGCTGCCCCCTGCAAGTGCATGAATAGTGTGCAAGCCAGAAATGAACAAATGTCCATTTCACTAAAGAGAAAAGGACGAGTTGTAAAACTTGTGAGCATGTAAGGTTGATCCTGGTGGATCTCCACCACAATTCTAGAGTAGGATACTATATATTTGGTGACACTGAAATAGTAAAGTGGGTGTCCAGGAGGCAGCATAGGGTTTCTAAGAGTCAGTAATGCCAAAAAAGTCTTCCCCAATGTTTTCTGGTCTGGTAGATCTAAGGAATGCCACAGGTCGGCACTGGGTGGCCTCTGGACTGCTGTGACGGATGGAGAAGTGTGCACTCCATGCTGATGTACTGTGATGATTCAGAACTGATTAGATTTTCCTTTGAGTGTAGCGACCAGAGCTGGTGGAGAGAGATCCTTAGTGGTGTACACAGGCTCTGTCCCTCTTCAGTTCAGCCTTTATTAGTGACTTAAATGAGGATATCCAAGTTTGCAGATGCATAAAGCTCTGAAGAGAGCTAGTTTCCAAGATTTAGTACCGGTGGGGAAACTAGTCAACTAGAATAAGATTAAATCTGTTAAAGATTAGTATTATTTGGCTTTTTTTTTTTTTTTTTGTGAGACTGGGTTTTGAATTCTGGGCTTTGTGCTTTACCACTTGAGCCACACCTCTAGTCACATGGGGTTCACAAACTATTTGCCTAGGCTGGCCTTGAACTGCAATCCTCCCGATCTCAGCCTCCCAAGTAGCCACTGGCTCCCGGCTAAAAATTAGTATAAAATCCTACATTTATCTACAAAACACCAGAACCCGTTTATATCTGGTTTGGGTGGTCTGACTTTGCAGAAGATACTGTTTGAAAGAACGAGGGTTTGGGTCACCAGTCTTCAAGGGAGCCAGCAGTTTCAGGGAGGTAGTGTGAAGAGCTTGCTGGATGCGGCTTCCAGTTAGAGGGGGTGCAACCATGCTGGGAGGACTGGTTTAGTCCTAGGAAGTCAGGAGCTGGGGCCTACAGGTGGAAGGGAGGAGCTCTGGAGCAGTGGAAGCAGATTTAAAGGTCCAAATTTGAAGGGAAGTAGAGTCTGCAAACTGTGCAGGTGGAGGGGATTATGGTGGAGGGCACAAGCTTTGGAGTGAGGGCTGGGTTCACACTGGCACCAGCACCTCCTAGCTTCAACCCTCCTAAGCTTGGGTCTCCCTATCTGAGCATGGGGGCAGTGACAGGACCCACTCTCCCCACAGGCCTGAATGACAGAACACCTGACATAGCCTGTGACCCAAGAGCACACAGTAAGTGTACTGTGAGGACATCCAGCCATCAGAGCTGCCAGTCGGTGGATCAAGGAAGTCAAGAGATTTCCCTTGTCCCTGGGGTCATGTGCTTGCAAGTTAGTTCTACCAAGGACAGAACTAGGGAGATCACTGAAGGACGGACTGCTTGTCTGACATTCTAGGTTTAGACTTGGACACAGGCTGCTTCTATGAAGGTTCAACTGGTGTGTGTGTGTACCCATGTGTGTGCTAGAGGACATGGGAGGTGGAGGGGTGAGGCAACAGAAGGCCCATCTGCACACCCTGAAGGCCCATGCCCTACTGCTGACCTCAAGGAATCAGGTTCAGCCCACCTGCTCCCTTTCAAATACCTGTATCTTGAACTTTTTGCAAATTTCCCTCAAACCGTGTAAGCAGAGGGTCTGCACTGAGTTCCAGGTGGGCCTGAGAGTGAATGACCCCTATGCGGAGGGCCTAGCCCTGTCAGGGAAAGGCTCCTCTCTGTGACTTTAGTTCCTGTGCAGAGCCACCCACCTGAAGGCCGGCAGTCCTAACCCACTCCACTGTCTCCACTTCCTTAGGGGAGAGAGAGAGACCCTTGGGTTGTCCCTCCTTTGTACCCCCTAGCTACTGAGGAAGCACAGATAGAGGGAAGAGACCAAGAGACAGGCCAGGTCAGGCCCACCAAGCAGGTAACCGGAACCTTTAATTTTATTATTTGGAATGCTTAATGCAGAGTTAATAGGGGCTGGGGTAGCTAGGAGAGGGAGCGAGGGGACTACTGAGATAAATAAGGGGACAGCAATGCGTTACATGTGGACTGTGGGGCTGCAGAACAGGAGAATAGGGGCAGACACAACTACATACTTTATTCAGATACCACTGGGAAGCAAAGGGCAAAAGGCGAGGGCAGAATGTACATGACAGGACTTTCATGTCCAGCCTGCTGCCAGCAGCCTGGATGATGGGCCCTGCATCTCTTCCTGGAGCAGAGGTCTTGGCCTGTGCAGCTCTAACTCTTAGAGCCCAGGTAGGTGGGGCCCACTGTGTCCAATGAGGAAAGAGGGAGCCAGCTGACCAGGAGCCCAGGGAGGAAGACTCTGTGAATTGTCTCTGAATTCTTTCCTGGAGCCCCTGCCTCCTCACCCCAACCCTGTGGTGGAAAATGGGGCTCCCTTTGATTAGACAACAGATGAGGTTACTGGCATTGAATTGGATCTAGGGGCCTCTGTGCCAATTCCTTCCTGTTTTCAGGGGAGGAGGGGATTTGAAATGAGAATTCCCACTGAGCACCCCGCCACCCCACTCTTCACCAGGCTGTTAAGCTGTCCTCAGCCCCTGCGTGACAGGACAGTCATCTCTAGGCTCTGATGCAGGTCCCTGGGCATCCTGGCTCTTACGAACTATGCCACAGATGGTACAGGGGCCTGTGAGACCCTCGTTCTCCATGAGAGAGGAAACAGGAGTGGCAAGGCCTCCAATGCCCATCCAACCCTGGATGCTTTCTCCCTCCCTGAGGGCATGAGTGGTCCTTCTCAAGTCCTGAATAGAGGGTCATTTCTGGGGGAGGGAAAGCCCCTCATCCTCCTTCCTCTGCCCAGCTGTCAGCCAGGCCTGGGCTTCCAGAGCTGGGATAGGGTAATGGGTCATCAGGGCAGGAGCCAGCAGAGAGCCTTCCCGCCACTGTCATCCTCTGCAGCCTCCTCCACTGTCACCACCAGGCCTGGGACAGGTGAGGAACAGGGCACACAGGCTGGGGAAAGGGGCCCGGAGGGCCAGGTGGGGCCTGGTGGTGACATGGCCATTTTAAGGCCGGGACAGTGTCGTATATACTGGCTGCTCCCAGTGTGTGGGGCTGTGGGACTGGGGCCCAGAGGGGCTGGGGTCAGAGATGGCGGTGTAGAGGGGCCGCTGAGAGGGCCCCATGTAGGAGAAGGCCGAGTAGAGGCCAGAGGCCTGGCCAGAGTGGCCATAATAGGGTCCTGAGGGCTGATGGTCAGAGTAGTCAAACTGGGGGCGGGAGATGGAGGGGAAGGCAGAGCCATAGTGGGGCAGACTGAGGGAGGTATAGGCGATCTGCGAGGTGGATGGCTGGTCGGTGTAGTGTGGGGGCCCCTGAGGGCCAGCGGTCTCTGTCTTCACCTGGGCTTTGGCATCCACACCAGGGGGTGAGACCGTGGGCAAAGCCACACCTGGTGGCTTGGAGATCCAGGCAGAATGTCCACTGGCCACAGCCAGGGCACTGCCCAGCCCATAGCCAGCTGCTGAGTAACTGCCCACGTGGCCTGGGTGCCCATTGGGTGGCAGGTATTGGTCCAACTCAGTCACATCAAAGGTCTCCATGTTCGACATTACCTCATGGCTGATCTCACCGATGTCCACATTGCCGAAGTCGATGTGAGGCTTCCCGCCCTCCCCCAGGGAGCGCCCATCCCTCTTGGGGTCAGCCTTGCTGGACTGCAGCTCTGTCTTTGGGGTGGTTGGAGGGGTGGGCGGGCCATGGCTCTGGCCTGGATGAGAGACAAGAGAGAAGAGCAAGGAGGGAAGCAGGTCAGAGGCAGGTGGACACAGTGGGCCACGGGGCCCACTGTCAGGAGCAGATGTCTCCAGGAAGCTAAGGTGTGACTCTACTGACCTCATAAGGTTCACATATTGTGTCAGCATGCTGGAAAATCATGAAGTTCTCCAATCTCAGGGATGGTTCTGCCTCCCGACTCCGACCCGGAGAGGCCGGCTTCACTTTGGAAAGCCTCTCCTATTAAGTTCTTTACCGGGTCTGAAGTGGGCCCCCCTGCTGTGCTGCTCTTTCCCATTGTTCCTCAGCAGCTGACCCTGTTGTGGTCTGGCCCATGGCTGGAGCCCTGCCTGCACCCTGCCTGCTCCCTGCCTGCTCTTCAAGGTACCCTTGGCATTTTCTTGCTGCTCTCCCTGCTTCTCTCCACTCTGGACTGCCTGTCTCATTGTGTCTGGCTCACCTGTGCCTGCTTCCTACCTGGGCCCCCAAATGGTGGTGTGTCCCTTTCAGCATTCCCCCTCCTCCAGAGCCTGCCCCTGCCATACCCACTGTCTATGGGCAGCTCCATCATACCCTGGGCAGTACTAACTTGCTGTCTCTTGAGCTTCCTTCCCTCCTTGCTTAGAAGGGTACTGAGACACTGGCCACTGTTCCTTTGTCTGTTCACTTTCTCATCCACACAGCCATTCAGCAAGTACTTGGAGGCGCTGTGTCAGGTGCTAGGGATACAAATGAAAATAAAATGGGCCCCTACGTCCCAAAGCTCTTATTCTGGAAGATCAGAGACCACATGTGCCTAGAGTGGGAGGTATTGTTGTAAAGTGACAGGTGAAGGATTCAGAACCCTTGCTACCCTAGTGACTCACTGAAGGTGTCTGGACTGGGTTTTGAAGGGTAAGAAAAAGCCCACACGGGCTATTTCATTCTGTGGAGGCTCTGTGCATGGTCCAGAGCCGTGTGTGTGTGTGTGTGTGTGTGTGTGTGTGTGCGCGCGCGCGCGTGTCCGTGGTGTGGTGTGTATGCATCCTTGAGTCTCTGAAGGTGAGGAGTACGTGTGTGGGGAAGGGAGACTGGACTGGACAACCCTTTGGAGACAGACAAGTCCATAATCTTATGAAACTGGTTACTGCTTGAGGGCAGGCTGTGCCCCCCATCAGACCAGAAGCAGATCTAAAGTTGCTCTGGCTGACGGCTCTGGACCTGGGCCTTGAATCCTGGCTCTGTCACTTGTCATGTGGCTCTGGACAAATACCTCTTCTCTTGGGCAGTTTTCTTGTCAGTAAAGGAATAAGAAACGTTCTCAACTACAGTCTGGTGGGTGCTGCACCTCTGGATCTCAAAGGGGCTTCTCGTGTCCTTGTTTCGTCATGTGCACAATTCATTTGCTTTCATCCCTGCCCCTCCCTCTAGCTGTGGGCTTCAAAGGCCAGGGGCCCTCGGCTTCTCTTGGTGGTACCTTTGATGTCCCCTCTAGTGTCTTCTGATGGCAGAGCTCTGCTCACTGAGTACTTCCCCTGTGTCAGACCTGAGTGTGACACTTCTGTACTTGGGGGAATGCAAACCAGGCAGTGATGGGGGAGCCCAACTGTTTGGGCTCAGACTTCAGCTGCATGGCAAGCTCCTCTTCTATGTATCTTCATCTGTAAGATGACAGTAACCTGCTACCCTCTGAGACCTGAGCCCAGGCCATTGGGTACCCCATACCACCATCCAGGGCTGTCTACACGATTGAGGGGCTTAGTATATATAAAGCAACTGACACAGTGCCCAGCAAACAATAGGTGCTCAGATAATATCAGCTCTTATAATCATAAATGAAAATTGAACAGGAATGGGCTGGGCCATGTCTGGTCCTCCATGGCATGTGCTCAGCATCACATACCTTGTCTCTCCTGACAGAGAACGGGGTGGGGAGGGACAGTGGTTTTCTCTCCACCGTTTGATGTCCCATTTCTCAAACGCACACTGTTTGCCTTTCCTTGCTATGACTGCTGCAACCTCTTCTCACCCCATGGCCTCTGTGCCTTCCTTACTGGCTCTCTTTTTCCAGCAGCAGTGCCCCCTCCATCAGCCCTGGCCAGTGCCATCTTGCCCAACCACCTCTTGGGGCACTGGAGTGCCCACTGAGTTGCCTCTGGCCTGTGTATCCCAGCTGGGCCAGCCCTTCCAGAGCCCAGGGTTGCTGGGGAGCATCAAAGTCACAGGCCACCAAGACTCCTTTCCAAATTGCCTGACCTCCTTCAGCCCAGCACTCACCTGAGGGGTGCTCTGGATTCCCATCTGACATGGGGGAGCCCTCTTCTGGGTGCCGGTGGTCCAGGTGGGCACTCTTGTAGTGGGCCTGGATGGCAGCAGCCCCTCCTTGCTCGGATTCCGCACCTGGGCACTCGGCCTCCCCTTGGGCTGCCTTCCCATTCTTTCGCCGCCGGGGTTGGTACTTGTAGTCAGGATGGTCCTTCTTGTGTTGCATCCGGAGCCGTTCAGCCTCCTCAATGAAAGGGCGCTTGTCACTCTCATTCAGCAGCCTGGAGGTGAGGCAATGGGGGTGGACAGCATAGCCAGCATGAGTGCCAGAGTGCCCAGGCTCGCCTCTCTCTGAGGGTTAGCCCTGGAAAGCACATGGAAGGATGGGGAGCCCAGAAGGCAGGGCCCAGGTGAGACTGTCCCTATGGATAGGGCCAGGAAGATGCCAGGCCAAGAATCAACAACATCAGTGGCCTTGGATGTCAGCCTGTAAATCTGTTAGGATCTGGAGAACTCCAAAGATGGGAGTAGAGGTAGGAACAGAGCTTCCCAGGGGCAGGTGTCGGTTTAATGAAAGGAAAACGGTATCACCAAAGCTGTCTTCAAGTGGATCTGGCTGTCTCATTAAGGGTGAGCTCCCTGGGGCTGGAGGTGTGCAGAGAAGCAGCAGGGCTGAAGAAAAACTCAGTCTCTGTACTTACTAGCTGGGTGAGACCTTGAACAAGTCGTTTCTCTGAGCCCTAGTTTTTTCACTTATAGAATTCACTTATAGAATGAATATGATAGTATCTACCTCGCTGGGGTGGGATCACTGGAAGTAACAGATACTCATGCCCTATACTGGGTCCTGAGAAACAGGTGCTACCCAGATGCTGCTTGGTGGTGGTGGGGGGTTGGACAGGAGGGCCTAAGGGTGTGCCCTCAACTCTGGAATACTAATTTGGTGAATTCCAGTTTGGTAGGACTGAACAGGGTGGAATGAATCCCATTCACTATGGGGAGAACTCTGTTCTGGAGAAGACCCTGTATGCCTGTCCAAGGGGTGACAAAAGGTAGAGGAAGCTCAAGCCTCTTCCAGACCCTAGGACAGAGCAGCCATGGTGGGAGGAAGGCCTGACTGCTGTGCCCCACCTACCCGACTCCAGCCTCAGGCCAGGATTGGTTGCCCAGGGTGAGGAGGGCAGAATGGGGTACCTTTCTGAGGGGGTTGAGCACACAGATTCTAGACTCCCAGACACAGGGACTGAGAGTCCGCCAATCTGTGGGAGCAGCTCTGGCCCTATCTGGAGGGTCTTTTTCCAGTGGCCCCACCCTGCATACCCACTGGATGCCCTCTTCCCCCAGGCAGCTGAAGGCCGATTCTCCTCTCCCTGAGTGGGAGGGGGTGGTCATGCCAGGCACCTCCTAGCCCGCAGCAGCATTCTTCTGCAGCTTAGCCTCCTGGTGGACCTCCATCCTGCCCAGCATTCTCCAAGGGACCCTCTAGCTGAGCAAGGCTCCACTGGGGTTAGTACACACCTTTAGCTCAGAGTGGAGACTACAAGGCCAGGCTGGGAGTCTCTGGTGGGATGCTGGCACCTTCCCAGCCACAGGCCCCAGCAAGCACAGACGCTCCTGGGTGACCAGCCACACTGAACTCACTTTCTTACCCTGACTATTCCCAGGGCCCCCTGCCCAGCTGGCAACCTGCAGTCAGCAAAAAACAAAAAACAAACAGAAAAACCAAGCAAACAGGGAGTGTGGAGGGGGCTGCACAGGACAGAAAAGAGGTAAGATTGTAATGCTGGATCTCACTGTGACCTCTGAAGCTAGTTCTCAGCATAACCCAGACAGAAGCCCGACCCGATCCGAAATGGTCGGGTGGTAGGGGATGGAGGGGGGCAAGGAGAAGGAAGGCTGGTTCCCCACTCAAACTGGAAATTCCAGTGGGGCTCCCTGCTGCATTTTGTCCTCCTGTCAGTTCAATACCGTAAGATAGCCACCTGGGCAAGGGGCTGGTGGGAGGGGTTTCAGCCTTGGCTCTGATTGTTCTTTCCAAGCAACCACCCTGGATCCCTCCACAGATGGCTTCCAAGGTTAGCGCCTGGGGGAACTCACACAGCCACTTAGAACCTGTGCTTTGAAGTTGACCCCAAGCCCATCGTAGCCTACCCAGTCTGCCCGTTTGTTTTTCTCTGATTTAGGACCTCTGTTTTTCAGTTCTGTCTACTCAACTACTTCCTTTTCTGATGTTCCAAGAGTCATGAGCTTGTTAAGTGTTCAGAAGTTCCTGGAGTGATTGGCCAGCCCAGCTCATATCCCAGTGTCTCTCAGGAACCCCACTCATGGCCCAGGGAGCTACCACCTGTTGGTACAGCCTTGGAGCCTTGCCATTTTCCCACCATCCACCCCTCAGGCTGGGTCCTCAGCCAGCAGGGCTTGCTCTTCTGTCCACCCTGCCTCAGGTGGACCTCTGTGGGCACAGCCTGAGTGGTGGCCAGAAACAAGTCCCCCCCGAAGGGGCACAAGCCTAGGTTCTGGGGTGGTAGAACTGGGATAGGGACAATGGAGGGACCCCTCTTAAATCCTTGGCAGTGGGAGGATGGTTGTGGGAGAGTGGGGGGGTCCATCCTTGCTTTGTGTCTCACTGGTCTGCTCAGTTGTGGCCTGCTCTGTCTGCCCATCTATCTTCCTTCTGGTTGTGTGTCTCTCACTTGCTTTTCTTTATCCTATAGCTGCAAAGGCACTGACCTGGGCTGAGCCCTACCATGATCTGGATGGGTTTTGGTCGGAGAAACTAGCTGCTATCTCTGCTCTGGGACACAGCTGGACTCGCTGGGCCTATGTAGCAGCTGGTGGTTCAGCCCCAGTCTGCTCAGGGGCTGATGGCTGCAAGGGCTGGGAGTGAGGAGGGTGCCACGCCTTTAGCAAGCACATGGTAAGCACCAGCCAGGGCTAGATACAAATCACTCTGTCTCTTGGGGACCCTCCTGCTCATTCCTCTACTCTAAGCCCTTGGTTTTCATGCTGGGCCAGCAAAGAGGAGGAAGCAGGAGGAGCAGGTTCCTCCAACAGACCCCAGGCTTCCTCAAGCCCGGAAGTCTTCTCTGTCTACCCTCATCATCTCCAGACCACTGCTGAGTGAAGGGTGACCCACCACTGTCACCAGGGACAATGTGGGGACAACCTCCAACAGCAGGTTGGGAGACTGGGTTCTGGCCCTTACTGCCACCAACAGCTATGTGACCTTTGTAGTAGCTTTCTGGACTGTCTCTTGGGCAGTCTAGTGGGACTCAGGTGACCTCTGTAGGCTGGCATCTGCTGAAGCTCCTGTTCTCTTTGGTAGCTGGAGAGGGGTGGGGTATGCCCTGCTCCATACATCTGAAAGGGGCCAGGTGAGCCCCAGGGTCAAGGATTGGAGACTTCCTCTTCCAGGGAATGTTGCCCAGAGATTTGAACTGGGCCCAGGCAGCCTAGATCTCTAAGGGACCTTAGGCTGCAAGGGGGCCAAGCTTCCTCCTGGCCAGGGTGCTCAGACCCAGCTCCAGGGTTGGGGGAAAAGGTTGCTCAATGTTGGGTGGGGCCTTGGGAGGAAAGATGGCGCCAAACTTGGAGAGAGTGGAATGGCTCTGGGTCAGTGTGGGAGGGGAGGCCTCTTTTTGTGTGCCCTATCCTGGGAATAAAGAAGCCCTCAGCCTGGAGGGTGGGATCAGGAAGGTCCAGAGAGACGCTGGGACAGGAGACCTTGCGGCGGCGGGAAGTGCACACCTCCATCCCCTATTTTCCAAGACTCTCGTCCGGATTCCTAGTTTTCCTTCAACTTTTCCCACCTCACCATCTCTCTGCC